>NC_064422.1:25560833-25886666 GCF_023375975.1 Astyanax mexicanus
TGTACAACCCAGGCTGCATTGGGGTGGATGGATTTCGCACCCCCCCAAGCAGGTTGATCAGGAGCTTGGACAATTGGCAAGAATTCAGATTCAGCATTGTCCTGCTTGCGTATTTCGTCACGAAATTGTCTGAGCAGACTGCCGTCTTTAGTGCTCAGGTTAGTTGGATATCTCTCATGCTTGTGCCCTTTAGGTGGACACCAACGTTTGTGGTGCTTTGGGCTCTTTCTCCTGAGCGGAGATTGAAGTTTGCTGGAGCTCTGTGCTCGAGCATGGTGCTGTGAGTGTTTGCCATTCCAACTGCGTTTTATCCTACCTTTCCTTCGATAGGAGGGCTTTTGGTCACTTTGCTTGGCCCAATGTAGGGACGAGCGACGCCAAGAGTGGAACACTCTCTGGTTTTTGTGGTTTAACTGGGTCTTAGGTGGCATTGGAGCCTTGTGTGCCCCTTTTTGCTTGACGTGGGAGGACTGCTCATTAATTATCAGGACGTCATTTGACTCTGATTTTTTATTAATGTTTTGTTGGAACTTAGCAAATCCTCTGAGAGCCAAATCACGCAGCTGCCGGCTTGTTAGCGTACGAGGGCAGGCTGCGACTCCAAAAGAGTGACTGGTGGAGGGATGGAGGTTTCTCACGAACAATGTTTTGAAAACTTCCTCTTCCTCCATTCCAGGCTCATTTCTATAGCCGAAATAAGCGTGCCTGAGGCGGTGATAGTACTGTAGGGGTGTTTCCTGGCGACTCTGCTTTATTGCAAGAGCTGCAGCAAGGCCGGTTTGAACAAGGTGGTTGGAGAACTCATTCTCCAAAGCCTTGCAAAGAGCAGGATAGTCTCTCTTAACCTGGGGTGGTTGGCGCTCAATGAAACGTCCAACTTCCCGACTAGAGGACACCTTAATGAGGTAGATTTTATCATCTACCGTGGCCTTGGGGAAACGGCGTAAGAAGAAGTCAATGTCGCGAAGATACTGGTGGACATCATTAGAACCGTCCGGTTCTGGTTCAAAGCGTGGGATGTTACGCGCAATTTTGTCCAAATCTCTATCAGAGGGTGCTTGAGGTAGCACAGAGGTCCCATATGGCTGGGAACGCTGAGTGAACCTTGGTTCTACTGGCGCTTCAGCACCTTTAAGGGAGACTAGAGGGAATGTATTTGTGGATGGTTGTTGCTTAAGATCCGGAACCCCAGGGGTTCCTGATTTACCAGCTGGATTGATGGGGGAGTCTCCCTCCATCATCAGCTCAAATGTTAACTCTGTTTGGTCTCGAGTTAATTTGACTGCATTGTTAGCATGTGCTAATTCAGTTTGTAGCTCAACCTGTCTTGCAATAACATGTTTTAGTTTTTCCTGTGACTGAGCTGCAAGTTGGGTAGCTATGTTGGCTTCCTTTTGAAGCAGCTGCACTTCGGTTTTGAGGTCTCTTTGGTTCATTTCAGACTGTACAGTTTTGTTCTCTAGGTCTGCAACTCTATCATTTAAAGTCACAATCTCTGCTTGGAGATTTTGAATGGTTTTGGAGGAAGCAGCAAGTTGATCCTGTGACAACAGCAGTTGTTTCCACAGTATTAGGGAAATCGGATCCACTTGTTGCTTGCCCTCAAGGATTTTAGATACACACTCATTGAGGCTTTTGGCAATTAGTGCATGGAGACCCCCACTGTCCATTTGTTGGACTGGGATGGTAAGTCCTGGGGGTAGACCAGCTGTAAGCTCTAAAAGAGCTTTTTCGGTGGCACACATTTTGATTTACGTAAAGCACGTGGAATCAAACAATTTTGATGACAAACAAGTTTATTTTATGTTCGAGTCAATTAGCATTGTGCCTTTTCTAAGAAGAAAATCTGTTAAAAGTGGGCGACCTAAGGTTACAATTAGTAGATTAATTTTAAAAGAATAGTTAGATTTGTTGTCAGTGATGCTAGTGAACAGTTTAATAACTGTAGGGCACTATACACAATGTCTAAATCTAAATATGGGTATAGTTATTAACTATGTACAGGATGGGAGAATTTAACTATGTATTAAGCACAGGTGTGCTGGGTATATGGTTGAGTAACTGATAACTGGATAGGTTTTTTTTTTTTTTTTTTTTTTTTTTTTTTTTTTTTTAATGGTTAATTAATTAATTAATTTCAATCAGTTATTAATAATTGATCTTAATCGATCAATAATTAAGCTTAATTTATTTGAAGATGGTTGAATTAAATTGAAAATAATTAATTAACAAAATTTTAATTAACTTTACTTAATCAAATTGATTAAAATGACCAGTTAATTATTTTATGTTGTGATTAGTTACTCAATGGAGATAGCTATTTAGCTTGGTTCAATGTAACATAAAGAGTGATGTTTGAGAGAGCAGACCTGAAACTTAAATTTAACTATTTAATATTAACCGATTAAATGAATGCAGTTATTTGTTTACTTATTTACAAACCATTTAACCCAACCACAATGCAAATTCCCTTTATTAACTTAACAAAAAGTTTGTTTGAAATTGGCACCCTCTGGCGACAGAAACTCTAAATGCACTCTACAGGATGATAGCAATTACACAAATACAACACCAGGTGGCGACACAGCTATATGGCTAAGTGGCTCCCTCTGGTGGTCAAACAAATGAAATGCACCTTTCTGCACTGTATGCAGTTAACCAAATCAAACACCAGATGGCGATGTGGCAGTGTACCCCCCCTAGTGGTGAGGGGTAGTAAAACACCCTTTGAGTTTGAGTGTAAATAGTCAGGCTGTCCACCAGATGGTGGCAGAGGCCGACTGGTGGGAGTGGTCACGCCCACTGATGATGCCACGTTAAGGACCGCCCCTTGGGTCTGGGACCTGGTCAGCAGATTTGACTGACTCAGTCGACTGTGAATAGCAGAGGAGAAGGGCACGGCTGTCCGAAAGTTTAACACAGCAGCAACACACTTCACAAGATGAGCAAAGAGGATTTACATCCTGGCGTGGTTAGTTTAATCACGCACACAATAAACTTCCTGCCACTCAGGGTGGTGTTACGTAAAAGTTAGCTACTCTTTTACGCACGTGGAAGTGTCCAGTACTGCAGGATTTTACGGATTTCGCGCAAAAACCGGCAGTTTTAACTGGAGCGCGGAGTCGATGAGCCGGAGATCCGCGACTCAGGGCTGCGCGAAGGCCTTAGATCAACACTGGCAAAATATGTCTATTTTACCGGAAACAGTTCGAACTTTATGTAAGTACACACGTATATACACGTATATACACCCGGGTTTAAGGTTACCCACACACGGCGGTGTGTCAACCAAGCTTATTTTACAAATAAGCGTAATGTTTTCAAGAGCGCTCGCATACCACACACATAACTGTACACGTTATACAGACAAACAGGGCACACACAGCGGGGGACTGGCCAGTCCTGAATTGTAAACAAAAACACGTGTAGAACATGTGCGTGTGTTTCTAACACGCTGGGTTTATGCAGTTAACTCCAGCTAGGCCAGCTAGCCAGCAGCTAACGCATTTAGCAATAAAAACAAAATACACTTTATTCTGCAACTTACAGCGCTATTTTCTGGAACTGGTTATGAAATGTGTATATATTCTGGTCTCGCGGCGGAGAACCAATAAGAATATAATCCTGCCCCACGTTGGGCGCCAATTATGTAGCGGCTCAGTGGTTTAATACCTGGTGCTAATTGAGATGTTGAAATATTTTTTTAATTGGGCGCCAGTTATTAAATTAATTTAATTAGATTAATTAATTAATTAATTAATTAATTAATTAATTAATTAATTAATTAATCAAACTAATTAATAACACAAGACATCTCAGGGTGTGGTTTCTACAGGTGACAGAAATTTTCATAACCAAGTTATCCAGAAAAACACACTGAAATGACAGGTTTTGTAAAATAAAAGTATTTATTAAATCACACAGATATGAGTAAATAATTCATTAAAAAGTCATAAATGTAGCCATTAGATATCAAATCATAGTGTAGAATGATAAATGAGAAATAAAAGAACAAACACGTTATAATGCTGATATGAAAGGAATAAAGATTAATATAACTATCAAGTGAGTATTTCTAAATAAGGGTCTAAGGCATTTTAAGTCTACGAAACCAATTCTTATTTCCAACCAAGCCACTCAAAATGAGTCATCTATACTAAAGACGCTCTATTAAAGACCCGACCAAACCATGACCAACAGACACCATCTGCCGAAAGATTAAACCCAGCTCTGCCTTACTCTGAGTTGTTGAAGTGGGCCTTGGTGAGTCCGCCTGGGTTGGTCGTCTGATGCTTCACCCCGAAAAAGGATCACGTGAGCCGGTCTGCAGGGTGGCTTGACTTCCTGTGTCAGCACGGAGCCCCAGTAGAACCCACAGGGAAATCCCTTCGCTCTCAGCTGGCTTGCTGGTGGCCTCCGGACCGCAGGTTTCTGGGTTGGATCTGGCGGATCTCCTTTTCAGCTGTACTTTAGCTAAACTTAGATGGAATAATGCTTGGCTTCGTAGATTGTAAAATAACCTTAGATATTTTAACTAGGATAGCTAATATTAATATACTTGAAGATTAAATGCACTAGTCTAAGAAAACTAACTTAAGATGACTAAACAAACAGTCTATCCTTTATCCATCTCTGGGCTCCCTAACCTCTCTCCTCTAACTGTTTTCCTCAACTCATCTTCTCCTCCTCTCCTCAACTCCAAACTGAACTGAACTGCAAACTCCTCCAACTGAACTCTAAACTGTGTCTGCCCAGTTTACTATTAGTCTCTGTGGCCTGTTTGGCCCCTGAGCTATGATTGGCCCTGTGGCCCAAATGTCTGTGTTTTGATTGGTCTAGGAGCAATTTCAAACTTTGGTGGGGATTCACAAAGGGCCATAAACCCCCCCTCCTCACATGGTCAACATGCTTCAGCATTTTTCTAATAGATCAAACCAAAAGAAACTCAATTAAACAGTGGATCAAAATACCTTTTTCAGCATATCAGTTTGTGAGGATAAATTCAGGAAACAAACAATCTTACAATTGAATCACAATAAATGTAATATATATATATTTTCCACAAACAGTTTTGTAATACTCAAGATAATCTTAGAAATACAATGATGGATGGTACTCTGTCAGAAAGAGATCAAGAGTCATGTTATTATTTAAACCCAATTAAATCACTTAAAAGATAATACATGGTTAAACCACTGATAACCAAATAAAGCTAAATTATCAAATGCTAATTAAACCTTGTTGATTCAGACTTGAATGTGTAGGAGAATTCAATCAGGACACATCCAAACACATATACCATATACCAGACACATATACCATTATCTAGTAAACATTCTATAAAACACCTTTTTTATATAGTCAATATATATGTATTTTAAGCAAAATCTTCTCAGTGAGAAATTCCTCCCCTTTGCTGAGTGTTTAGATAAGCGGTTGGCGTCGGAATTTACGATGGTGGGGGAGTAAAGATCTTTCTGCACCCCACAGAATTTGAGCCTGCAATGTTGAAAATGGAATCCCAAGCTTAGACCATTTCTGTCAACTTATTTCTTAGTGCTTTGCAGAAATAACTAGGCACAAACCCCTAAATTGGTACAACATTTGGTGAATTAACAATTTCCAAGGCATTAATTAAGTTTTGACACTCTCTTAAGTCCGCAGTCCCGTCCTAGTGATGCAAATGTTGCAAATGTGTTGCAAATGTTCCAAATGTTTACATTAACTCCGAGGTTTATGACTTGGAGGAATGTAAACAGAATTTTACCCTAAACTCGCATTTAGGGCTCTCGGGCGAGGCTGAGTGAAGAAATAGTCAGTAAATGTCATTTTGAAATTTAAGGTTGTTTGAAAAAAAGATTACTCCAAGGGTTTTTTAGAGTGTTCTGGGTTCGAAGTTTCCTTATAGGCCGTAAAGTGGGGGTAGTGTGTGTTTGTGTCCAAGCAATGAAGAAATCCTCTGGTTAATCCACTACAAAGTTTCCTTCTCAGTCTGTGAATAATGTTAGTGCAAGCAACACTGCACAGAGTTACGGTACACCACCACTTTTGACTCAGCTAAACATTCATGCGGGTTCATTTAATCTTATGGGGGTTTGCAGCATCTTACCAGCATATCAGCATTTCCTTGGTCTTCCAGATCTTACCTTGAAATAACAGTTTTAAATTTCCAAATAACAGCCCACACTGTAGCTGGAACAAGCTCGGCTTAACTATCTTCTTACAGCTTTAACCTGCGTTGTAAGCATGAAATACTTTTGCATTACAATTGCGTAGAGAAGCATGTGGTTGCTTAGTGTTAGTAATCTGTAACAAGTTGGTGACCGGTCTCAGGCATAATTTGTTGATCATGGTCCAAGACCTAAGCATAAGCAATTGGACCTAAGACCAAGACCCAGGCAATTGGAAGACAGTGCTTCCTATTTCCAATTGAGGTGGATCTCTCATGTTTTGGGGTTGTGTTGCTGCCAGTGCTATTGGCAGATTTGGGAAAAATCCAACTGCAACGCTGCTGCAAAAATGTTTTGTAAGACGTAATTTTTTAATGCTATGTTTTTGTTTATGTCATGAAATACAGACTAATTACACTGAGGCTGTGTTCATTACTATATTACTAACAACAACAACACGTGTCATCAATGGCCAAGCTTTTACATACAATTAGGGATTCAACAAATTAAAATAATTAAAAAATAATAATAAGCCTAAACTAAACAAAATTACAAATTTGTCAGAAGGCTGAATACACAAATATGTTTTTTCACAGGTTTTAATGAATCTTGCCATCTTGCCATCCCAGGAGACAAACCAACAAAACACAATATGGCATAAAACTATTTAGTTATTGTTTGGAATTAATTATTTGGCATATTCTTTTATTCTGCTGAACACTGTAGGAGCTTCTTTTTTCACCGCTGTTTTGTGTGTCTGCAGTACCGGGGTGTTCAGACTCACTAGTGCTGGAATGGGGGAGGTGGCAGGATGCAGACTGAAGGGCTTTCACCCCCATTCAAAAGACCCTCCACTTTTCACCGTAAGAATCCTCTCCTTATTAAAAATATATACAAAATATCATTTTGCAGAATTTTCCAGATGGTAATTTGTTGTAAATTTCCAACAGAGTCATTTAGAGTGGCTTGGTGTGAAATGCCTTTTTGTAGAGAAAGTTATAAAACAATGTCCACTAGATGTTTATATGTTTCTATTTAGTATACAGTATTCAGCTGCTTTCATTTTCACACACACACATAGATTATCTTTATAGAGAAGTATATTGTCAATACAATAGGATTTTCTGAGGCATATGAACACGGGCCGTAAGTCAAACGAGCGCTGGATGTTAATCTACACTCTCCTGAAAACTGTTCTTTTAAGTAAAGCGCTTCCCTTTATTTACAGTGATCTTAGATTTTCAGATTTCTCCAGCACTAAGGCTGGAGCATTAGCATTAGCCTCTAACTGCTAGTGCTAGCTAATGCCACCCGACAGTGCTAAACCATAGACTGTATATAGCTGGACAGAGCATCGTCTCTTAAAAGGGAAGCCACCACAGGTCGGGCGCCCCCTGCTGTTCGGCTGCAGAAAGCTGTGTAACTCCACCCATCCCCATAGGTTTCAATGGCAAAACAGACAACTCTCAATCACGTTTTTTTCTAATATACTGTAATTCTACCTTCATTATTTAAATGCAACAGCTAGTGTAACCTCTGCTTATATTGTCAAATTTTTATATCCCCACAGAATTCGTTTTTAAAACTTTATTCGGCTCTATTCAAAAAAGGTGTGGTTATTGTAAAAGGGCTGCTTATGGGCGGGACCAATAACAGACCGTCAGCTCCGCTCCGCCCCGCTCTGCAGTCTGTGACCACGAGGCAGCCCTCAGGGGCGGGGTTATTTAAATGAGTAGGCGGTCTCTCCACAGCCTTTCTCCCTCCTCTGGTCTCTACTGCGCAGACTCTGGTCTCTGAATCGCCAAAATGGCGGAAGATTTTGGCTTCATTTTCATTGAATGAATGGGAATGGCGACACGGCGTCCATCTTTATATACAGTCTATGTGCTAAACCGATAAACCCTGAGTGTTCTGGAAAGTCAGGGCGATATTAGCTAGCGGTTTGTGCACTGAGGATGTTTGGAAAAATTAAAGGATTTTTAAGAGCACCTTATAGTGCGAAAAATACAGCAAATATTGGCACCATTGGCTCCATTCAGTACTTTTTGGATGAGTTGGGGAATTTGGAATAAATCTTATTCAGATTGTGACTGACTGCAATCAGTTCCTTGCAACGATGTTCTAAAATCTAGTTAAAAGGCTTCCGGGACATTAGAGACAGTTACTCCAACAAAAGCAGAATTTGTTCATTTGTCACCTTCTGTATTGTAGCTCTAGGTCAAGCTTCTTTTCACAACTATCCATTGTGATCCATTCCACATTCCACAACTTGGTTTACAGTATTTCTCTAGAATCGGAGAGAGTTTCACACCAAACCGCTCAGTAAACTCTCACCAGTAAACTCGAAACTTTTAGAAATACATGGAAATATTGTGCTTCACACCTGGCCTGTGTGCTGCATGCCAAGCAGAAGTGAGCAGGACTGTTTTTAAAGGAACTGAAAATCAGATGTGTGCTATTTGCAGATCTGTAAGCACGTGGTGGTGAGGGACTCCAAAACGACAGTGCTCGACCTCAGGTGACAGAGGAGGCAGACGCACACTTCAGTGGAAGCAGTGGAAGCGCCCCCAGAAGCCCTGTTTAAGTATCTTCGTCTACTTGAAGGCTTTTTTTTTTTTTTGTATTTATTTATTGAACAACACGGTACTGTGAAGTGGAATCTCTGTGCTGCACAGTTTGCTGTGTGCATCTTTTAGTGAAGCTGTGAAGCTGTTAAGTGGCATTGTTTCCTCTTTCTCTGATTTGTTGTTGACTTTTTTGACGGCTTGCTTTTAGCATTTCTCGGCTGTTCAGAAGTCTTTTCTGGACAGGGTTTTGTGATCTGACTGCTTGTCAGTTTCGGCATTCACGGTTTTGTCCTCAAGGTGGCAGCCTTTAGCTGCGTTATGCCATATTCAAAATGTGAACTTTTCTAAAAGGAGTTTTTAAGAGGATGCAAAGATTATTTTTTGGACAGTTGCCTTATGTAATAATAATAATAATAATAATAATAATAATAATAATAATAACAATAATAATAATAATTTGTTAAAGTTTGGTTTCATTGCTGTATACACTGGAAAGAGCTACCTTTTTTAACCCTGTATGTATTAACAGTCCCCTGCAGATATGTTTAAAGCCCCACGTTTTAGTGATAAGGTAGAATATAATAAACAGTTATATGTCCAAATGTTTGTGGACATCCTTTATATTGTATTAAATGCATTCAGTTCTCATTGGCACAGCTGTAAACTAGCTGTAAAATGCCCACACACAGCTTGTTTTAATCACTGAAAAAAATAATAAATATATATATATATATGTATATACATATATATATATATTGGCAATAGAGTAGAACAGCTGTGGAGCTGTGAAACATTGTTCTCTGGAATGATGGTGCTCCATCCAGTACTTTTGGGGATGAACTGGGTGAAGGGGAGTTAGGGATGAGGTTTGGTGGTGATCATTCTGAACATCCTGACCTCACTATTGCTCTCGTTGAATGCAACTGAATGCAATCAAATCCTCACAGCAATTCTTCAGAATCTAGTATAGTAAAGTCTTTCTAGCCTTCCCTGGACAGAAGACTCCAGAAGGACAGTTACTCCAACAAAAGCAGGAGAGCTTGTCTCGACCGGAACCGTTTTAAAAGAAACGAACTGAACAAAATGAATGAGCAGGTGTCCCAACACTTTTGTTCATACAGTGTATTAATTACAGCGTGATGCAAAATTCACAAACAGAAACCTGAATTTCAGGTCGGTAATCAGTGCATTGCGTCACTGAAGCAGTTAACTGTGCTAGCCTGTTCGTTAATGACTATGACTGGCTCCCATGTTTTTTAGCCAATAAAAGAAAGTGGATGGTACACGGTACTCCTGAGAAGAGTTCAGAACCTCTCGGTAGATGGCAGAGATTTTCCCCAGCCTTGCCTCACTTGACCTGAACCAAAGCACCCACAGAAAAAAAAAAAACATGAAAAGAAAAGAAGCCTAAATCGCCTTATCAGAGGAGCTAATAATGCTGTCAGCCCACAGGCCTGGAAACAGCACGCATCTCAGGTACAATTCCCTCATGAGAACAACACCCCTGGAACCCATTCAAACATTGTTTCCAGTTTCCACTAGAGAGTGGCCATTCTCGTTCCTCGTCAGTATCGGTTCTGCAGAATATGAAAGCTTTCCGCCTCCGTCTAGTGAATTGTTATCAGCATATCATGGATGTAGTGTGAGCCGTGGCAATGTTTGGAATGTTGTCAGTTCCACTGAATCCGCTCTGCTCCAGGGACACGTGGGCACTAAAGCGCTGAAGCATTGACTGTACATGTTTTTCCACTGCCATTTTGTTAATAAAAGAAAAAAAAAAGAATAAAGTGGTTTAATTGTCATGTCTGTAATCTTTATAATTATAAATGCATAACAAACTACACCCACAGAATTCAACTTGACAGACAGCTGGAGGAAGATAATGATTGCACAACACTTTAAATATCCTTCTGGAATCTCGAGTATCTTACATCATAATGCTGTAAACCTGTTTTAATTTTCGTTTAATGCTTCATTTTCCTTCAGGAATTTGAGTTATATAAGTTATTATAAGTAGTATTAACAGGGAACTGTACTTTCAATTAATGCATTTTTACTGTATACAATTTTTTTTTTTTTTTATAAAATAGTTTTTAAAAGAGGACGAGTAGAGCCAAAAATGTAATGATCTTTTTAATACACTTAGGCCGGGTTATGTTATAACTATTTTTAATAGACGATAAATTGTTCCAGGTTTATTGCTCTAAATTTAGAAATATTTTTAATCCACTAAAGGAAAAAAAAGTTAGCATTAGCATTTTCCCAGAATTATCCATTCCACCACAGTTGGGCAGTGTTACCTTTAATTTTTTCTCTCAAATTTACTAGAGCCTGCTAGAGTAGTTAAACAGTATGTCTCATTTTAGTACATTTTTAGAGTAAAAATCAATCCAAACATTTTTAAAATAATAAATTCAAAGCCTTTTTCATGGTCTTTTACTGACACAGAACTGGTGTGGAAATGTGTGAGAATAATTTATAAAAACTTTATATTTACATTATATGTACACAAGTACATCATTGCTGTTGTGTTATGGACAATAAATAATTTTATTGCGATAAATTTAGAAATATTCTTAAGCCACTAAGGGAATTTATATCTCACTCGCATTTAGCAAACAAGATAGCATTAGCATTTTCACAGTTATCCATTCCACCATAAATGTAGCAGTTAAACAGTTTCAAAACATTGCATAGTTTAAGAGAAGCTAAGCTAACCTTAGCGCCACGCCTGCTAGAGTAGTTAAACAAGATGTCTCTTTTTAGTACATCTTGTGTTTAACAAGCAAGTTTGTAGTTTCCTTCCTTTTATGTTTCACCCTAAATGCAGTGTCAGTTACATTTAGTGTAAAAGAAAGTCTATCCAAATTATTTATTTCTAAATAAATAATAAATGCAAAGCATTGTTAAGGTCTTTTACTGACACAGAAGTGGTGTGGAGGCATGTGAGAGTCATTTATAAGAAGTTTATATTTACATTACATGAACATAAGTACAGTATTGTTGTTGTGTTATGGACACAATGAATAATCGGATAAAAACAGTAATGTGACTTGGGTTAATTATTTGTGAAAAAACACTGATATTTTTAATAATGGTGGGTTGAGTGTTCCTTGTGCAAATACAACATAAGTTGTCTAGTTGAAAATCTCTTTTATATGTGAACAAAACCTGTAACTATAACAAATGTTCCTAAATAAATAAATATTGAATTGAATATTACATTGAATTGGGACCTTATGAATCGGAATTGAAACA
Source organism: Astyanax mexicanus (assembly GCF_023375975.1). Taxonomy (NCBI): domain Eukaryota; kingdom Metazoa; phylum Chordata; class Actinopteri; order Characiformes; family Acestrorhamphidae; genus Astyanax; species Astyanax mexicanus. The sequence continues at coordinate 25,572,829 of NC_064422.1, forward strand.
ATTGTGTAAATCAGGTGTGATAGTTTAAACTGTGCAAATTGGAAGCTGTTGTATAAAAACAACTCCAAGAGTCATTCCTGACGTAAATCTACAGTCATCCTTCTCAGATCTGCACTGATCTCATTGGACTTTCCTGCTGTACAGTGTGTTGGCCAATCAGAATTGGTGTGGTCAAGTGATCACATGTTGTGTCCATAGAGAAATTACCAGCTGTAGTCATGTAGATCATGATCACTAACAGGATATTAAGAGGCCTTAGCAAGTTAAAAGACATGTAGGTCCACTGTACTGTAAGTGGGAATGCTCTGAAATACAGGGTTTCTGGAAAAGTGTAATTTACACAGTGTCTTTGATTATGGACAAAGATGTTCCTCAAATATTTCCTGATGATTTTACAATTCATAAAAAAGGAATCCTCCCTGATTAAATGTCTTATTGAAGCCAAACTGGTAAAGCACGATCTTGAAAAAAAGAGGAATCTCTTGGTTTACCACAGTGGTTAAGAGGAATGGTTTCAAATCCCAATCTGGAAAAATTAACCTAATTTATTTAAGGTAGAACTGTACATGTATTTCCACTGCCATTTTGTTAAGAAAAAAAAGGAATAAAAGGGTTTAATTGTTATGTGTGTAATCTTTATAATCTTATCCCAAAGGCACAGCAAACTACACCCACAGAATTCAACTCGACAGACAGTTGGAGGAAGATAAGGATTGCTCAACACTTTAAATATCCTGAGTGGAATCTCGAGTATCTTGCATCATAATGCTGTAAACCTGTTATTGTTTTTTAGTTTCCGATTAATGCTTCAGTTCACTTAGGAATTTAAGTTATGTAAGTTTATATAACGCTATAAAAGTTAGTATAAATAGTATTAGCAGGGAACTGTACTTTCAATTGATGCAAGTTTACCGTATCCATATGTTTAGAAAAGAGGAAGTGTAGAGTCAAAAATGTGATGTACTTGTGGTAAGACCTTTTACATACATTATTTTATTAAAGGTACAATGAAGGAGTTTATAGAGATTTGGGAGGTTTTCCTGAATTTTCTTGAAAAGGGGGGAGCTTGCTGATGGCTGATAGAGCTAGCCTGCTACTGAAGAAGCCTAATGGGGAAGACCTGGACATGGCTAAAGTGCAACAATTCTGCGAAAAGAGAGCTATGGACATTTTATAACCTTATTTTATATATATATATATATATATATATATATATATATATATATATATATATATATATATATTTATTTTTAATTCTACTCTAATTTCTTTTGTAATTTTAAAAATGTAATGAAGATATTGTTTACAAGACATTTACGGACTTTCAGCACTACCAAATTAATAATCTAAGTGGATAAGTGTATATTTCTGACCCTGTATTTATAATTCTGACCGTGTTGATTTTAAAAAACTCCATACCATACCAAACTCCATACCATTCTTGTCCATGACGAGTGTATGAAAATAGAGTCATGCAGTAAAAATCAAATGACCAATCAATAAAAGACAGTTTCTGAATGCAGAGCTTTATTCGTTCCTGGGGTTATCATATAGATATCCGTACAAACTGCCTCAAAGCCCACAGCAGTGAGAAAACACATGCGAGGGGTATCTTATTGCATTTTGAACACAGAGGGAGAACATGAACTCTGTTTCTTTCTAAACCACGACAGAACACCTTGCATTTATTCTCTCTCTCTCTCTTTTTCTATCTTTCTCTTCTTTTCTCTCTCTCCCTCTGACTGGGGCCTCACCAACCCCAGGAATATTCCCAATCTGTTCATGACGGCGGCACGTTCGAGCCGATGTTACAAAAAAAACAACAAAATAAATCAAACATTCACTCAGGTGTGGGCAGTGCAAAGACAACACAAGAGGAGGGAAACCAGCGGATACATTCACAGTTTACAGGCCAGGAAGCAAGAGCAGATTCAGAGGGGCTGGAGGGGGGTGTGGAGGGGGAGATTTCCGGGTTTAGAAGCACTTGCGATGCACGATGGATGGGCCGGCCTCGTCGTACTCCTGCTTGCTGATCCACATCTGCTGGAAGGTGGAGAGAGAGGCCAGGATGGAGCCGCCGATCCACACTGAGTATTTCCTCTCTGGTGGGGCAATGATCTGATCACACAAACAAACACAGCAGAAGAAAATACAGTTAGTGTCCCGAAAGATGATTTTAGTATACATTTTCCAGTCCATAACTGATAACTAAAATCTGATAACTAAATCTAGAATATATCCAGAATAAATGACACAAAATATTCTGTTATTGGACTGACTTTGGGCAAAACAGAGATTGTATAAATCTGCATTTTAAATGAAAACAAAACTAAACACTATTATATACCTTATTTTTTGCACTATAAGGCATACTTAAAATCTTTTAATTTTCCCCCAAAAAAACTGTGCACTGCATAATCCTGTGCACTATGTATGAATTTTATCAGTCAGGATGTAAGGAGCAGTAGAGCCACTCCGCTGAAGTACAGCGTTACACAGGAGTTTCAGTTTAGTTCTCCAGCAGTATTAGCATTAGCTGCTAACTTTGCTACGTGCTAACTATTTGGCTGTTCAGAGGTGAGTATTATCTGCCTGTAGCCTGCTGCTAACCCCAGTTAGCACTGCTAGAACAGCATTAGCAATACCGCTAGCGGTTAGCCACTAATGCTACAGCTTTAGTAAATAACCGACAATCTATGCTTACTTAATAAATAAAATAAATAAACAGAAGCACTTTACTCAACCAAACAAACAAAGTTTTTAGGAGAGAAATCTGTGTAGATTAACATCCAGCACTCGTTTGACTTGTCTTACTCGTCTAAAATGTTTTTTGTTTTATTTGTAAAGTGTAGCTTTACAGGTCTTGTATAATCGTCGTATATAATCCAGTGTGCCTTATGTATAAAAATAGATAGATGTTTATTGATAGCGTGCCTTATTAGCCGGTGTTGCTTATAGTGCAAAAAATATGGTACGTTTGTAAATGAGCAATTTGAACTGACTGGTAGATTAATCTAATATATGTCAAAACTATATAGTATCCAGAGTAGGCCTTTCACAATAATTGTGTTACCAATTCATCATACAATGAATAGACATGAGTAACATGACCTGAGTATTACCCATTATGTTTTTTATAGCTAAGAGTATTAATGTTTTTATTAATATTAAATTAAATTAAATTTTTATACTCCAGTTCCAGTGTTTGATCTTTTGATCATCATTTCATAGTTAATTTCTCTTTAAAATTATGTAAATATTATTCTTATGCATTCCTATTCCTATGCTACTTATATTACTCTCATTAAATCAGTAGCAAATGGTTTTATGGGCTTAAACTGTTGTTTTTCACAATTATTTCTGGGACAAGACTAATAGATAAAATAGTTATTTATACAGTCCTAACCACTCTAGAAAACAATGAAGGTCTAGAAAGACTCATATTTACCATGCCCAAAAATGGTCTAAGATGTTCTTTAAAACATTGTTAACCAAGGCAAAAACACACCCTTAATATGGCTGACCAACCATACTGATCTCTCGAGCAATCTGGTCAGGGTTCTCATACTGGTGGACCAGCATGGCCATTTTAGCATTGCTGCTCAACCATATTTGTCAATGCTGGACAAAAAGCATGGTCATACTGGTTGACTATCTTGGTTAAATTGATCATGTTGATAGATCAGCTAAACCTTCGAGACATTCAAACAAAACCATTTGTTTCCCTGGTAAACAGCTAAACTGGACAACCAAATAAACCAAGTTGCTCAGCTTGAGCTGACCTGGCTGTTTTTTCCTCAGTAGGGTTAGATAGCAATGGCCAAATATGACCCTAGTTCTGCCCCTCTACAGGCCACAGATCCCAGCATGTACTCACCTTGATCTTCATGGTGCTGGGGGCCAGAGCAGTTATCTCCTTCTGCATCCTGTCGGCAATACCGGGGTACATGGTGGTACCGCCGGACAGGACGTTGTTGGCGTACAGGTCCTTACGGATATCGATGTCGCACTTCATGATGCTGTTGTACGTGGTTTCGTGGATACCAGCAGATTCCATACCTTAGAGAGAAAAGAAGAAGCACAGTATGAGTTCAGTGGCATAGCTTCTCTGACTTCTCTGACTTTTATGTGCAGAAGTGATGAACAGAAATGAGAAAAGAAGCTCTAACCAATGAAGGAAGGCTGGAAGAGGGTCTCGGGACAGCGGAACCTCTCATTGCCGATGGTGATGACCTGTCCGTCAGGAAGCTCATAGCTTTTCTCCAGAGAGGAGGAGGAGGCAGCGGTGGCCATCTCATTCTCGAAGTCCAGAGCCACATAGCACAGCTTCTCCTTGATATCACGGACAATTTCTCTTTCAGCTGGAGAAGGTAGATAAGAACAACTGCTTCAGTCATCGCCTTACATTACAGAGAGGTAGTTAAACTACAGTTTTACTCTGTTTTAAAAGACTCAAGAATGAGATGATACTGTATCCAGACTTCCCAAGTCTCCCGGAGGTTGCGGGAGTTTACCACATATCAATAACGGCTCCCTGAAGCCCACAAGTCAGATAAAATCCCCTGGAGTCTAGAACGATTGGCCCAAAAGTGAACATAAATGCGCACGCAGGCGACACAGACTTTTTTACCCAATTGCTTGTGGGAAAGAGAGAGAGATATTTATGAAGTGCATGCAAAACAGAGAGGGTTCTGATTGGCTTGTTTTCTGCAAAGACTCTATGAGTCAGCAAATCAGTTTTTAGTGTGGGCAGGCAATGTTTTTTTCCCCTCCTAGATGGGATGCGTTCAAGAGCATCATGGCTCCCATCAAAACTCACCTCTGACTACTCAGAGGTGAGTAGTCCATGTCTGGTAAAAGTGAAAAACAATGAAAGTCTTGCCCACTGTACAGTTTGTAATAGTGATTTTTTTTGGGCTGGGGATTGGTGGGGGTGGGGTTTATCTGCTGTATCTGGCTCTTTAAAGCATCTGTATGTATGATTTAGGAATTTTTAGACCTCTTTGGTGAGTACTTTTTTACCGCAGCTTAATCTAAATGAATTGCTGTATTACATTCTGTGATTTTGGAGTTTAGAGAACAGTTACAGTACACCCAACAATCCAACCAGACCACTGTGTTTACTCTTAATTAGAATATTTTGTCCCCTCCCCACTCTAAGCAAAACAATATTGCTTTCAATTTAAAATACATATTAAGGATTGCTGCTTTAACTTGATAAATTCTGCTGTGCCTGGGATTTCCTGGGGCCACCATATTTCTAGTACTAGTAAATTCTTCTTATTGGGTACTACTTTGTCTATTTTAAAATCTTCTTTTTTTAATATGCCATATTGCATCTCTACACAGGGCCTACACCAACCACCTACCTACATACAAATAAATATTACAGTGTGTGAAAGAAAATAAATATAAATAATGCTCATTTTCTAAACCCCTGAAGCCAGAAAATTGTTTTTTTTATATTTTCATTTTTAACAGTGTAAGAAAAGGTGCCTCAAATAGATTTTTGAGCAGTTTCATGAAAAAAACAACTTGTTTGGTTGACTAAAAATCCATACTCGAAGCTAAGGATTTGAAATTTGACCTTATATAGAGATTTTTTTAAGATGTCAGATCTCTCACCAGTGGTCACAAATGAGTAGCCACGTTCAGTCAGGATCTTCATGAGGTAGTCAGTGAGATCACGGCCGGCCAAGTCCAAACGCATGATGGCGTGGGGGAGAGCATAGCCCTCGTAAATGGGCACGTTGTGGGTGACACCATCACCAGAGTCAAGAACAATGCCTGGATAAAAGAGATGTTTAATCAGGTGATTAGAATACTAAAAAATACAACTGTGCAACTGTGTTACGTTTAGATGCTTTAGTAAGTGGACTGACCTGTTGTGCGGCCAGAGGCGTAGAGGGATAGCACCGCTTGAATAGCTACGTACATGGCTGGAACGTTGAAGGTCTCGAACATGATCTGGAGGAAGATTACAGACATTTATTGTCACTGATACAATGATCACAATATATTCCTTAATTTTCTTAACGCCTACAATGTTTTACAAACCTACAGTCACTGATATACCCTGTATATATATACTGAAATATATTAGAAATATGATTAAAAATGATATCAGCATTAGTGAAACATTTTATATTGTAATAGATACTGAATTATTCTAGCCCTAGTTCTGCGTAGTACTGCAAAGGCTTATTGGATTATTAATGGTAATGATGAAGAAACCGTATTGGTGCCACATTAAACTATTTTCAACAGGCTTTATAAGGAACCATCTACAAAAAGCTTTTCCTTTTTTCCTTGTATTTGAGGAAGGAATCTATTCTTCTTTTCATTTCCTTTGGTCACAAGTGTCATTCTTTACCTCACCATTTCCATTAGATCAGCTGCTATAAGCAACACAAACTCACTGACCTGGGTCATCTTCTCCCTGTTGGCTTTGGGGTTGAGGGGGGCCTCTGTCAGCAGGGTGGGGTGTTCCTCAGGGGCAACACGGAGCTCATTGTAGAAGGAGTGATGCCAGATCTAACGAAAGGGGGAAAACATTGACCTTCATTTACAAATTAAGACAAGCGACACTTAACGCACATAAAAATGGATCGGCTGCTTGTTCTATGCTTTTTTTTTCTTACTGGATTATGAGAAAACCTTTCAGAAATGTTTAAAAATTGAAATATTAGACTAGGGCTTTAAGTGGTCCTTCAGGCTAAGCGCTGCCACTATGATCAGGAGATTGCTGGTTCAAATCCTGTTTGTGTAGTTTGCCGTCAGCTACCAGAGCCCTGAGAGAGCACAATTGGCCTTGCTCTTTCTGGGTGGGTAAATGGCGCTCTCTCTCCACATCACTCATACGGGTGATGTCGTTCAGCACAATGCTGTATCAGCAGAAGTTTGAAAATAGGCAGTGACTGACTTCACATGTATGACAGGAGGCATGTGCTATTCTTCACCCTCCTGGTGTTGGAGCACCACTAATGATAAGGGGAGTCCTAATGAGTGGGTTGGGTAATTGGCCTTGTAAATTGGGGAGAAAATGGGATAAAATTAGAAATAAAATTAAAAAAAGAAATATTAGACTATACACATGAGAAATAAATCAGGCAACAATTAGCCAACATTTTTGTTAGTTCTTATTCAACCTATAGACAAAGTTAGGTTTTATAGTTTGCAGAGCATTTTGGAAATGGCAATTACTATATATTTAGAACAGAACTTTGCCAAAACTTTATTATGGTTCACCAAAACATAACCATAGGGGACCAACATCTTATGATTCAAAAACAATTGTGACAAATGTAATGAAAGAGAACGTAATTTTAATGTTATATTATGATATATAGGGGATCAACATTGTTGAATGCAGACACTACCATGAATTATTTGGTAAATGTTTGGTTTTGCGTATTGAGTGGCATCCCACAGGGCTCTATTTTAGGCTCTGTTAAATTGATGTTACAGTTACAGTTATGAGGGGGAAGAAGTGAAGTGTGGGCCTACAGTATGTAGAGGGTTTAAGCTGTTAATTGCTGTGACACGAGAGAACTAGAATGAGTGAGATATGGAGTAAGCCAAGATCTTAGTGAATAATACCATCTGCTACAGGCATCTGTTGGCTGATGACAGCGAGGGCCAGAAGAAAGTGCTCAGTACATTTGTGTATGTATGTGTGTCTATGTGTGTGTGTGTGTGTGTGTGTGTGTGTGTCATGAGGAGTCAGGAATAATGAAGCAGAACTGTTTTGACTCCTTCAGGTATAAGTGGGACCTATCAGAACACACCTATTGAACCTAAAAGGGGAACTGAAGCCTTTACAGCACTGAGACAATGGGCCTACATGTAACATTTATATATCTAGTGTAATTGTACAGATTGCTTTGTTGCTATTTTTGTAATTCCAGCTCATACTTGGGCCTAACTCAGAGAGATCTGCTTACTTTTTCCATGTCGTCCCAGTTTGTGATGATGCCGTGCTCGATTGGGTATTTAAGGGTCAGGATACCTCTTTTGCTCTGTGCTTCATCACCAACGTAACTGTCTTTCTGTCCCATACCCACCATCACACCCTGCAGAGAGAAAAAGAGAGAGAAAAAAAACACAGGCCTTTAATGTGGCATATAATCAGATGTAGGTGCCTACACTTTTGGAGCAAAGGTAAATGCTTTGTTTCTGCTGCTTTGTGCTCGTGTTGTGGTTTCCGTACGTGACTCACTAACAGAAAATTAGAGATAAGCGAGATCAAAAAACCCAGCAGGAAAATATTCTAAGCTGTGACTGTGTGGTATTTAGTCTTATATTTCCTTACAGATTAGAAACCAATGGAATTGTGGAATTCATGTTTCACATGAGTATAGAACAAAGATGGCAACCATTTTATTAAGTTGGGTTATGAGTTATACATATATAAAACTTTCTGATGGATTTGTTCATCTTCTTTGTATGTGCTCAAATGATAATTCTACTCCCACTCAGTACTTACATCAAAATTAGTGGAAAGGAATGTAGGTTTCACTTTAGCTATGCTAGACTCATGTTCCTCTCACTTAAAGCAGATTAAAACAATCCAAACTATGAAAAATATGTCCCTAACAAATATCAATCCAGTGCCAAAGGAAGTTCTACTGTAGTTCTCTGTACATGAAGCTTTCTTCACCTGATACTATTTGATTTTTAACATGTTCAGATGGCTTCTTCTTAGTTTTTACTTTTACTGTAACATAAAACCTGGTCCTTTTAAATTCCCTGGTAAATTTCAACAGATTAACATTTTACTGAGCACAGACTGATCGAACAGTAAGCAAAAATTAAGTTAAAAATTAACTACACAGTTGTAACACTGTAAAGTATTAAAACATTTCAGGACGCTGCCCCAAGTGGTGGGGCAAGGAAGTTTACCTGGTGTCTGGGACGACCCACGATGGAGGGGAACACGGCTCGGGGGGCATCGTCCCCGGCGAAGCCTGCCTTACACAGTCCTGATCCGTTATCGCATACCAGGGCGGTGCTCTCTTCGTCGTCACACATTTTGTTCGGTTCGGATTTCCTTCTTCACTCCAAACAGGAGACAATCACTGCAAACACACCGATGCACACTCTGTCAATACACACTGTGTTAAGTCTTAATGTAAATGCATGCTTTACCCATCCATCAATACATCCATTCATCCATCCAATCATCCATCCATCCATCCATCCATTAATATGTTTGTTTGTCTTAGAATGTCGTTAATGAAACAGGTACAATTAATACAGGAAATAAGTGCAAAATAGGAGGACTTCTTAAAGAAAAACTAATAGATCTGTGAGAGCCAGAATTCTTGCTGGTTGGTAGGTAAAATGCTTAGTTCAAGCAATAGAATGCAAATTAATTATAAAAAAAAAACATACAATCTGATCTATACCTCCATCCATCCTCTCTATATATCTATCTATCTGTAGGTCTGTGTATATAACTATGTAACTATCTAACTATCAGTCTAAATATTAGTGGTAGTAGCTTTAATTATTATTATTATTATTATTATTATTATTATTATTATTATTATTATTATTATTATTATTATTATTATTATTATTGTTATTATTGTTATTATTATTATTATTATTATAATTTTAGGTAACATCCATGTGTCTATAAGTGTGTTAGAGCATTAGAGATAAGTGTGTAAGTGTATGTGTGTGTGTGTGTGTGTGTCTGACCACACCCTACTCCACAGAAACATGAATGGGTAGAACATAATACTACAGGGTACTGCAAAAAATCAGTTACCTTAAAAGTGCATAATTTGCAGTATAAACACACCTCAATAAACTGCTTTATTTCACAAAGTCCAATAAAACAGTCAAAAAAAAAACTAGTTACTAATGTATTTATCTGTAACTACGTATCTGCAGAGTTCACAGTATTTGACCACAGTGATTTTACAGTATTCTTATTTTCCATTTCATTATTCCTATTCATTTAGCTAATAATAAATAAAAGCTGTGCTGTAAAATAATCATAAAGGTTGTAAAAAAGTGTGTGCAGGACTGTTGAGCTGCCCTGCTGAGAGCACACACTGCACTACCTGATGAATGAATTTCTGCACCATGGGAAAACTTCCTAATTTGGAAATGATGGGGAGGCATGCCTGTCTTTGGAGTTTGCAAACTCTCTCACTGGCCCTGCCTGTTCTCAATAGTTTACCAAGAGAGAGAGCGAGAAAGAGATGGAGGGAGGGAGGGAGGGAGGCAAGAGAAGAGAGAGAGAGAGAGAGAGAGAGAGGGAGAGAGAGGATGAGGAGTCAAACTGATCCATCTGACGCTGTTTGAGAGAACCATATTTAGTCATAACCCTCACAATCAAACGGGGCTTCGGCCTACAGGGACTTCAGCCCAGCAGCAAGAGAGAGAGAGAGAGAGCGAGAGCGAGAGAGAGAGAGAGAGAGAGCGAGAGAGAGAGAGAGAGAGAGAGAGAGAGAGAGGCTCTACTGCAAACATTCACTCACTACATAACACACAGCCTGACCAGGTCAAACACTGTTAAATAGTTTTGGCTCTAATGTGGTTCTCCATAGGATTTACAACGTCTGCACTTATCTAGTAACACAATCCTGCAAACTAATGCTCTAATGCTCATAATCTTATGGTTCTAATGTTCTGGATGCATTAAATTCAGCATCTGGGCCCAATTTGAATAATTATGAACATAACTGTACAACTATTGACCATTAACATGCCCAATTGGCTAGCTCTAAATCACTTTATTAAAAGGGACTTTATAACACAGTCAAAAGCACTGAAAATGCAAAACAATCTTTTAATATTCATATCTTTTTAATGCTTCTTAGGTATTCATTCATTCAGCGATTTGATGCCTTTAAATAAAAGTGGTGAGACTCTGCTTTACTTATAACACTGTTATAAAGCATCATTGTCATCCTCTGCTCAATAAAGCTGTTATGAATGAAAATGTGCTCAAATTAATTCACAGAACTTTTCTGTTTTATTTTCTTATAAACTCAATACATCCTATAAGAATTACACATATATGCATGTATAGTGTTTATGCATGTGTAATGAAGCCCCTAAGCAGGTACCCTTTAAATTTAAAGTGCTAACTAATATAGTTCTAATTACTCTGATTAATCAGTTCGGTAACGCTTTATAATACAGCCCGCGTTTTAGAGGGTAAGTACCCATTACTTACGGTGTAAGTTCTCTGTATGTACCCTTTACTTACGGTGTAAGTTCTCTGTATGTACCCTTTACTTACGGTGTAAGTTCTCTGTATGAACCAGGGTACATTCAACATACTTACCGGGTCCTACAGGTACTTAACTGTAAGTATAAATAAAGAACACAGAAAGAACCAGGAACAAGAGAGTAACAACTGGGTAACTTTCTGACACTTACCGTGTACTTTACCAAAACATATGGTATAACGTTTCTGTATTTATCAGTTTATTTAAAATACTTATGTGGTTCTCCTAGTACTTAAATGTAGGTACAAATTAATTACCAGGAACAACAGTATAAAAAAACTGGATATGTCATTGCCTGCACTTTCCCTAAATTTCTGGTGCAATATTAATGTATGTATATATATGTGTGTCTTATTTAAACATTTTGTTCATGATAGTTATAAAGGTTTCATTCCAGTCATACCCAAGGGACTTATCATTCTAATATATTTTATTAGTTTGAATAAAAAGATAATGCTGAGATTTCAAAGGGAATTTATTTTTTAATACACAGAAAACACAAGGTTTTATTTTAATGGATAATGGTGGATAGGTTTCCATCTTCAGTCCTTTTCTGCTCGACTCTTCTCACCGTTGTTGCCTTTGTCTTGCTCCTGGAGTCCTGGTGCACACCTTGTCCTGTAAAGCTGCTTTTTATAACCCCTGTTCTAAAAAGAACTTTAAACCCACACTTCACCGAGTTCTACTGTTCTTACTCTGAAAGTATGCAGTACTTACTCTGTAAGTACTCAGAAACAACAGAGAGCGGGCTGTATTATGTAGTGTGCAGTGTTCTGCTGTTCTTACTCTGTAAGTACCCAGTAAGTACTCAGAAACAACAGAGAGCGGGCTGTATTATGTAGTGTGCAGTGTTCTGCAGTTCTTACTCTGTAAGTACCCAGTAAGTACTCAGAAACAACAGAGAGCGGGCTGTATTATGTAGTGTGCAGTGTTCTGCAGTTCTTACTCTGTAAGTACCCAGTAAGTACTCAGAAACAACAGAGAGCGGGCTGTATTATGTAGTGTGCAGTGTTCTGCAGTTCTTACTCTGTAAGTACCCAGTAAGTACTCAGAAACAACAGAGAGCGGGCTGTATTATGTAGTGTGCAGTGTTCTGCAGTTCTTACTCTGTAAGTACCCAGTAAGTACTCAGAAACAACAGAGAGCGGGCTGTATTATGTAGTGTGCAGTGTTCTGCAGTTCTTACTCTGTAAGTACCCAGTAAGTACTCAGAAACAACAGAGAGCGGGCTGTATTATGTAGTGTGCAGTGTTCTGCAGTTCTTACTCTGTAAGTACCCAGTAAGTACTCAGAAACAACAGAGAGCGGGCTGTATTATGTAGTGTGCAGTGTTCTGCAGTTCTTACTCTGTAAGTACCCAGTAAGTACTCAGAAACAACAGAGAGCGGGCTGTATTATGTAGTGTGCAGTGTTCTGCAGTTCTTACTCTGTAAGTACCCAGTAAGTACTCAGAAACAACAGAGAGCGGGCTGTATTATGTAGTGTGCAGTGTTCTGCAGTTCTTACTCTGTAAGTACCCAGTAAGTACTCAGAAACAACAGAGAGCGGGCTGTATTATGTAGTGTGCAGTGTTCTGCAGTTCTTACTCTGTAAGTACCCAGTAAGTACTCAGAAACAACAGAGAGCAGGCTGTATTATGTAGTGTGCAGTGTTCTGCAGTTCTTACTCTGTAAGTACATACCACTGAGACCAATTTTTTGTTAAATCTTAATAAAAGCAAAAACAATCTGTACAACAATACATAACATTAAACTTATTTATTTATTTATTTACAATCATCATTGATTATATGTTTCTTTTAGGTAAAATGTTATATTTTTTGTTCTTCTTGATCTTCTTCTTCTTGTGCTTTTCCTTTTTTTCGTCTATCAGAAAGCAGGATGCGGAATCTTCTGCCCCTCTCCATCCTGCTTTTGTCCATAAGAAAAAAAAAAGAATAAGTTTACTTTTTAGATGCAATTATATGTATCATTAATTTCAAAGCATGTCACACAAGTTTTTAGCCTTTAGCAAATACTCATTGTGCATTTATAAAGTATATATATATATATATATATATATATATACAGTGAGTCCAAGAAGTATTTGATCCCTTGCTGATTTTCTTCGTTGGCCCACTAATAAAGACACTATCCTTCTGCACTTTTAATAGTAGATATATTCTAACATGGAGAGACAGAATATCAAGACAAAAATCCAGAATATAATTTTAAAGAATATATTTTAATTAATTTGTATTTCAATGAGGAAAATAAGTATTTGATCCCTCTTGCCAAACACACTCAATACTTAGTGGCAAAGCCTTTGTTTGCAAGCACAGCGGTGAGACGTTTGTTGTAGTTAACCACAAGTTTAGCACACACACCAGGGGGAATTTTGTCCCACTCTTCTTTGCAGATCCTCTCTAAATCATGAAGGTTGGTGGGCTGTCGCTTGGCAACTCTGACCTTCAGCTCCCTCCATAGATTTTCGATCGGATTGAGGTCTGGCGACTGGCTGGGCCACTCCATGACCTTAATGTGATTTTTCTTGAGCCAATCCTTTGTTGCCTTTGCTGTATGTTTAGGGTCGTTATCATGTTGGAAGACCCAACCACGGCCCATTTTCAGATCCCTGGCAGAGGAGAGGAGGTTGTCCCTCAGGATTGTGCGGTACATGGCTCCATCCATCTTCCCAGTGATGCGGTGAAGTAGCCCTGTACCCTTGGCAGAGAAACACCCCCAAAACATTATGCTTCCACCTCCATGCTTGACGGTGGGCACAGTGTTCTTGGGGTCATAGGCAGCATTTTTCTTCCTCCACACATGGCGGGTGGAGTTGAGGCCAAAAAGTTCAATTTTGGTCTCGTCTGACCACAAAACCTTCTCCAAATAACTTGGTTCATCTTTCAAATGATCATTGGCATACTTGAGGCGCGCCTCCACATGTGCTCTCTTCAGCAGGGGTACCTTTCGGGCACTGCAGGATGTGAATCCATTGTTGCGCAAAGTGTTGCCAATTGTTTCCTTGCAAACTGTGGTCCCAGCTGCCTTCAGGTCATTTGCTAACTCCTGCCGAGTGGTTGCAGGACAATTCCCGACCGTTCTCAGCATCATTGCCACCCCACGAGGCGAAATCTTCTTTGGAGCACCGGGCCGAGGTCTGTTGATTGTCATGTTATACTCTTTAAACTTTCTGATAATTGCACCAATAGTTGTTACTTTCACATCCAACACCTTACTAATCTTTTTGTAGCCCTTTCCAGCTTTGTGAAGGTCAACAATTCTGACTCTGAGGTCCTGTGACAGCTCTTTGGTTTTACCCATGTTGGAGACTTGAAATCTGTGTGATCTGTCTGATTCTGTGGACAGGTGTTTTTCACACAAGTGATTAGGGAGAACAGGTGGCTTCAGGTCAGGTAACAAGTTGATTGGGAGTGTCTAACTGGTCTGTAAAAGCCAGAACTGCTAATGAATACTAAGGGATCAAATACTTATTTCACTCCATGAAATACAAATCAATTAATATATATTCCTTAGATTTCTTTTCTGGATTTTCTTTTTAATATTCTGTCTCTCCATGTAAGAATACATCTACCATTAAAAGTATAGAATGATCATGTCTTTATTAGTGGGCCAACGAAGAAAATCAGCAAGGGATCAAATACTTCTTGGACTCACTGTGTATATATATATATATATATATATATATATATATATATATATATAAACATACAGTTGGAAGTTTACATACACTCATGGACACAAATGTCATGGAAATGTTTGCAAATACAGATTTACACATGAGTGATCACAAAAATTATGCAAGATAGTTTTGTCACTGGATCAGAAATAATTTAATTAATCAACTGGCCAATAGGAAAGTTATAATAGCATCATGCTTTTTGGCAGTTTTTTTTGGCAATAGATACATTAAAAAAGGTAAAGGGAAAATGAAGAGAGTAGGAAAGCTCAGAATTCTGCGGCTGAACCTAAAACTATCAGCTACACTGCTGGAATAAGCAAGGCAACTTTTTAACACTCTGGCCTCAAACATACAGGAAACGTGTATTGTGCTTAAAAGTTGTATCTGTGCAAGGAAACCAACAAATTTAGCGACATCTACTACTTCAGCCAAGAATGATCAAAACTACAACCACACAGACACACGCAAAGGCAATGTGTTGACACGTCTCAGAGGTATAAACTTATATATGTATATACTACGTCTTGTCTCTTGAACCCAATATTGTGAGATGAGTATCTCGTCACACCTTTTGTGAGCAGTGAACACTGCACATACACATTCAGTGTGAAACAGCTTAGCATGGAGCAGCAGCAAAGATGCATTAGTTAACAGCTGTAGTAATTATCTGGCTAATATATCAGATTAATCTGACCACAAACAAACTGCTCCAGACCACAGGGCACCTAAAGAGGACTTGTGATTAGGAAGGTGTTGATAATGTTATGCTTGATCTGTGTATTTCTGCAACTGAAAGTGAGAGAGAATTTAAACGATTTAAACAATAATTTACACATGCACACGGAGACACACACACACCTGAAGGACCTGCAGCCATGTCAGGAACAGATGTTAATTTGTCCACATGTTCCTTCAAAACTGTGCATTCATCATGTAGGAATTTGATTTCCACCTTTAGCTTTGCCACCTCAACTAAAAACAAAAACAAAAGAAAGTACAACATGTTAAGAGTGTAAAACCTTGTGCTGCTTGAGAAAATGTTTTAGGCTAATGGATTAATAAAAGAGTCACACCCCTAATGTATGTATCAAGTTTGCTTTAGTTTAATAAATGGTTTCATTTATAATTACATATAAATTATACAGATGCAGTTAGTCACATTTAAGGGGGAGGGGGGATCACTGTTTGTAAAATGCCTGGATGATGGGGCAAAAATATATACAGTGCCTCAAATAGGGCAGTGCAACAAGATGATATGTTTCATTATGACAATAAAAAAATGTCTATTGTTTAGTATTAAGGTCTATCATCTATATCGTTGCAAAATACAACTTATTTTTTTGTTGCCTGGGTGATGCACCAAGGCTAATAGGATAGAAATGGGATAATAGGACAGCCCTACATCAGGATAGAAATGTTTGATCAAATTGCAAGGCCCTACCTCCGAGTACTATTCAACCCCCTACAGATTTTGCAAGTTAAACAGTCACAATTAACATATAATCGTGAAATATGGCCTATACGTGGCCCTGGACATGTTAAATACACTGTAGCAAAAAAAATATTCTCTGTTAAATTCATTTTGAAACATTTTGAAAAGTTAAAAATGGTCAATTATTATCCAACAATTCAAACCACCAGAATTCTGTGTGGTTCCCTCAAGTTTTAAAATGTATTTGAGCTATTACAAAAAATGAGCTTCACATGCTTGGATTAATTTTTTTTCTGACTACAAAAGCCCCTCCCTAAACAAAAGAACAGCACTCATACATGGTAAGCATGGAAAACACTTGTCACAGATAAAACCCTGGAGGGTCACAAGGCTGGCAAGGGCTATAAAACCCTTTCAATGAGTTGGGCCTTTATGTCTTTGCTGTCGGGAGCATCATCCAGAAGTGGAAGGATTTCGGAGTCCTATAAAACCAAAAAATCAAAATGTTATCCAATACCACCAAGACAGTCTTAAAGAACACATTCCATGGAATGTGTTCTTCAAGACTGTTCTGGTGCCTTGAATAACAATTTGATTTGCTGGTATTATAGGACTTTGAAATGTGGTTTATGCAAAAGCGAACAGACATTTTTCCTAAGTTTGGTATTCAATTACTCCAAAATGATACAGTAATATCCTTTGTTACTCATGCCATTAATGGAATGTATGGAATGTGTTCTTCAAGACTGTCTGAGTGTCATTGGATAACCATTTGATTTGCTGGTTTTATAGGACTCCGAAATGTGGTTTAAGTACAACCGAATAGACATTTTTCCTAAGTTGGGTATCCAATTACTCCAAAATGATACAGTAATATTCTTTGTTACTCAATCTATTATTAGTATGGAATGTTTTCTTTAAGGCTGTCTTGGTAGCATTGGATAACCATTTGATTTGCTGGTTTTATAGGACTTTGAAATGTGGTTTATGCTAAAGCGATTGGACATTTTTTCTTAAGTTTGGTATCCAATTACTCCAAAATGATACAGTAATATTCTTTGTTATTCATGTCATTATTAGTATGGAATGTGTTCTTTAAGGCTGTCTTGGTAGCATTGGATAACAATTTGATTAGATTAGATATTTTTCTCTAAATATATTTTACTCTAAAAATTTACAGTAATATCACTTGACATGAATAACATTAACAGTATGGAATGTCTTCTTCACGGATTTCATTGTCTAATATGATAACAATTAGATTTTTTTTTGGTTTTATAGCCCCGAAATATCTTTAAAAAAAAAACGAATGGACATTTTTGGTATCAAATTACTCCAAAATGATACGGTAATATCACTTCAAACATTTATCTGGGATATATGAGAAAAAGATCACTTAGATCATTTAGTGCTGTGATATGATATTAATTTGATTTGCTTATTTAATAGCTCTTTTTCCAAAACGTTACACTGCTCTACAGATAAGCAGTGGTCTTTCTGGTGTATATTTGTGGATTATCCCTCATTAAATCATGTTTATTTGGGTGTAAAACTAGTCTCTGTTCCATTTTAAGTCTCTGCACGAGAAGCGCCAGTCTCTGCTCCTCCGGGTGCGCTGTGCACGCGGCTACCGTAATACACGGCTTAGACGCGCACTCCAGTTCTCGGTGTAGATAGCGCGACCGAGCGTTTTCTAAGTGCAGATGGCGTGACCGCGATATAATTCCAGTAAGTAACGCTTTACTCATGTCAATGATAGATAGTTAACCTAAACTGATTTTACCTTTTTCCTTTCGTGTCTCCTTTTTTCACGGCTGCTGGCTCCCTCGCTTTGTGCCACTCAGTTTTCCAAACAACTCCTGCGGTCCTGACGTCATTTCCTGCTGCATTCACATTTACTCTCGTAAATGTCTAATTGGCCATAATATATTTTCTTTTAATTTGTTGCTGTCAAACAAAAAGTAATACATGCATATCGTCGCTGTCCAATGAAAAACACTTATCTCCATTTTTGTCGATTTTTAGTTTTCTACATAATCTGAACAGACAAACTGTCCTTTACACTTTGCCAAAATTTCTTGATGAACGGACCAATAGAAACTCTTCAAAATGACCTGAAATAAACTCTTTTTACATTGACTTCTATTGAAAGTTGACAAGTTTTTTTCTCTCTCCTGTAAAGTTGCTGTTTTGGAGATAAGTGTTTTTCATTGGACAGCGACGATATGTGTTTCATAATAACATTTTTGTGGACGATGTTTTGTCAAATACATTATTACGAAAAACAATATTATTGTAATTTTAAGACGATTAAATGTGACAAACATAACAATAATATAGCATATCAAAGCACTTATACCCTTTTAAATAAAACAAAATTTGAATATATAATAATATATATATATATATAGTTAAATATAAAATAATAATAATAATAATAATAATACGTTTTTATTATGATTACTGTAATAATATTATTATTAATATAATTTCATTTTATGCCTTGTTCAAATGATCAAACCCAATACTTAATTAAGTGATATTGTCAAGATGGGTCAACATTTTTTGTATTTATTTTACTAATTATTTATTTAGAAAATGTTTTTTTCTGTTTTACTGTTATTTTATTTACTTTGTAGACTAGTTATAGGTACCTTGGAATTGGTTTGCGACAAAAAAATTTGAAAGCATTACAAGCTAGCAGTATTGCTAAACCTCCCTTCCAGTAGGTGGAGTACTGAGAATTTAAACTTAGTTCACTTGGTTAACTGTTTGTACTACAACACTGGCTGTTAAGCATGGAGCGAGGTAAGGTGGAATATGATATGATACATTAATATTGATATGCATAATAGGGTTTATTGATTTTAAGTCAACATACATAGATGTTACCAATCTTAGCTTAACTAGTTTAAATTATAAATCCTCTAGCTGGTCAACACACAGCTCCTCAGCAACGTTTTTTGCTCTGCTCCCGACAGCATGGATTTGTAGTGATAGCTAGGTTAACTGAAGCTATAGGGTTCATAACAAAATTACTTCAAAGAAAATAACAAGGCTGTCGTGAGTTTTTTTTTTGTTCAAATACCCTGTTACACCTTAAGTGGCGCATCATTTTCCCCCATTCCACCTTAAATATTGCTGCAGGAATAGAAAGTATGTTGCGCAATTTAAGGTGGTACTGAGAATGTCCAATAGAGCGGTCTGCTCAAACAAGAAGCAAAATATAAAGCTATTTTTTTTGTGACGGCCATAGGATCGGAAAATGCACCCTTTGAATCCATTAAAAAGTTTCATAGTTAGTAATGTTAGTAGAGTAATATTATTATTATTATTATTATTATTATTATTATTAATATTGATCCATGATGGTCTGCTCTACTCATTAATACTTAATAATTACATATTAATTGATAGTTTAACAATACGTCTAGGTCATGTTTATGCAGGATTTTCTTTTTAATATTTACAGTTATGGTATATAGAACTTATAATGATCTGTTTTCCAAAAGCATCTTAACATTAAGAACATCAGACTTAATGATCTTAAACCCAGCCATGATTGTTAGATCCTCAGCTGGTTAATTTGGTTTGCAATTCATTTATGTGTAGATAATCAGGGATTATTTAATTTCAACCTTTCCTTCATTCAGTTTATTATTTTAAATATTGGCTTATTTGGATTGTTTTGTAACATTACAGTATATGAAATGCACTAGACCTGATGGATTTTTAACATAATATCAAATTACATTTAAATATTGTATTGTTATGTTTAGTCTGCAGAAAATATGTTCAGAAAAACACAATGTTTCCTACTATTATTATAACAAATTATCATTCACATATTAATGCAGTAATTTAACTTTGTGTATTTCATACTTATTAATGTATTGTGTTTTATAATAATTTTAATATACTACCATTTTTGAGCTTCTCTTTTTTATAAATGCACTGCTCTTTATTTTACACATCTTTATTATTGTAAAATTTATTTAATCAAACATTTTTTGTAAAATAGTTCGTTCATCCAACATTTATTTAATTATTTAATAAAGTTACATACATTTCTAAATAAAAGTATTTTCAATTAATGATTCAGACATCCTAACTAATATTAAAGTTAAGGGTGCAGTCTTACAATATGAAATATGCACTAATATTAATAATAATACACAACCGTCAAACAACATACCCTTATTTAGTACACATAAGTATCAACAACAAAAAATGTAGTGTTAATAATAATTTAATTCAATAATTATTTTCAGTTCTGATTCAAACTATGTATGTTTATACAGTCTCATATCTATGATCTACAAAATTACTGCACAACAACAAAAAAATGAATGTTAAATAGGTTTTTGACAAAACAGTATATTTTTTGTTTTCATTTACAAATTTCATGAACATTTTTACTCTGTGCCCTAAGATGGAAAGACCAAAAAGACTTCTTCCTCAAAAATATGTGGACAATGAAGAGACAGGTGTGACCAAGGATGAAGCATCAAGACAAGAAAGAAGCAGGTCAAGCAGCCAAGGTGACAGTGGATATTATATAAATTGAAATGCAGCAACCGAATATTATACATCTGCTGTGATTTCTATGGGTTCTATGATATATCTTGCTGGCCATTTTTGACCCATGTTGCACATTAGAGGAGTAGTGATACAAAAAGAGCTTTTATTAAAAAAGTAAGAAAATAAAAAATAAAATAAGGATGCACTATGATCCAAAATACTGAATACTGAATGATTAAATTAATTTAAATTTAAATTAATTTATTGTAAACCTGTGTTGCGCATCAAAAGGTTAAAGGTAATGTATTAATAGTTTTGGCTTTGGATAGATATCTATACGAACATGCTTGACTAGTTTCCCTTCTAAGGTAGTCCATTACATATATTGTCACTATAAGACTTTATGTTAAGTATTTTGCTTGGAACTATTGTGATGTAATTCATTACTTATGGTATTTTTTGAAACCAATGTCCCCACCACCATTAGCTAGCCATGACCATTTAGACAAGACTGATCTCTGCACAGGAGGAAACTTTGAAAGGCTGTCCAGGGCATGTAAGGTTAAAAGTAGCTACATAATCCTTCCACTTCTGGATGATGCTCCCGACAGCAAAGACATAAAGGCCCAACTCATTGAAAGGGTTTTATAGCCCTTGCCAGCCTTGTGACCCTCCAAGGTTTTATCTGTGACAAGTGTTTTCCATGCTTACCATGTATGAGTGCTGTTATTTTGTTTAGGGAGGGGCTTTTGTAGTCAGAAAAAAAATTAATCCAAGCATGTGAAGCTCATTGTTTGTAATAGCTCAAATACATTTTAAAACTTGAGGGAACCACACATAATTCTGGTGGTTTGAATTGTTGGATAATAATTGACCATTTTTAACTTTTCAAAATGTTTCAAAAATGAATTTAACAGAGAATAATTTTTTTGCTACAGTGTATTTAACATGTCCAGGGCCACGTATAGGCCATATTTCACGATTATATGTTAATTGTGACTGTTTAACTTGCAAAATCTGTAGGGGGTTGAATAGTACTCGGAGGTAGGGCCTTGCAATTTGATCAAACATTTCTATCCTGATGTAGGGCTGTCCTATTATCCCATTTCTATCCTATTAGCCTTGGTGCATCACCCAGGCAACAAAAAAATAAGTTGTATTTTGCAACGATATAGATGATAGACCTTAATACTAAACAATAGACATTATTGTCATAATGAAACATATCATCTTGTTGCACTGCCCTATTTGAGGCACTGTATATATTTTTGCCCCATCATCCAGGCATTTTACAAACAGTGATCCCCCCTCCCCCTTAAATGTGACTAACTGCATCTGTATAATTTATATGTAATTATAAATGAAACCATTTATTAAACTAAAGCAAACTTGATACATACATTAGGGGTGTGACTCTTTTATTAATCCATTAGCCTAAAACATTTTCTCAAGCAGCACAAGGTTTTACACTCTTAACATGTTGTACTTTCTTTTGTTTTTGTTTTTAGTTGAGGTGGCAAAGCTAAAGGTGGAAATCAAATTCCTACATGATGAATGCACAGTTTTGAAGGAACATGTGGACAAATTAACATCTGTTCCTGACATGGCTGCAGGTCCTTCAGGTGTGTGTGTGTCTCCATGTGCATGTGTAAATTATTGTTTAAATCGTTTAAATTCTCTCTCACTTTCAGTTGCAGAAATACACAGATCAAGCATAACATTATCAACACCTTCCTAATCACAAGTCCTCTTTAGGTGCCCTGTGGTCTGGAGCAGTTTGTTTGTGGTCAGATTAATCTGATATATTAGCCAGATAATTACTACAGCTGTTAACTAATGCATCTTTGCTGCTGCTCCATGCTAAGCTGTTTCACACTGAATGTGTATGTGCAGTGTTCACTGCTCACAAAAGGTGTGACGAGATACTCATCTCACAATATTGGGTTCAAGAGACAAGACGTAGTATATACATATATAAGTTTATACTTCTGAGACGTGTCAACACATTGCCTTTGCGTGTGTCTGTGTGGTTGTAGTTTTGATCATTCTTGGCTGAAGTAGTAGATGTCGCTAAATTTGTTGGTTTCCTTGCACAGATACAACTTTTAAGCACAATACACGTTTCCTGTATGTTTGAGGCCAGAGTGTTAAAAAGTTGCCTTGCTTATTCCAGCAGTGTAGCTGATAGTTTTAGGTTCAGCCGCAGAATTCTGAGCTTTCCTACTCTCTTCATTTTCCCTTTACCTTTTTTAATGTATCTATTGCCAAAAAAAAACTGCCAAAAAGCATGATGCTATTATAACTTTCCTATTGGCCAGTTGATTAATTAAATTATTTCTGATCCAGTGACAAAACTATCTTGCATAATTTTTGTGATCACTCATGTGTAAATCTGTATTTGCAAACATTTCCATGATATTTGTGTCCATGAGTGTATGTAAACTTCCAACTGTATGTTTATATATATATATATATATATATATATATATATATATATATATATATATATATATATATATATATATACTTTATAAATGCACAATGAGTATTTGCTAAAGGCTAAAAACTTGTGTGACATGCTTTGAAATTAATGATACATATAATTGCATCTAAAAAGTAAACTTATTCTTTTTTTTTTCTTATGGACAAAAGCAGGATGGAGAGGGGCAGAAGATTCCGCATCCTGCTTTCTGATAGACGAAAAAAAGGAAAAGCACAAGAAGAAGAAGATCAAGAAGAACAAAAAATATAACATTTTACCTAAAAGAAACATATAATCAATGATGATTGTAAATAAATAAATAAATAAGTTTAATGTTATGTATTGTTGTACAGATTGTTTTTGCTTTTATTAAGATTTAACAAAAAATTGGTCTCAGTGGTATGTACTTACAGAGTAAGAACTGCAGAACACTGCACACTACATAATACAGCATGCTCTCTGTTGTTTCTGAGTACTTACTGGGTACTTACAGAGTAAGAACTGCAGAACACTGCACACTACATAATACAGCCCGCTCTCTGTTGTTTCTGAGTACTTACTGGGTACTTACAGAGTAAGAACTGTAGAACACTGCACACTACATAATACAGCCCGCTCTCTGTTGTTTCTGAGTACTTACTGGGTACTTACAGAGTAAGAACTGCAGAACACTGCACACTACATAATACAGCCCGCTCTCTGTTGTTTCTGAGTACTTACTGGGTACTTACAGAGTAAGAACTGCAGAACACTGCACACTACATAATACAGCCCGCTCTCTGTTGTTTCTGAGTACTTACTGGGTACTTACAGAGTAAGAACTGCAGAACACTGCACACTACATAATACAGCCCGCTCTCTGTTGTTTCTGAGTACTTACAGAGTAAGTACTGCATACTTTCAGAGTAAGAACAGTAGAACTCGGTGAAGTGTGGGTTTAAAGTTCTTTTTAGAACAGGGGTTATAAAAAGCAGCTTTACAGGACAAGGTGTGCACCAGGACTCCAGGAGCAAGACAAAGGCAACAACGGTGAGAAGAGTCGAGCAGAAAAGGACTGAAGATGGAAACCTATCCACCATTATCCATTAAAATAAAACCTTGTGTTTTCTGTGTATTAAAAAATAAATTCCCTTTGAAATCTCAGCATTATCTTTTTATTCAAACTAATAAAATATATTAGAATGATAAGTCCCTTGGGTATGACTGGAATGAAACCTTTATAACTATCATGAACAAAATGTTTAAATAAGACACACATATATATACATACATTAATATTGCACCAGAAATTTAGGGAAAGTGCAGGCAATGACATATCCAGTTTTTTATACTGTTGTTCCTGGTAATTAATTTGTACCTACATTTAAGTACTAGGAGAACCCCATAAGTTTTTTAAATAAACTGATAAATACAGAAACGTTATACCATATGTTTTGGTAAAGTACACGGTAAGTGTCAGAAAGTTACCCAGTTGTTACTCTCTTGTTCCTGGTTCTTTCTGTGTTCTTTATTTATACTTACAGTTAAGTACCTGTAGGACCCGGTAAGTATGTTGAATGTACCCTGGTTCATACAGAGAACTTACACCGTAAGTAAAGGGTACATACAGAGAACTTACACCGTAAGTAATGGGTACTTACCCTCTAAAACGCGGGCTGTATTATAAAGCGTTACCATCAGTTCTATTATTGTTTACTATGGATCAAAAGCAGCTCTCAAATACAGCAGAAACTTCCACCAAGTTTTGTTGAGTTCAGACCAGCATAGCAGCAATGCACCTGTGCATGCACACACACACCACACACAAATATGCACACACACACACACACTCAGTACAAACAGCTAATGATCTAATGATCTGCTGTCTGAATCACTCTGCAGGCAGCCAGGTTTTAAGTCTTCAACTTCAAGTGTCCAGCATTTCCACGTCCCACTAAAAGCTCACAGTTCTGCACAGCATCTTTTTTCTTTAAGTAGGTGAAACAATTCAAAGGCACAGAGAGAAAAAGAGATAGAGACAGAGATAGAGATGACACAGAATGAGCTGCAGTCACTTACCCTGACAGTGCTGGGCCGGGGGTTTAGCCACTTGGTGATGGTGTGGCCCTCCCTGACCAGTGGAGTGCTTATGTAGCTCCTGTCCCGCTCCCCAGCTCCCTCCCACCTCCCAAACATGGAGCCTGGGCCGCACACAGCCCCGCAGGCTCGCTCCACTGCAGCCTTATAGGGATGACTGGGGGAAAACACTCCAATCCGGGCATCGGCAGGGCGGCTCCCCCGGCCTCATCAGTCAGGCAATTCCAAAGAGCATCGCTTTTTTCTCCTCCAAAAAGGATGGAGACCTCATCGTGCAGGAACATAAACACACGGCTGAGTCCAGCCCTACTATAGGCACACGCGCTACAGTAGCAGGCCATGGCTACTAACACACACCTGAGAGGGGAGAAAGATGCTTGAATTGCATCCAAAACAAATCAGTCACAAACTGCAGCCAGGAGTGTCTAACAGTACCAGTCTACCCGTGACAAACACTGTAACTGTAACTGTGCCTAATACAGTAGAAGAACTTGTACAGTAGTGCTTAAAAGTTTTTGAACCATTTAAAAAATTCTATATTTCTATACAAGTTTGATGCTTAAGTAGTTATAATAATTAGTCTTGATCATTTATTTTTTTATATAATAAGTGTTTCTAACTGCAACTAAACATTTACAGTACAGGAACTTCAGGTCATTGTCTTGCTGCGTGACCCAAGTTCACTTAAGATTCAGCTCACAGACAGCTTTTTTAAATTTGCTGGAAAATTCACAATTCATTGTTCCAAAGAAATGACAAATCATCCTGTCCTATATGCAGCAAATCAAGCACAAACCATGGTACTACCACCACCCCATTTTACAGATGGATTTCACCCTGTTTTATGCTGGAATCCAATAAAGGTGTAATGGTACAGAGAATTCACAGTTCGGTACGTTTATGGTACAGTTGGTGGAAAAAATAAAGAGGCTGGGCATTTTGTGTAGCCTCACCTTTATTAACTTTATAATAACAATGAATCTTCATTATAACCATGTTTAGCTTTTTGGGATGGAGTTTTGTAATTTGGCTTGAGCTCTTTTATTAAATGCTTGAAACCAGGATTCTCTCCTACTCTCATTATAAGAGGCTCCATCTTTTGGATCTTGTTTGAACAAACAAACATTGAGCATGATTGTGAATAATAATGAACTAGGAACATAGTTCCTTGAGCTCCACTGGCTACCAGTTGCTGTTTGTATCAAATTCAAAGCTCTTACAATCGCCTACAAGGTGATGACAGAACAGGCTCCTTCCTACCTGCACTCACTCCTGAAGGCTTACTTTACCTCCCGGCCGCTGCGCTCCTCCAATGAACGTCGCCTCGCTTTACCAAACAAACATTCACACAAAGCAATCCAGACTGTTCTCATACAGAGTTCCCCAATGGTGGAACAAACTACCTTCCACTACCAGATCAGGAGAATCTCTCGCTATCTTTAATAAACTCCTGAAGACAGAGCTCTTCAAAGAGCACTTACTCTCTTAACACCTCTAACACACTAACTACTTCTAACCTCATTTCCTTCTTCCCCTCGTTCACTCGTCTATCCCATTGACCTCCTTTAGGCCCTATCTAAAGTTGTTTTTACCTTCTATTATTTCTGTACTTCACTATTGTAAGTTGCTTTGGACAAAAGCGTCTGCCAAATGTAATGTAATGTAATGTAATAAGAATCTAAATATAAAACATTAGAATAAAAAAAATAAAAAGCAATTTAAAAAATACAAAAAAAAATTAAATAATAAGAAAACGATAAACTAATAAAAAAAATCATTTAAAACAGTCACAGGCTTTTTGGTGGTGTTTAGAAACTTAGGTAACTGAAGTTTAAAACTAGGAAAATCAGACCAACATTAAAACATGGTGGTGGTAGTGTAGGTGCATGTGCAGGTGTTGTTATTTGTGGCTGCAGCCTTGGGCCCAGGAAAATATGTATTATTAGTCTGTCCTATATCAGACAATCATTAAGTACACTGTCTGTTAAAAAACAATTATTAGAAAAAGAAAAGCAAATTCAGAGCTTAGTGGTTAGTGGCCTAGATAAAGTCCTGACCTGAAGAGTTCATGCTCACAAACTGAATTGTAGCCATTCAATAAACAATATCTAAAAGCATGAGATAAACATGTAACAATAGGAAATGTAACAATGTACAGACAATGAAAAAAACACTGAAACGTGAATGGTTGAATGAGCTTCTCTGTTGTTTGAGATTAAATCACAACTGATAGGCTGTTTGTGAACCCAGGGCGAAACTTGGACAGCACTCTCAGGACAGCCGTGAAGGTAACATTCCTACTGCAATCCCACAACGTGCGCACAGATCATACGTGTTTCTGATAAATCGTCCAGCAGGTGTTTGTAAAGGATAAAGGTGTTGAATAAACTGGTGACTCAGTGTACATTTAATATTAACCTGAAATGCACCGGCGGAGACATGTTTCTGCCTGACCCATTTTAACTGTCGGTCAGAAAATTGTGTCATTACTGTTATGACTGTTCTTTAGAATGTCAGAGAAGAACATTAATCACTGAGAAATTCACATGATTCAGCCGCTGTGGAGATAAGACTGTCTGATGTTGGGGAAATGCACTTGGCAGCTGAACTATTAAAGATTCATTTATCAATAAATAATGTAAACATTATTTGCTACAAATTATGGGTTAAGTACTAATTTGCACCATTATTATGCCCTGATAAACGTATTGTATTTGTGGTGGGATTAATATTCACACTCACCATGGACATTAAAGTCATGACTGTATTGGGTATTCAGTGATTTGTTGTTATTAACATGTGTAACAGAAAACTACTAATTACTTTGTTGCACAAGCTTTTGGTGTTTTTCTGAACACATGGTTAAAATCATATAAAAAAATGTTTATACATTTACACACACCATTATTAATTTAAAGCTGATTAAAATTCCAAAATGTAAATGTCTTTTAGCTTGCCAAGGCCCCTTAACTTCCTGTTAAGAGATCATGTTGTCACGTCCTTGCTCTGTTCCCTGTCGTCTCCCTTCTGTGCTTGTGTTTCTCTCTGTTTATTTACCCTCTGCAGGTGCACTGTGTATCCCGTGTCTTCTCCCCTGTTGCTCACTTTTTCATTTGTAGCTCCGCCCCCAGTCCCAAGTGTTTCCTGTTTCCTGTCCCTGCCTGCTTCAATTGTGACACATGTAGAGATCATCATAGACTACACTTGTGCTCACATTAAAAGGTATATCTAATAGTCTCACTAATTACATTTTTTTTTTCTAATCTTTTCCCATTTTCTCCCCAATTCACACGGCCAATTACCCAACCAATCATTAGGACTCCACCTATTACTAGTAAGGCCCCATCACTAGGAGGGTGAAGACTAGCACATGCCTCCTCCGACACATGTGAAGTTAGCCACAGACTCTTTTCAAACTGCTGCTGATGCAGCATTACTGAGTAGCATCGCAGCGCACTTGGAGGAAAGCACAGCGACTTGGTTCTGATACATCAGCTCACAGGCGCCTTGTGCTGAGCGACATCACCCTTTGGAGTGATGTGGGGAAAGAGCGCCATCTACCCACCCAGGGAGTGAGAGAGAAAGCAAGGCTAATTGTGCTCTCTCAGGGCTCTGGCAGCTGATGCCAAGCTACATGAACAGGATTCAAACCGGCAATCTCCTGATCATAATGGCAGCGCATAGCCCACTAGACCAATCGAAGCTCATAGTCTCACTAATTTGATCCACACACTATACAGTGCACTGGGAAAGTTCAAGGAGCTCATCTTAGGTTCTGAGCATTTCTTTAGAGTTTCATGGAACTAAAATGCAGACTACAGAAACACAATAAAACTCCATAATAAGACTAAACAATTATGCAATATTTATAGCCTATAGCTTTTTTTAAATAAGAAGTAAAGTTTATATTATCTTATCTCTCTAGCTCTTGCACTAAAAACTCCACTTCCCAGAATGCACCTTCATAAAACCTCCCAGACATGCCTGATCTCATGATGCTTCAGTGTTCTAACCACTCACCAGCATTCTAATCATTTTCACCTGGTCCTATTAGTTTAAATAGCCCCCTGTTTCTGTTCCAAGTTGCCCGGTATTGAATCTATTTACATAGCTCTTCTACCCCACATTTCCTTTGCTTTTGTCATTTTGTTATCAATCCTTTTTTTGTATATTTGACCCCTCTTTGCCCAGCCCTTGTTGTTTGATAGCTTTCTAGTTGCCTTGCCCTTCATTGTATTTCTTGAATTTCCCATGTATTATCTCTTTTCCGGGGCGCTCTGGAATATTGCTTGTCTTAAATTTGCCTAATTCATATTTTATTTGGAATTAGACATCATAAATTAGCCACATAAACCGTTGTCCTAAAGGGGTAGAATCAAATTATCTAATCAGCTAAGGGTGTAGGCGATTTTACCACAGGTAAACATTTTACCACCATATAGCATCATGAGGAGATGATTTAGGCAAAAAATACATTTTGCCAAAAAATGACTTATTTTAGGAAGGTAACGATATGTAGTTACTGTACTGCTGCCAATTTGCCAAAGGCCTGAACTTTCTCCATTAGCTGAGAGGAAACTGGTTTGGATGCTCAAGGGAAAAAAAAAACAAGCACTGTATTGCATCATCAGCATGTCTACAGCGTACATACACTGCCAAATGTCATTTAACAGGAAATAGTAAACTAATATCATGTACCATGACTTTTGACATGTACCATGGAAGAAAAGAATGCTGCCCTGACATTCGGGAGAAGTGTGTGTGGCCACACACTCTTTCCACAAAAGCACAAGTCTGCCATGAACAGAAAGCTGCTGGAACAAATGTACCTGTAGAGTCATCATCAGTGTTTAAACTATCCATATTTCTACTGTGGATATATACTGACGTGCCAAATGTCATAGGACAGGAACTAGTATCATGTTCCATGGAAGCTCCAGAACATTCACTGACCCGTGGGATGTGTGTGGGGCCTCCTGCATTGAATGTGGATGTGATGAGTATCTTGCCTGCTTGCACCAGTTGTGAACAATTCTAACCAGACAGTCACAATATTCACCACTCATTGCGCTGTCCACTGTAAGAGGTGATGTATTCCTGGCAAACATTTAATATTGTACACTGAGGACTGTTAAATTCCCACACATCCTGTAAAGTGCATTTAAAATCCTTTTTATACATCTCAAAAATCGTCAGTGCGCCTTACCTACAAATTTTACCAGTCAGGTTTTAAGGAGCAGTAAAGTCACTCCACTAAAGTACAGCGTTATACAGTTTCAGTTTAGTTCTCCAGCACTGGAACTGGAGTAGCAGTAGCATTAACATTAGCTGGTAAGCGCTATTTCCCTGTTCAGACGTGAGTATTATCAGCCTGTAGCCTGCTCCTAATCCCGGCTAGCACTGCTGGAGCATTTAGCAGCTAATGCTAATGTCTTAGTGCTGGAATTGGAATCTAAGCTTACTGTAAATAAACTGAAGTGCTTTACCTCAACCAAATTAACAGTTTTCAGGAGAGAAGTGTAGATTAACATCCAGCACTCGTTTGTATTTTCTAATACAGTTTTGTTTACTTAGCTTAGCTTTACTTAACTTAGCTACCCAGCTGTGAGACCTGGTGAATTAGAAGTTCCTTATAGTGCCTCTTATAATACGGTGTGCCTTATAGTGTGAAAAAAAACAGTACGTTTTTAAATGAAATGTTTCATTCATCTAGCATCCACAATCAGGCCTCTGATCAATCCTGATAATTCGTATTTTTATGCTACAAACATGCTGGGTAATGTTAAAACTCACTCATAAGATTACACCTTACAACTTATACAGATGTGTGTGTTCCCAAGCCATCTTGATCATTTAATGATTAGTTAACATACTGTTATTTGATGATGTTATCATATCAGTGTACATACAGTACAATAAAGTACATGTAATAGATCAGGGGATCCTGCTACTGCAGCGTGCAGGACAGTGCTGAGTGCTTGACAGCTTCCCCAGTGAAAACTTCCCTCAGCACTCAGATTTCAACTTGTGAGAGTGACAGACAGACCATATGCCGTGTGTGTGAGTGTGTGTGTGTGTGTGTGAGAAACCACTGAGCTGTGTAAAGCTAGCCTGCTCCTGGTTGCCTTGTGTGTTCCGTTTGATTTTTAGTATCAGGCTGGCCATGTGGTGTGCTTAATGGAAAAAATGTGAGGAATGTAGCAGATTAGCCATTCGAGGCCAAATTGTGGTTTGAAAAGAAAGAAATATCCAAAGGACTACAGTGTAGGAGATATTTCACGCTTAAAAACACTTGATTTAACCCACAAGAGCCCCGAGCCAGGTCTAAATTTTGATACAATCCATATTTAAACCTTTAAAATTAATTAAGAAGCAGCTTTTTTCTTATTGTATTTTTATTAAAAGGGGGAAAATGACTTTAACATCAGGATTGTAAGGTTAAGGTCTATGTCATATTTTTATTAGTTCATTTAGAAAAGGTTAATTTGTGTTTTTGTCACTGCATTACTGTTCTCAGACAGCATGAAGGCACACTTTGCAGTTAAGAGAAAGGACCTTGCACTTAAGGCCTACAACACCTCAGCCAAAGAGTCAACCATTGTTTGAAATATAATAATAACTAAGGAAAGGTAGCCCTAGTGGGAAAGGCTTTAAAGTGATGGTGAGTGAGGCTTGGATGAACACACCTAGCATGCTTTGCTCATTTATTTTATTTCACCATGGGCTCTTTTGGGTTAACGCTCATCAAAACCATCATCACCCCCATCAAAGACACACAAAAAAGGCTCGAAAAGACTCAAGAAGTCTTCAACACCCTACTTGTCTCAGACATTCACCCTATACTGGGCTGGGCACGCTCTCTTTTTTGGATACATTCTTGACGACGGACAGCCAAGTTAAGCTCGTACTTCTGTAAACACACGGCTAGTGTGTGTCTGTCTCTTTTTTTGGCAGTGGTCCACACTCGCTTGTCCACGCCGCTCAGTGGTCCACACTGAAGGAAAGCGCTGCAGCTTTCCCCACCCCGCACGCTGGGCTTTAATGCAGCACCAAAAAAGGAGCTATTCGGTAAATAAGGAGAGACTTGGCAGGCCGTTCCGCTCGCAGGCATGTAAGGGAAGAAAGAACCCCACGGTAGGAGCGGCCTGGGAAAAAACACAGGCTAGCATGGAGAAATACGGCGTGTGTATATGAACGTCTGACTGACTGTCCGTAGGTCGTATTGCGTTTGTGTTTAGGAGAGGGGAGGAGAAGGGAATTGTTTCACCCCTAGATGCATGCTCTGGGAGGGCTGACTGTAAATGCATGCTTCAGAGGAGGATATCCTTCACGCTTGTAGGTCACCGCGCTCATCTTCATTGCCATGTTTAGATGTGCTCTTGTCCCGACTGAGGCTTCCTTTCCCCATCCCACATTTTCCCCGTCTCTCACACTTACATGCTAGAAGTAGAGCCTCTGTTGCAGTGTAGTGTACGAACATCACAGTTCAGCACCCATGAATACATCTTTTCAACATTTTTTTTAACATATTTTAACATGTTGAACTTTAGAGGAATTATTCAGTTTTTCAACTCAAATGCTGAAAATCTATTTAATTGAATTTGGGTTATTTGGTCAATCTTGATTTTGAATAGTATGTAGAGTCCCACAGGGCTAAATTGTAGGACCTATGAAAGGTACTGTATGTACTCTTAAAGCAGCAGTCCTTAAGATTGTTCACTATGAATTAAAACAGTTGTTTGTCTGAAGGGAGAAAGGGCAAAATCTGCTAAAATTCTATTAAATGGCCTCAATGTGCTCCTGATACCTTCCTTTTAATAAAAAGTGTAATATATCAATTCTAAAAACACAGGGGTCTGGTAGGTCCAGGAACCTTTTATATTCATGAAAGTTTTTGCTATTTACCTGAGCAAATGTGGCGCTGCTGATGGTGCTGATACAAGAGCTACTGCTGCTGTTGTTTTACCGATACATTTAACAGTCATGTAGTTACGGAAGTGAGGAATCAAAGAAGTATGGGCTTACTGTACATACAGGGTCTAAGGGGTTTAACTGCAATGTATTTTTCTCAAATACTAAACAATTTGTCAGGGGATTCAAAGTTCTATAGAATTTCTAAAGTTATTCAAAATTAAAAAACAAGTGGTGACTGAGTTGATGTAAATCCCAACGCCTTGCCAGGAGCATTCTGGACAGATTTTATAATCACTCACAGGATAATACCTCGCAACTTATATATGTGTTGGTGTTCCAGGTAACACTTCATGATCCATTTACATGCTGCTATAGCATGACTGTGCCAGTGTAATACATTTCTTACATAACTAAGTTGTAAGTTCAAATGTCTTTGAACATGGATTAAACATCAGTAAAAAATTCTGTATGTGTGGGGTCTCTTACGTTTCTCTTAGACAATTCTCTTTTTTATAATATAATTTAAAATGTCATTTTTGTGAATATCTGAAGGATAGAAGAGGGAGTATGTCTGATAACCGATGACTCTTACTTTGGAGTAATCAGTATTAATGCTGGAGGATAAATAGCCTTGAGGTTTAATAGAAAAAAACTGAAGAGGATGAGTCACTGATTAAAATCAAGCTCTGTGAGAGCTGTACAGAGTTGTACAGTGAGCTAGTTGGACTGAACTTCAGTTCAGTTGAGGGCCTGAACTCTGGATCAGTAGGACTGCACTCCATCAGATGCAGCAGCAGTGAGCTATGTTTGCTACTGAACGGTGGGCGTACAAACCTCTGCTCTTTTGGCATGTGCTTTGACCGAAAATGGCAAAGCAGCTGCGCTCTTAAAGGACTCCTCCAGCCTGCATCTTATTGGACGTTCAGCATCAACAAAGCATCTGCTCGAA
Source organism: Astyanax mexicanus (assembly GCF_023375975.1). Lineage (NCBI taxonomy): Eukaryota > Metazoa > Chordata > Actinopteri > Characiformes > Acestrorhamphidae > Astyanax > Astyanax mexicanus. The sequence goes on from NC_064422.1 coordinate 25,607,136, forward strand.
ACCAGCTACGGAATGTCTAATGACAACCCACTGCAGTGCTCTCTCTCTCTCTCTTTCTCTCTCTCTCTCTCTTTCTGGGCCTTTAACACTCTGTGTCTCTCGTATCTGCTGTTTGTGTGAGTGTGTGTATAAGTAGGCAGGACACAGAGAGACTAGATGGGCCTTTAAATACCATAGTAAACAAAATGAATAGAATTTACAGCTCTGAAAAAAAATTAAAAGACCCCTACAGTTTTTGAATCAGTTTATCTGATTTTGCTAAAATATTGTAATTTAGAGCTTCTATTTGCAGAGAAATGTCTGAAATTAAAAAAAGAGATGCAGAGCTCTCAGGCCTCAATAAATGCAAAGAAAACAAGTTCATATTCTTATAAGTTATAAGAGTTCAAAAATCAATGTTTGGTGGAATAACCCTGGTTTTTAATCCAAGTTTTCATGCATCTTGGCATGTTCTCCTCCACCAGTCTTACACACTGCTTTTGGATAACTTTATTCCACTCCTGGTGCAAAAAATCAAGCAGTTCAGCTTGGTTTGGTGGCTTGTGATCATCCATCTTCCTCTTGATTATATTCCAGAGGTTTTCAATTTGGTAAAATCAAAGAAACTAGGCAAATGGAAAACGCTTTTTAATACTTCAAAATGCTTTAATAAGCAATTGAAAAGGGGGTACCACTTTAAAATAAGACTACCTTTATAAAGGGTTTATACATGGTTTACAATTAGTTTATTAATGGTTACTAATTAGGTGGTAAATGCCTTAAAAATCATTCATAATCAGTTATAACACATTAATAGAAAGGGCAACAATATAGATGGCTGTGGGTTCACTATTTGCCATACAACAGATTGCCCTTTCTATCTATGTGTTATAACTGATTATTAATGATTTTAAGGCACTTACCACCTAATTAGTAACCATAAATAAACTAATTGTAAACCACTTATAAACCCTTTATAAAGGTAGTCTTATTTTAAAGTGCTACTGAAAAAATTATTATATCCTCAGTCTCTGCTCAAGTCAGTTTGCTTAAATGACAACAATTGCTCATTTATTTCCTTCTATGATGTACATTTTCCTCTCTTGCTGTCTAAAAATAGACTGATTAAAAAACAGCCCCATATGCATAACAGTATTTAATAGTTTCAGTACTGGGTGTACACTATTTTTGCTATTCTTTGAAGCTAAGATGTTCTGCATTAATGGGGAAGTTTGCAGACGCCCTGTCAGCTCTCTGACGCCCCCACATCTATTGCAAAACAGAAACCTCCCAGAAACTCCCGTCTAAATTCCTTGTCTTCCTTCTCCCAGTCACTCCTCAAACCACAACCGGTTACTGAAGTCACATCTGCACTTGCAGACTCCCAGTCACACTCCCAGTCCCTTTTTACACATGACTTCAGCGCTGCAGAGCTAACCAACGTCTATTTCCTGAAGCAGGATTTATCAAGTGGCTACATATCTACAGTCAAAGGTCAAGGTGGTCAGAAACCATAAGCTTGGAGGGACATTCCCATTTCAGTCAGTCTTTATCCTTGACGTAACGTATTTAAGACCACTGGAAAACCCTGCTGTCTGCAATAGGCTTTACCAGTCTGTCCAGTAGGCTCCATAGCTGTGTGCACATGTGGGAAATGTGAACTTACACTGGACGATTGTTTCATATTATTTTACAGGCTGCTTTTATTTATTACTTACAGTGCATATACTGTGTGTGTTAATCACAAAATTTTACTGCATTTGTTTTGGCAAAAACATCTAAAAATACAAATTATGTTTTTAAATCCTTTTTATATTTGGTAAGTTGGAACAAATCAACAAATAGAACAAAGCTTAATTTGCTGCCAAATAATACAACTAGCGCTGTGTATTGGCAAAAGCTTGGCAATATGATATGTCTTTTGATACTGGTCCTACGATTCAATATATCACAATATACTGCAACATTGTTAGCAAAGCAATATGTTGTGATTGTGTAAATTGCATTTTAGGAAAACACTTATAATCTAAAAACACACATCATATTTATACAATCTGAGTGAATAAACCTTATTTTTTATGCAAACAGGACCACTGTCTGCCACTAATCTTTACATGTAAACTAATTAATAAAAATGAATTTTAAAAAATATATATATCTGGGGCTCCACGTGGTCCAGCGAACTAAGACGCTGCCACTATGATCAGGAGATCGCCGCTTTGAATCCTGTTCATGTAGCTTGCCATCGGCTACCGGAGCCCTGAGAGAGCACAATTGGCCTTGCTCTCTCTGAGTGGGTAGATGGTGCTCTCTCTATCCCCACATCACTCTGAAGGGTGATGTCCATAGCACAAGGCGTCTGTGAGCTGATGTATCAGAACAGTTTGAAAAGAGGCACTGACTTTACATGTATCAGAGGAAGCATGTTCTAGTTTTCACCCTCCTGGTGTGTTGGGGCATCACTAGTGATAGGGGGAGTTCTAATGACTGGGTTGGGTAATTGGCATATTGGGTATTTGGCATCTTGATATCTTGATATTATAATTGGCAATTGATATCTAGCATTTAAATGAGGAACCAATCCACAGTGAGTCACAAAGCAGTGCTGCAATCACTAACTCCCGAATTCAAGAAATATCTGATACTGATATAAAACTGATCAATCATTCCATCTTTAATCAATATGGAATATTTTGTGTAGTAACCTGCCAAACCCTTACTATTAGAATTAGTATATAACATGTTCTTTAGAAAAAGTATTAAAGGTCACCTTCCGCGAAAATCCGATTTTTCTTGTTTTTTGTGGAATACAGTAGGTCTCTCCGAGTTGAATGTGTACACCTGCACATTAAACTGTTTTGCAGCCCCCATTGTCTGCAGGAGCTAAGCAAAGAAATCCCCCCTCCCCCCCTCCGAAAAACGGGTGAATTTTGAATTATCTTTCTGCCTACGTAGGCAGAAACTCACAGACCAGCCCACCTTGGCTCGAGAAACTCCCAGAGGCGGAGCTGAAGCGACGCAACATCACCGCTCATCAGTTAGGAGGTGGGAGGCAGTGAGCGGCAGAGCGGTGGAGGGGCGTCGCAGTGCTCCTAGCCAATCAGAGGAGAGATATTTGCATGCTGTTTGCATGTATGAATATTCATGAGCAAAGCTGGAATCCGGTCATTTTGGACACACCCCTAAAACAGTCCATTAAAAAAGAGCTATACAGAGACACCTGAGCACTTTTTTTTTACAAAAACGGCTCACATGTCATTCATTCATACTAGAGACCACAACTAGACATTTTAAAATGAAAGAAAAAACGACGGAAGGTGACCTTTAAAAGTTATAAAACCAGAGAATGCAGGGAAACTCCCTTCCCACCACTACAGCTTCAAATACAGATTTAAGATGATGTAAACTACTAGTCACTTTCCCAACATGCACTAATAAATCTAAACACCCGCAGTTTAAGTTCTCTGACCAAAGAGCATGACCTGTGTCTCAGACTGGATCATTTTACAGCAATCTGTTAAGGATGAGAAATTATCATATTCTCCTGCATTTCTACTGCTGTTCATTTACTGCAGTTCTTCACAGTGCCGTCTGTGTGTGTCCAAACTCCCTCTGCTGACCGAGTGAAGAGTTCTTCAGAGCTTTATTCCTGGCTCTGTTTATTGCAGTGTGTGTCCCTTATCTTAACCATTTGCAAAACTTCCAAAATCCCATCCAACACCTCACTGATCTATTTAGACTTTCAGTAAAGAAACTTAGTCAGTTTGTTCCGTATACCAGCCAGATAAGTGCAGATAATTCATAATCATTTTCTCTTCAGTAGAACCAGTAGACGTTATTTTTATTTTTGAAGCAAAATACAGCTTTGGAAAAAATAAAGAGACCACTTCAGTTTCTAAATCATTTTAATAATTTATAAGTGTATGTTTGAGTAAAATGAACAGTGTTGTTTTATTCTATAAACTACAGACAACATTTCTCCCATATTCCAAATAAGAAAATTGTCATTCAGAGCACTTATTTGTAGAAAATGAGAAATGGATAAAATGGATATGAAATAACAAAAAAAGATGATAGAACTTTCAGACCTCAAATAGTGCAAAGAAAAGTTGATATTCATAAAGTTTTAAGAGTTCAGAAATCAATATTTGGTGGAATAACCCTGGATTTGATCACAGTTTTCATGCATCTTGGCATGTTCTGCTCCACCAGTCTTACACACTGCTTTTGGATGCCACTCCTGGTGCAAATATTCAATAATTTTTAAGTGGTCTCTTATTTTTTTCCATAGGTTATAGTAGGTTTGTAAGCCACTAAGATTCAAAGCCACAACAGTTCAGTATTCTTCACACTAAAATCACTTATTTTCATACACTTTTGCTTAGGTTTTAGGTTTTGAAATACAAAATAAACCACACACAAATTCTGTCCTAATGATCAAAAACAGAAAACTAGAAAGATCTTCAATTTATTCAAATTTAACCGGGTATTTCCTAAGACTCACATTAGAAAGGTGGCTTTTACTCACTTTCAGTTGCCCCCCAGTGGCCAGTTATCATTAGTTTCTTTGGTTTCCATTAGAGCAGGGAAAACCCGTGTACTCTACCCACCACTTTTCATTTTCAGACGTAGAGCTTTCAGGGCCCTCAATAAAGGAGGGAGGAGGCCACATTTTCCAGGCTGCTATTGTTTTCTATTTTTAGCCTCATATAATACCTAAAACAGGCCAGTGTGAATGGGTATGATGACTGTGAACTACTGTAATGTATAATCTGTAATAATGATAACATCTGAAAAGATTAAGTGAGAAAGTTAATCTTAAAATTATAAGATGTTTAAACGTAGCTTTTGTCCTGTAGATCACAATGCATTATACATTACTCTGCTGAACTCTTCTACCCACTAGATCATCAAGGCAGGAGTTCACTGCAGGTAAAGCTTTTATCAGGACCTGTAAAGCAGATTTTATACATTTCTATTAGACTTTTTTTTAAACATGTATATCTCCTGAATTAACTATTAGCTGTCAGGTGAATCATGACTTAATAATAAAAGTAATTTTGTGACCATGCTCCAGATAAAAAAGAGAACAAGTGTGGACAATGTTATCATGTAATCATGGCCAGATTTGTGTTATGTAGCAAAAACATGCAAGGTTTTTGTGCTTTTATTACAGTTCTACTACAAAGGAAAACACTAAAAATAATAAACACAAAAAATAATAATAATCATAAAAACATGAAACGTGTAAACAGTAAAATAGTACCATGCTGTCCACTGTGAAATACTGACTTTGGAAAAAGTTATTTTTAAATATATGCAAATTATATGTAAACTAGACAAACAATGGCCACAATGGCTGATTCATTGCTGTAAAACAATGTTACACCATTAAGGAATTGGACTGGCTCTGGAAAATCTATAGTTGTGAATTGGTTACTCTTGTCAACTGGTCACTTGTAATGTTACCTATAATATTCAGTCCAGAAAGTAAATTTCTGTTAGTATGAAACAGATTATTGTGATAAAACTGTGTACTAACCTTCCAAATCATTAGAAGGTTAGTAGATTGATTATATATAATAATTATTATTATTATTACTTTAATACAGCTTTGGAATATAATCAAGAGGAAGATGGATGATCACAAGCCATTAAACCAAGCTGAACTGCTTGATTTTTTTGCACCAGGAGTGGCATAACGTTATCCAAAAGCAGTGTGTAAGACTGGGGAAGGAGAACATGCCAAGATGCATGAAAACTGTTATTCCACCAAATATTGATTTCTGAACTCTTAAAACTTTATGAATATAAACTTTGCCTTATTTGAGGTCTGAAAGCTCTGCATCTTTTTTGTTATTTCAGCCATTTCTCATTTTCTTCAAATAGTGCTCTAAATGACATTACTTTTATTTGGAAGAAATGATGTCCGTTGTTTATAGAATAGAACAACAATGTTCATTTTACTTAAACATATACCTATAAATAGCAAAATCAGAGAAACTGGTTCAGAAAACCCTTTATTTAAAAAAAAAAAGCTGTATATATGTAATTACAGTTTTCGTGTATCTTGGCATGTTCCTTTCCACCAGTGTTACACACTGCTTTTGAATAACTATACCACTCCTGGTGCAAACATTCAAGCAGTTCAGTTTGGTTTGATGGCTTGTGATCATCCATCTTCCTCTTGATTAAATTCTAGAGGTTTTCAATTCTTTGAAAAAAAAAAGAACTGTCTCAGATTAAACCTTTTTTAAAGCAATCTGTTGTGATGCAGAAAAACCACACACTCCTGCAGTGCCGTTGGTTTGTGTCCGAACTCCCTCTGCTGTCCAAATGACAATCGATCAACAACGATTATGTCCATGTGTGTCCTTAAGAACCTAAAAACTCCTGAATAACCTCAATAAAATTATTTTTCACCCAGTTTTACAGTGATGTAAACACCCACATCAAGGCCCATATCTGCTTCAGGAGAACTGAATCCTTATCTCAGGCCACAGAAACACCTCTTAAGGAGAAAACACAAACTTGTAGACACAACATCTCTTTACAGAAGATCTTGATTTGAATGCAGATTTAAAAGAAATCATCACTACACCCATACTCAGGAAAACTGGTGTTATGTCAGTTACCTATTGACTTACAATAAAATAAATAACAAAAGAAAAGGTACAACTGTATCAGTAACAGTAAAACCTCATTAGGAACAAAGTTCACCACTGCAGTGAAAGTTCTTGATATGTTTAGGATCTAGGGCCTTGGGTACTGCATATAAAATTACACATCTGGCTTAAACTGCCAATAGAATTAATAAACAGCTAAACAGCTGAAATACTTTTAAAATAAAAGAAAGTACTCCCGTTTTGTTTGCATTTTTGATAGGTGTACAAAAGTTACTATATGCTAAATGGTTGTCTTTGTCCACAGTCAATTTTATCAGATGTACTTAATAAATTGTTTGACCAAAAAAGAAAAAAAAAGATCTTGACACAGGTATAAAACCTAGATATAGACATAAAACAGTAAATGAAAGTACAGAAAGACAAAAAATATTCTAAATGTATGGTTAATAAAGTCTCTTAAACAAGCCAAAGGTCGATGCACTTAAATCTGGTATGTTGTATCCAGTCCATTTTTATCCAGAAAAATATGGACAGACAGACCCAGGACAGTGATTTATCAGTCTACTCATGCTTTAACAGAGTTCAGTAACACTGAGATTAATAATTTATCAGCAGCACAGTGATGTATTAGTCTACTCTGCTTTAGTAGAGTCCAGTAACAGTGAGATAAATAACTTATCAGTACAGTGATTTATCAGTCTACTCGTGCTTTAGTAGAGCTTAATAACACTGAGGTTAATAACTGATCAGCAGCACAGTGATTTATCACTCTACTCATGCTTTAGTAGAGTCCAGTAACAGTGAGATAAATAACTTATCAGTACAGTGATTTATCAGTCTACTCGTGCTTTAGTAGAGCTCAATAACACAGAGATAAACAACTATATAAATAAGTAAATATAGAGTAAATAGTTATTACCCACTATTGTGAAAGATTTTTGAACAGAACTGAACAAAAATGATCTGCTGGCAAATAAACACACATGCACTGCGATTACCTGCTAAACCAGTCACAGTTGGTAATCTAAGGTTAATAAGCGGATCTTTTTATAGAATTAATAATCAGGTCTGTAAACCAATTGTGGTTTCCTCTGTAATTAGGCTCTAAGTTTCGTTGTCTTGCATCATGGCGTGACCGGAGGGTGGAGATGCCCTGATAAGCTGATGAGCTGATGAGCTGATGTAGACCGCTCTGGGACTTTCCCTTTTCAGTTTCCATTCAATGGCACTTCTATCTTAAAGCTACACAGGAGTTATTGCCTCACCAGTGAGTCAGCGTCACAGACAGCTGAAGAAACACGTGTGCCTGAACACTGCAAGTCGCTGTTTCACATCCCCCCTCTACTGACACACTGAAGCAGCTCTGGAGCAGCTATACATACAGAACACTTCACATGTGCTATGTGGGACTGTCTGGTTCAGATATGTCTGGTTCAGTCTAGTGCTGGGCTGAAATGAATGGATGTTACATTATTTAATGATTTGAGTGACACTGCACTGAAAGAAAGCTGTGGAATGAGGAAATGAGGAAAGCTGAGTGAGTCATTAAACAAACACACCTCACCCTACTGTGACCTGCCCTCAGGTCTCATTTACTTTTCCACGACAAACTGCTCAGGGCAGACGTTAATCCCTGATGCCTGGTTTCATAAAAAGCTGATTTTTTTGACCCAATATTGTCTATATGAGTTAAATGTCCAGATAGTACAGATCAGTGGTTTAAAAACTGTGGTATCTGTGCCACCAATGATGCAATGATGGCAATTTGCTGATTGAACAAAAATATTAATCATAAAAATGTAAAACGTTTTAATCAATTAATCAATCAATCAATCAATCAACCTTTGTTTTGACCTGAAAGTACATTGAAGGCAACCCTCATTTTCAGTGTAGCAGAGCATTTACAAATACAGGGATTGACATGACAAAGAAAATAATAACTAAATTAAATCCTTTTAAAATAACAGTAAATAAAAGATAAAAATAGATAAAAATGAAAAATAGCATTAGAATAAAAGTAATAATAATGATAATAATAATAATAATAATAATAATAATAATAATAATAATAATAATAATAATAATAATAAAACTAGGTTTAATTGATAAGAAATTAAGATAAAAAAGATAAGATTAATACAAAAAAACAGTTTAAATTAAGCCAAAACTAACTTTTACATAATACAATAAAAATACAAATAAATAAATTAATTAAAAACAATAATAATAATAATAAAAAGAATAATAGCAATAATAAAAGGAAATCTAAATAAGTTAAAAAAAGTAATAGTACAAAACTATAAAAAAAATAAATACAAAATAAAATAAGTAAAAAAATAAAAGAGGAAATAAAGAACTAAGACAAGAACTAAAATAAAAAAACGAAAGTTAAGAATTAATAAGATTAAGTAAAACAGGTACAGGTACATAGGCCCTACAATAGAGCCCTGTGAGACTCCACAGTTGCCAGTAGTGCATTACAACAGAATTGACATGCCAATACATAATAATAATGATAATAATAATAATAATAATAATAATAATAATAATAATAATAATAATAATGATAATAATAATAATAACCAAATCTGTTATGTTATTTTAAATATTAGGTGATAACTAATTGTTTCTAATAACAGTAAATGTAATGCGGAGTAACGTGTTTAGGTTATAAAGTCAACTTTGGTTGGATTTAACTACTAATAAACAGAAGTACAAAAAAAAATCTATATTTTGTTTTTTTGTGATTAATTGTAATTCCGCAAATGTTGTTCTAAGTCACTGTAGGGTGGGCTTTGATTCATTTTAGCAAATGTGTCCCCCCAATGTCAAACCCGCTCCTACGCTCTTGACTGTTAAGTTAAGAGATGTAATTAGTCATTTGTGTACTTTTTTGACTATCAACCACCTTACAAAAATCAAACATTTATTCTGAATAAAACACACACACACACACACACAGATGGGAAATTCCACAGCCAGCTGGACTACCATGTGTTTTTCAGGGGTGGAAGGAAACTGGAGTACCTGGAGGAAACTAAATCTAACACAGGGAGAACACAGAACTCCTCACTGACTGAAACCGGACAGAGCAGGGATTGAACCCACATCCTCGGGCTTTTGGAACTGTGTAGCTTAGCTTAATGGCCTTCCATGTGTTTTTTTAGGCACGGTGAGAGGATGAACAAAAAACTGGATTGAAGTAGTTATGAGGTGTTACATCACTACCTGCAAGGTCACGGTACCTCCCTGTGTATGAACAATTACAAAATAATTCATCCAATGTTGTTGACTGTATAAGATTGTAAAGTGACTGTAGCTGAACATCAAACCACATATGGTCAATCATGATATTTAATTAATCTAGATCTTAGTAGTAATTCTATTTTCTCACAAAAAAAGAAATACCAGTCACTTCTTTTAAAAGCTTTATATAAAATCATAAGTTAAATGAGAAAATGCCAGAAAATTTGAAAAAAAAAAAAAACACAATTGCTTTTCAATGTGCTATATTTTAAAAAATAAACACAAACAAAAGTCAATCTATACCACTAGTGTTGTTCTAATTTTAAAATACGTTTCTTTGCTGTGCAGTAGCACCAGTGACACAGCTTCTAGGGTCCACATCTATTTTTTGTTCACAACTTTTTATTCAGTTTATTTGGCATTTTATGTATTGTAATGTTATTAATTAATATAATGTAATAACTCATATTATTTCATATCATGTGTAGATTGTTTTAATTAAAATAAAAAAACAAACAAAGATTAGCACTTCATGATGCTTGTATAAAAATAACTACTGTTTAACTGATGAAAAAGCAAATAATGGTATGTGAACTGAAGAGCTGCCTTTTTTATTATTTATTTTTTGTATTTTTTTTCTTTATTACCTCTCTCAATCTAAACCTGTATTAAAGCAAGAAAAATAAACATTTGAATTACAAAAGAAAAAAAGCAAATAATGTTAAATCTGTGGGTTAAGAAGGCTTAATTGTTCAAATACATTTTGTTTCATTGAAAAACATCATTCGATTTTAACCCTGACCCTGTTTTAAGTGTAATATGTCTGTTAAGGCTACAGACATAAAAAAGTGAAAATCCATAGAATGACCTAAATTTAGGAACTACTAAAAAGTTATATATGCCACAAAAAAAAGATGATGGATAAAGTAAAAAGGAGCAAATACATTTTGCAGGGAATTTGTGAGTAATTTGTTGTAAATAATTGTTTATAAACAGATCGTTTACAGAATGTTCCCAGCAATTCATTTTTGTTTATTGTAGAGGAAATGTCTGAGACCTATAAGTCAATCAATATTTATGTAATCTGTTTGAATCTTACTGTCTTGACTAGAGGACATCCTGGCTTTTCCAGTAAGGCCTCGATTGTGGGGGTGTAGCCAGCAGAGCACAGGGATTTCCTTTTAAACTTGGCAACCATTGAGCTGTGCACATTTTAAAAGGAGCAAATTATCTCTTTTTTTTTTGCAAATTCTAATTTATTTGCACAGACCACCAGGTTCACAATAAAAACGTCTTTGGGTAGACAGGCACATAGATACAGTACAGGTATAGTATGTAAAAAACGTGTATATGCAGTACACATATAAAGCAGGAAATAAATGTAATTAAAGAATGAATCATTACATTTTTTTTTTATAAATTAAGTCATTATCAATTGTCATATCTGCCAAAATATGTGTATTCTGATGGGAGTTCATAACTGATAAAGCAAGGGAGATAAGTTTTAAAATCATAATGCCGGGGGGGGGGGGTGTTTACGTAAAAAATCATCAGCGTCCTGTCATTACTTTCCTACCGCGCTCCGCAAACCAGCAAGCTGATTGAAAAAAGTGATTACTGTCGCTCGGAAATACAGTTAGCATCGCTAGTTACCCATTAGCCATCTTTAGTAAAATCGAAAGTCTGTTAGCCTAGCTAGCATTAAGCCGACAGCAGCATTCCGGTGTTGTATAAAGGTATAAAGTAACTAACTCAAGTGAACTACAGCCATAATCCACATCGAATATCAAACCAAGATCCTACCCACTCAAACCAGACCTTTATGCTGACCAGAATGTTAGTAAATTATTTACAAGTCAATATTGCCTAGATGGACAGTGCTAAAAAATCAACTTGTAAAACTGCGGAGTTAAAGACAATGCAGTCGGAAATTTGGGTGAAACCAGAGCAAAAATTTAGTGTAGAGCCCTGTGGTAAAATTGTCAATGTGCATACATACAATCACCAGAAGAACAGGTAACTCAGTGGAAAATGTGTCAAAAGGAATGTTTGTCATTTAAAACTCTAATGACTGATAACTTGCTCCGGGCTACACCAGTCTTGTTTAGGCATTTGAGGTTTTGTCTTTAAGAATGTAAACAATTGGCAATGTGACATATTCCACTGAGAATGGAAAAGAAAGTCAACAGACCTTAAAATCAGGGTAAGCCTTTTTGAACTGCCTGAAGGTTTATTTGAGAAGAACACACTTTATTTGAACGTGTTCAGATTTGTTTATGGAAAACAAGTTGGGCAATATAATAAAACCTGCCCCCGTATTGTTATTCTCTCTGTGTTACTTTGTGTGTGTGTGTGTGTGTGTGTGTGTGTGTGTGTGTGTGTGTGTGTGTGTGTGTGTGTGTGTGTGTGTGTGTGTGTGTGTGTGTGTGTGTGTTTGTGTGTGTGTGTGTATTAATCTTCCTTTTATTTCTCTAAGCTCTTATTCAGAAAGCAATAGAAGATGTTTCAATGGCACTAGATTAAGATCATTTTACCAATGAATGAAGCTGCTGTTCAAATGATATAACACTTCAAACCACCTTAAACTCTGAAGGACTCTCTGAAGCATGAAAGCATGGATCTTTTGGCACCATGCCTAATGTCAGCCATGCACTAGAGGGGTATGAAGCTCTCTGGCATTGAGCTATGGGGCTGTGGAACTGTGTTCTCTAGAATAGTGTTGCTCAATCCAGTAGATTACTTTTGGGATGAGTTGATGGGCGGGGGGAGTTGGGTATGAGGTGGGTTGGTGACCATGCAACAAACATCCTTACTAATGACCTTACAAATGTTACTAATTCATACAGCAATGCTTCAAAACTAGCAGAAAGCCTTTCCTGGATAGCAGAGACAGTTACTCCAACCAAAGCTAGATAAACTCTTTATTAACACCCTTGCTTTTAGAAGAAGCACATGAATGAACAGGTGTCCCAATACTCCTAGTACTAAATACTAATTTCTGTCACCCTACACATGATGAATTAGTGAGATGTTCAAGTGTTGTACTTTAAGTTTATTCTAGTTTGATTAGATAACGAGAGTGGAAACCTGGCGTGAGAATTCACATCTCATTCAACCACCAACAAAATCTCCCCTCCCCCTTCTTGCTGCTTACTTGTTCTAACCTTTGATAAACCATGATAAGCTGCCAACAAAGAAAAGGGAGGGTGTGAGAAAGATGCTTTTGCCTTAGGGCAGTTTATGCACAATCGTATTTAGGAAAAGCATACATGGAAAAATTAAAGCTCAGAAAGGAAAAGTTCACCGCAGTAAATCTCCTCTGTCCATTAAAGACAGAATATTTCCATTTGCACAAACTATTCCTCTTCCATTTGCACCCACTATTGCCTCAAGGTTTAGGCAAGTTTAGACAGTTCCTTGCCCAAACCTGCCAAAGGCTTCCAAATGGTTCACTGTGCCATAACATGTCAAATTTACACAGACAAATGTCATGGGATAGCAGTTTTTAAATTGATCCTGAAGTGTTTGTTACCTCGGGGGATAACTTGGGAATGCACCACACCTGTATAAGTTGTGAGTTGGTATCGGTGTGAGTGATGTTGAACACTTCCCAGTGTGCTCATGGCAAGGCAATGTGAATTATCAAACAAGTTCAAGCAAGGCCTGAAAGTGGGGGTCTCTCTGGCAAACAAGACTTAATACTTGGTGGCAAAACCCTTGTTGGTAAGCACAGCAGTCATAGGTTTTTTGTAGCTGATGATGAGGACTGCGCACATTTCAGGAGGAATTTTGGTCCTCTTCTTCTATTTGCAGATCATCTCTACATCATTAAGATTTTGTGGCTAACGCTTATCAGCTCGGAGCTTTAGAAGTTTTCTGTGGAATTAAGGTCTAGGGACTGAACTTAATGTGTTTCTTGTTGAGCCACTCCTTTGTTGTCTTGGATGTATGTTTTTTGGGTCATTGTCTGTCTATTCTCCAATTGACGTGATAAAGTAGTCTTGTGCCCGTAGCAGAGAAACACCCCAAAACATAATGTTCCCACCTCCATGCTTGACAGAAGGGAAGGGACAGAAGTTCTAAACACGGCGAGTTGAGTTAATGCCAAAGAGCTCAAACTTGTCTCATCTAACCACAGCACCTTCTCCCAATCACTCTCAGAATTCTCCAGGTGTTCATTGTCAAATTTTAGGCAGGCCTGCACATGTGCCTTCTTGAGAAGGGGGACTTTGCGTAATGTGTTACCTATGGTTTTCTTGCTGACTGTGGTTCCAGCTGCCTTGAGATCATTAACAATTTCCCCCTATGTAGTTTTAGGCTTATCTCTCACCTTCCTCATGATCAAAGATACCACACAAGGTGAGATTTTGCATGTAGCCCCAGATCAATGTCGATTGACAGTCATTCTGTATTGCTTTAATTTTCTTACTATTGCACAGAGAAGTTGTCTCCTTCTCACCCAGCGTATTACTTGTGGTTTTGTAGCCCATTCCAGCCTTGTGCAGGTTTATGATCTTGTCCTATACATCCTTAGAAAGCTCTTTGGTCTTGCCCATGTTGTAGAGGTTAGAGTTTGACTGATTAATTGAGTCTGTGGACAGGAGTCTTTTTTATAGGTGACAATTTAAGACAGCTGTTTTTAATGCGGCTAACGGGTTGATTAGGAACGTCTAACCGAACTGTAGGAGCCAGAAAAGTGGTACAGCACTTATCTAATAGTAATAATCATGACCGGAGATGTCTGGTTAGTATTGTCCATGTGGACAGACAAACAACTCTGACAGGCCCCACATGCATATCCCAGATGTTAGTGCAGTATTCTTTAGCTTCCATAGGACATGGCAAAAGTCACGGGACACAATACTAGTTCCTGTACCATGGTAGTGAATTGACATAGAAATATCCATAACCACACATGTACAACATTTTTGTTAAAAGGTAAAAAAGAAAAACCAACTTCAATTGGCTGAGTATGGTTATTTCAATTGAAATATGGGCACAAACTCACATTGCTCACTGTTTCACAATATCACAGTTCAGTGAAAGAGGAAGAAAGAGATAAAGAGCAAACAATGGGAGCACTGAACGGGTGATAGATTATGTTGAAAGAATGAGTGACTCAGATGACTGCTAGCCTACACGGTATAAACTGTATAAACTTGTTGAGGCCATACAGATACTTGTCAAATGCGTAACACTGTAAATGCTCAGATTTACAACCCTCACATTCTTTTGTCGCCTGAATGTCCTAGTGTGATCAGATAAGAACTTTCATTACTTCCTAGTGGCCTAAGAATCACTTAATGGTTAAAGGTAAATATGACAATGGCAGCAAGGCTTTGTAAGTCCCCCATATTAGCACCTAGGGTTGCCACCTTTCAGAATTGAAAATAAGGGAACGCCAACCACGGCTCCTCTGGTGGGATAAAATCTTAATTTAAATATTTTGTGTGCAATAATAAACATTTAAAATATAAACCAAATAAATTGAGAACTTAATGTAACTTTTTATGTGCATAACTATAGGGACACACTTTTAACCATGGGGTAATTTTTACTTAAAGCGGAAGAAACTGAACAAAATAAAAACTTGTAAAAGAAGAGGTACAAACAGTTACTTCTTCCCTCAATAGTCTTCGGTTCATAAGAAATCGTTTTATAGCTAAAATTTATATATATATATATATATATATATATATACAGTGCCCTCCATAATTATTGGCACCCCTGGTTAAGATGTGTTCTTTAGCTTCTCATAAATTGAGTTTTGTTCAAAATAATATAGGACCACAATGGAAAAAAAGAGTAAAACACAACCTTTAACTCAAGTGAATTTATTCAGTAGGAAAAAAATCCCACATTAAGAAATAATTATTTAACATCAAATCATGTGTGCCACAATTATTAGCACCCCTGATGTTAATACTTTGTACAACCCCCTTTTGCCAACAAAACAGCACCTAATCTTCTCCTGTAATGTTTCACAAGATGGGAGAATACAGAAAGAGGGATCTTTGACCATTCCTCTTTGCACATTCTCTCTAAATCATCCAACGACCTGGGTCCTCTCCTCTGCACTCTCCTCTTCAGCTCACCCCACAGGTTTTCAATGGGGTTGAGGTCTGGGGACTGAGATGGCCATGGGAGGAGCTTGATTCTGTGTGCGGTGAACCATTTCTGTGTAGATTTGGCCACATGTTTAGGGTCATTATCTTGCTGAAAGACCCAGTGACGACCCATCTTCAGCTTTCGGGCAGAAGCCACCAGATTTTGTTTTAAAATGTCCTGGTATTTTAGAGCATTCATGATGCCATGCACCCTAACAAGGTTCCCAGGGCCTTTAGAAGAG
Source organism: Astyanax mexicanus (assembly GCF_023375975.1). Classification (NCBI taxonomy): domain Eukaryota; kingdom Metazoa; phylum Chordata; class Actinopteri; order Characiformes; family Acestrorhamphidae; genus Astyanax; species Astyanax mexicanus. The sequence continues at coordinate 25,623,336 of NC_064422.1, forward strand.
AAACAGGCCCACAGCATCACTGATCCCCCGCCGTATTTCACAGTGGGCATGAGGTGCTTTTCTGCATACTCAGCTCTTGTGTTACGCCAGACCCACTTAGAGCATTTGTTGCCAAAAAGCTCTATCTTTGTTTCATCTGACCAAAGCACACGGTCCCAGTTGAAGTCCCAGTACCGCTTAGCAAACTCCAAACGTTTGCGTTTATGATTGTGAGTGAGACATGGTTTCTTCCGTGCATGCCTCCCAAACAGCTTGTTGGCATGTAGATAGCGCCTGATGGTTGTTTTGGAGACTTTGTGACCCCAAGAAGCTACCATTTGTTGCAATTCTGTAACAGTGAGCTTTGGAGAACTTTTTATTTCTCTTATCATCCTCCTCACTGTGCGTGGTGGCAAAATAAACTTGTGTCCTCGTCCAGGCTTGTTTACCACTGTTCCAGTTGTTTTAAACTTCTTAATAATTTATACCCCAGGGAAACAGGAAGTTGTGAATTACTAATTAAATGTTCCTACATACTCTGATCAACTTCGTAAACTACTGTAGAAGTGACAGAAATACTTTTATTAAATTTATTTCCTAAGAATTGTTAGGGGTGCCATTAATTGTGGAACAGGTGATTTTATGAAGAATAATTATTTCTTAGTCAGGGATTTTATTTCCCCCTTAAAATTTACTTGAGTTAAAGGTTGGACTTTACTTTTTTTTCCCATCGTGGTCCTATATTATTTTGAACAAAACTCAATTTATGAGAAGCTTAAGAACACATCTTAACCAGGATTAAATGTTAATTTAATTAGTACTATTAGTAACTGATTATAATGTCAGGTAAATAAAGTTATAAATAATAATGAGAGTGTGGGCATGCTCCAACATATGACTAATTTTCTTTCTCTAATTAAAAAAAGTTACATCACTACGACTAACTATAACCACAATAGTTAATCTATATTTCTTTATATTTTTCCCAATATGTGTCTCTTTATGTGTAACACTGAAATTTCCTTCTGGATCAATAAAGTTTAATTGATCCATCCATTCATTGATCCATCCAACAGTATTACAGAACCTGCCCTTATCTACATTTTAAGTTTAAATTGTTGGTGCATATTTTATCTGGAACCGATAACCCATAAACCTGCACTAATAACTTAACAAATACAACATATACAGAGCCTCAATTCATCATTATTTAGTCATTTCCTGTTCAGTGGTGAATTGTCACATTGTGGACTCGCCTCTTGAAATGTGAGGTACAGACTTTAATCATCTTGTCTCAAACTACCGTGTGAAGATCTTTATGTTCTTATGATTGCTGAGTCATATTTGTCTGTTTATTCACTGTTAAAGCAGGTAATAACCTGCAACATCTTGTTTATGTTGGATGTGTAAGTAAAACTTATCTTCATACAAATAATTGTATAGAAGTGTAAGCTGTTATTACTACAATATATTAATTAAGTAAAAGTAATTAGACAAAAAATTAGATAATTTCCTAGAAAAAATAGTGTTTAGGGCTGCCCCTTTTTTCTTTTAATTAATTTGGTTTTAATATATAATGATAAACAATCAAGGTTGGAGGTGGTCAATCAGCTAACACTACATCTACAGAGCAGTACAGATGCTACAAACACACAATAAAAAAATCAAACCTTAGTGTTAATGATTAAAATATATTTCAGCATATATTAAATTACATTCATTTAAAAAAATTACTTATTTTTATTTATTTATATGTCAAGTCTGGTCAAGTAGAGAGACTTTTATTTTCATCACCATAATCATAAGAGTTTACAGTGAAGCAGGTAGAGCTGTGCAATATTGGAAAAAAAACTGACATTACAATATATTGTTATTTAATACATATTTTACGATTTCCTCAGAAGCAAGTAATCTAAGATTATGAATTAGTGTTGGGTGATATGACCTCTATATAATATATCATGTATTAACTAAACATTTTACCTCAATTACACTTTATTTTTTTTACAACCATTATTTCAATTCAGTTTCAATTCATTATTTCAAAACAAGTCCTGCAATGTGAGCATTGTGAGTGTGCACACTGCAGTGACTATGCTGATGTTATATATCAGGGGTCGGCAATTAAGTTTGGCCGCGGGCCAGATTTTTTCCAAGCCATTACATGGCGGGCCACAAAGACAGTGGGCACAAGACAATGCAGCGGCAACAAACCTTATATCACCTAAGGTTAAAAACTGACCCACCACCATGTTCAACAGCTGGAAAATTCCCCTAACAGATGTTTAATGAGTGACTAATAGAATTGAGGTAAACATGATTTCCTTATTAGGATTGCTTGTTTATACTTTGTTTATACTTTCTTCAGATCATTTTAAGTCTAATGTAACAGGATGTTAAGACTACACATGAGAAAAAAGACTAACACTTCATTTGTCCTAGTTTAAAAACCTATTGTAGTGAAATCAGACTTGCCAATGAAAGTACAACAAAAGGCCCTTACATTAAGGCAAGTTCTAAAATAAACATTTACAGTTTGTTCCAATGAGTCATCACAGTGGATTTCACACTCTTTCCATATCTGAGAGAAAGTGTTAGAAAGGCCATGAGGGAAAATATTTGTACTTGACATTATTTTCATTATTTTTTAGTTTTAAACAAACTAATACACTTCTAGTCATACTATCACAATCTAAATTAAATGAAACTTTTTTCACATTTTGACTTTTAAACTAGATGTAAAGGTTTGAAGGTTCTTACCTCTTCTAAAATATTTTTTTGTATAACAAACATGGTTGTTCAAGTAACCAAGTAAAGTGTTTCTTCTGTGGTTTTGCCCAAAAGAACTGGGTTATTCGATCGCCTCAAAACACTACATTTTCAAGAATCCTCAGCAAATATGTTAAATGTTTTATTTCAGTCTATCATCTTTTTACTCTGCAATATTTAAACCTGTCTCTTTGTGGTCCCCTTTTATGAAGTACTGCAGTCTGATGCAAGCTATATTTTCTGTCTTTACTTAATCTCACACTACTTTTGACCCACTTTTTACTAAGTGTTTTTCTTTGTTTTAGGTTCCTGGTTTTGTTTAGCTCTCAAATTTGGACTTTTTAGTAAATATAGAGACTTCCTTTCCTATGTGTGTGTGTGTATGAGAGATGTTGTATGAGATCCTTTTACCCTCAAGATACTTTATTCATCTGTGTGAATCTTGAAGAGCAGTAAAACCTCTTTCATTGTTCTTCCATTGTTCTGACATGCATCCCTATACAAACATATGGTCATTTTGCCCATTTCTGTTTAGCTCACATTTGCTTTGGTTCTTTAGTCACTGGCAGACTCAGGGGTTGGAAGCAGTTGCAAAAGTGTCCCTCTAAAGTTAAAAAAAGACAAAGTGACCTATTAAATACTTTCTTTTGGGAAAAAAGAAATCACATGTCTCTTGTTGCAATAAATTATGATGATGTGCCTCTAGATCAAGAATTTCTGATAATGTGTCTTAATGAATGGACATTTATTGGTGCTTATTTGTCCTTTTAGTATAAGAGGATGCCTTAATCAAGCACCCTCTATACCAACACAACTAGACAGCATCCCATGGCCTGTTATTAAACGTAAAGGAAATGTTATAAGGTGCTAAATTGGGTTCTTCTCCAGGTGAGAAAACATAATGAAGTGTCTGGTTTGGTGCTTCTCTAAAAGAGAAATGTCCACCAGTGGATTAAATGTGGTGTGGTGTTCTATGGGTGCCCTCACAATGGGATGAACTGTATTTGATGGTACAAGACAAATAATAAATTGTTGTCAGCTGTTGCCTTTCTGGAATGTACAGGCATTATATTGTGCAGTAAGTGCCCTTTTTATATATTTTTTGCCCCGTGCTTCAAACATCCTGAGTCTGGTTTTTATCTAGTCATTTGCTTTTACCAATAAACCGAAAGTATTAGTTTACATCAGAAAGTGTCTGATTTCTCTGACAAAGTTACAAACTATGTTATTTAACTGATGCATTTTCTTCACTACAGGTATATTCAGTAAGTGCAGTTTGTTGATTTAAGTACATATTGTAACCAAATTTGATAAAGCTGTAGACAATACATACTAACAATTTCAACCTATAACCAACATCCTCTTGTCTAATGCGCAGGCACAATTAAGAAAAAAAAACTATAGCAGTGTTTCCCAGGAAAAGAAAGGTATGAAATGTATTACATTTCATTCTGGGAGATGCATTCCATGCTTTTATTGAATCACTCTAGTTCTTTTCATTATAAGATATGAACGAGAATAATATTGCACACCAGATGAGTTTATACATGCACAGACAATAACACCTCTGCGCTGTCTGTGTAATGCTTACGCACATTCCCGGCTCTCTTCAGTCACATTCTGAGGAAATGGGTTCTGGCATGTGTGCATCCCGTTTCACCAAATGTCCATGGTTGCGTGTTCCCGGAAAGCAGAGCTTCAGAGCTTCTTTTGTCATGCAGGAGCAGCAGCAGCAGTAACAATTTATTATCATTGATATACAGCTCTGGAAAAAAATAAGACCACTTAAAAATGATGTTTTTCTTGATTTTACCAAATTGGAAACCTCTGTAATATAATCAAGAGAATGATGGAAGATCACAAGATCACAAGGAGTGGCATAAAGGTATCCAAAAACAGTGTGTAAGACTGGTGGAGGAGAACATGGCAAGATGCATGAAAACTGTGTTATTATATAATAACAGAGTTATATAATAACAGAGTTATTCCACCAATTATTGATTTCTGAACTCTTAAAACTTTTTGAATATGTACTTGTTTTCTTTGCATTATTTGAGGTCTGAAAGCTCTGCATCTTTTTTGTTATTTCAGCCATTTCTCATTTTCTCCAAATAAATGCTCTAAATGACAATATTGTTATTTGGAATTTGAAAAAAAATGTTGTCTGAAGTTTATAGATTAAACATATAACTATAAATAGCAAAATCAGAGAAACTGATTCAGAAACTGAAGTGTTCTCTTAATTTTTTTCCAGAGCTGTATATTATTAATGTGATTTGTCTTGAAGGGGGATATGATTCTGCTCATCACAAGATATGGTATTTCTGAGTGCACTCTGCTTGCTGCACACGTGTGGTTTCTGGTCATGTCATGAGGAGGAAAAAGGAAATTTCATCTAGCCATGACACACTAGGCCACACAACCACAAAACAGTTCAGACTAAAGTTTTTTGATCTGTCATAAAGGCTGCATCCCTACAGCGTTGGGAAGTCACCAAAAAGTGACTTGAGTAAAAGTTGAAGAGTTCTTTATGCTTTACACTTAAGTGGAAGTACTAAAGCACATTTTTTTGTCCTTCAGTATTGCGAATAGTTAAACTAAAATGTACTACTCAAATACTTCAAATAAAAGTACAGTATTGTGTTGTTATATGTAGTTATTACAGAAAGCAGTGGAAAGTTCAGAGAGTGAAAGAGAGAACTTAATTCACTCAGTGGTGAAGGAGCTTCTTCAAACCCGGAGAGACTGCAGAACATCTGCTACTCTGGTCTTAGTGATAATGTGGGTTTGGAATGAGTTGCATCTAATATTTTAATAATTGTAACGAGTAACAATGCAGCACATTAAAAATGTATTGGAGTAAAAGTGGAATTAGAGGACAAAAATAATACTCTGGTAGATACAGATATATCATTTTAGTACCTGAGTTCAGTAGTGAAGTAGTTCTACTATGTTACTATACACCTCTGGTTAGTACACAAAATAAAAATGTGCTAACCCGTTTTATACTAACTGTACATCACTGCAGCTTTATACAGTATATGATGAGATAAAGTATTTTAATTTTGTTTACTTCTATCATTGTCCACCAAGTTCTCTAATACTGTTCCTAGTATCTAGTGGCTCCTCCCTTTTCGTTTTGCACTGCAGGATGATTTAAGTATAATTAACTTTGAAACTTTCATCTAAACTTTTTTTTTACTCAATAACTAGTTAGTATAAGTAATTCCTACACAAGACATTAAACTATTAAACTAAACACAGTTTACTGCCATTTCGACATTTGTCATAAAAGGTTTAACCAGGGTAAAGGGCAGATATTGATCTGAATGGCCAAAATTATATAATTACAAGGTTTAGACATAACAAGGAACAATATAAACCTTTGTTGCAGTGGCGGCCCTGGAGGAACCTTAGCCCAGTGTCCCAGAAACTGAACAATTCTTTTTTTCCACGCCTGTGAATGATCCTTTTCAGAACCTTTGTTTTAATATGCCGACTATGTCTGAAAATGTCTGAAAAGCTTCTATCCATTCTAGTCTCTAACTATTACACAGAATGATAGAGGTTCTTTTCTTTATTAACAACTTTGCTGATCTCTGATCCTCTCCAAAACTGCATTGCAGCTTTTAAGAGTTTTTAAGAGTTTTCTCAACACTTGAGTATCTTTCTATGTAATTTCTGAAGTGTAATCCTTAGGAAGCAATTTCAGTGTCTGTTGAGACCCTTGGCAAAAAAAAGAAAAGAAAATCATGGAGAAGCTTTTTAAACAACATTCATCACCATTATGTATTAAACAATCAGACAATAACAAGAAACTGCTACATGTAAAGACTACTTTCACATTCACATTATTTTACCATACTATTATTGTCACCTTCAAAAATGTAAATGTCAAATTTAAAGCAGAATATTTTGGGAAGATTTTTTTGTTGTGCATGGTAACAAGATATTGTAATTTAGGTAATAGTAATTCAATAACAATGTCTCAATTTAAGATAGATTAGCTCCAATGTATGATTGAGTCATACATACAGCTCTGGGGAAAAAAATTAGAGATCTTTTAAAAGGATGAGTTTCTTTGATTTTACCAAATTGAAAACCTCTGGAATATAATCAAGAGGAAGATGGATGATCACAAGCCATCAAACCAAACTGAACTGCTTGCATTTTTGCACCAGGAGTGGCATAAAGTTATCAAAAAGCAGTGTGTAAGACTGGTGGAGGAGAACATGCCAAGATGCATGAAAACTGTAATTAAAAAACAGAGTTTTTTATTGATTTCTGAACTCTTAAAACTTTATGAATATGAACTTGTTTTCTTTATTATTTCAGCCATTTCCTAATTTCTGCAAATAAATGCTCTAAATGACAATATTTTTAATATGAATTTGGGAGAAATGTTGTTCGTAGTTTATAGAAAAAAACAACAATGTGAATTTGACTTAAAAATATACCTATAAATAGCAAAATAAGAGAAACTTATTCAGAAACTTAAGTGGCCATATGTTTGTAATGGGATGTTATAACAATAGAAGAGGTTTTACTGCTCTTTTTACATGCACACACATAAACACACATACACACACATAAACAGGAAAGAAATATCTATATTTACTAGGTTTACTGAATTTTAGAATGTAATTAAAAACGTGTTAATGCACACAATTAATCTTTTTGTTTATTCTGAAAAATGGATTAAATCTCATAACTAACTCTTACTCTCTTACCCCCACTCTTTTATACATATACACACACACACACACACAATCTCCTAGAGAGATTGTTCTGGCACTCTTTATCTGTGAAACTACACTGCATACTAAAAGAGATCTGAGTAAGTTTACCTTTTCGTTCTTGGACACAGAAATGACACAGAAATGGCTTCTATAGCTTTTACTGCTCTATAGTGATATGACTCTCTTACATCATGTGATAGGGTAAGTTCTAGCCTGCAGGTAATAGTCAGAAATGAATCAATAGGGGAACAAAAAGTACAGCACATGGGCTTAAGTACGTGTGAAAGCGAGGTGTTGCGCAAGACCCATTTCACCCGTAAAATACTTTTTTCTTTACCTTTTTTATGAGCAATAAAACCTCTTTTACTGTCCTGACATGTTAAGGAAACATTGAGGTGTAGTGGGTTATGTTTTCACAGCACATAAATTGAACAAATCTCTTAAATATTCTGGGCGATGCCTCAGTTTGAACTAAATAAGATGGCTTATGTTTTACTTTTTTTTTTTTTACATTTTTTCACAACTGATAAGAGGTGTTTACTTTTGATATTTTTTTAAACCCTTAATACAGCAACACACCTTTTGTAAGAAACCAACCAGGAGTTTGGATGCAAATGCAGACAGGTTTATTAGTCCAAAACAGAAGGCAAAAATCGTAGTCAGACAGGCAAAAGTTCAAAAGACCAGAAAAGACACGCTAGGCTAGAATCGTAGTCAAGGGGAAGCAGTAGATCAGAAACCAGGGAAACAGTAACATACAATAACGCTCGATAAGACACAATGTGGCAATATCTCGCAACTAGGCAGTGCATGAGTCCAGTTTATATAGTCTTGTAGATGAGTGATCTCCCACCGGTGTGTGGGAGAGGAGGAGTCAGCCACAATACTCAGGAGAGGCGGATCTTAAAGGTGTAGTGCGAGCAGGTGTTACAGAACCCCCTTCCCTACGCGCTACTCCAGGAGCGCCAAGAGTCCGGCCGGGGGGTCGGCCCCGAGGTCTGGGTGCAGGACGTTCCGGCCTGCGGGAGTGGAAATCCGTAATGAGAGAGGGATCCAGTATGTCCGATGTAGACACCCAGCTCCTCTCCTCGGGACCGTACCCCTCCCAGTCCACTAGATATTGGATGTGCCCCCGTCTCCGACGTGAATCCACAATGGTGTTGACTTTGTAGGCAGGACTGCCGTCGATGTCCAGAGCTGGAGGTGGTGATGAGAGAGGGGAGGCATCATCCAGTGGACCAGGAATAACCGGCCTGAGGAGAGACACATGAAAACTGGGTGAGACTCTGTAGTTACGGGGCAAAAGCAATTTATAAGTCACATTGTTTATTCTTTGCAGTATTCTGAAGGGTCCAACAAACCGTGGACTGAGTTTACGACAGGGCAGGCGCAACTTGAGGTCCCTTGTGGAAAGCCAAACTCTGTCACCTGGGTTAAATAAAGGGGTTTTACCTCTATGTCGATCTGCCTGTGCTTTTTGTCGTCTGACAGCCAAACCCAGACGTGCGTGTGTCTGTTCCCAAGCCCTCTCACTGTGTGTGAACCAGTCGTCAACAGCAGGAGCGTCTGTCCTCTCTGCATTCCAAGGGAACAATGGTGGTTGGTAACCTAGAACACACTGGAATGGAGTTAAACCTGTAGATGAGCTACGTAGAGAGTTCTGAGAGTATTCTGCCCACGGCAGAAAGCGGGACCACTCCCCCTGTTGATCATGACAGTAATGGCGCAGCAGACGACCTATTTCCTGATTGAGCCTTTCCACTTGTCCATTCGCTTCGGGGTGATGGCCTGACGTGAGACTGACAGTAATCCCCAACTTATCCATAAAAGCTTTCCAAACTGAAGAAGTGAACTGAGGTCCCCGATCAGATACAATGTCCTCCGGTATCCCAAAATTCCTGAAAACGTGAGTGAACAAAGCCTCTGCAGTCTGGAATGCAGTGGGTATAGTGGTGAAAGGCACCAATTTACAGGCCTTAGAAAACCTGTCTATAACTACAAGAATAGTGGTGAATGTTTGTGATGGAGGTAAGTCGGTGAGGAAGTCTATGGACAGATGGGACCAGGGTCTGAGAGGTATGGGTAAAGGCTCTAATTTACCTGCCGGCAGTGATCTGGGAGACTTGGTACGAGCACACAGGGAACAGGACTGAATGTATGCGTGTATTTCCGGCTCCATCCGAGGCCACCAATACCGTTCTCCCAGCAGATGATAGGTGCGGGCTGTGCCTGGATGACCCGTAGCCAGAGAGGTGTGGGCCCACCTTATCAACCTGTCCCTGCATGATTCGGGAACAAACACACGATTAGCTGGACAATTATGAGGAGTGGGTTCTGACCGAGAAGCCCGTCTTATGTCCTCTTCTATATCCCACTGGATAGGGGCAAGGATACAGGAGGGATTGAGGATGGTTTGAGGATCTGACAGTCTTTTCTTTTTCAAAAAGCCTGGATAAGGCATCTGCTTTACCATTCTTGGAGCCTGGTCGATAAGTGATGGTGAAACAGAAACGAGAAAAGAAGAGAGCCCACCTCGCTTGTCTGGAATTAAGACGTTTGGCTGTACGCAGATACTCCAAGTTCCGGTGGTCAGTGAGGACGATGAATGGGTGATGCGCTCCCTCCAGCCAGTGTCTCCATTCTTCCAAAGCTAATTTAATAGCCAGCAATTCACGGTTGCCTACATCATAGTTGCATTCTGTGGGAGACAGTTTTTTAGAAAAATATGCACATGGGAACAGTTTAGCAGGATTACCTTGACGTTGTGACAGGACCGCTCCTACCCCAGAGTCAGATGCATCCACCTCCACGATGAAGGGCAGAGAAGGGTCGGGATGTTTCAGCATAGGGGCAGATGTAAAAAGTGTCTTAAGCTTATCGAATGCCTGTTCAGCTGCCAGATTCCACACTAACTTCTTGTGTTCCCCTCTAAGCATAGTAGTGAGTGGAGCTGCCACCAAACTAAAGTTTCGGATGAACCGTCTGTAGAAGTTGGCAAAGCCAAGAAAACGTTGCAAATCTTTTCTACTCACAGGTTTCTTCCATCCAGTTACAGCCTCCACTTTCTTTTCATCCATGTGAACCCCCTCACGATTGATCAGATAACCCAGGAATGAGATGTGGGTCTGGTGGAACTGGCATTTCTCTGCTTTGACATACAGTCTGTTCTGTAGGAGTCTTTGCAGTACTTGCCTCACCTGTTGAACGTGTTCAGGAAGAGACGCAGAATAGATAAGAATATCATCTAAAATGCAATGACATATTTACCCAGCATGTCTCTCAAAACTTCATTGATGAATGACTGGAAGACAGAGGGAGCATTTACCAATCCATAGCTCATCACCAGGTATTCATAATGGCCAGAGTTAGTTGAAAAAGCAGTCTTCCATTCATCACCTTCTTTAATTCTAATCAAATTATATGCACTGCGAAGGTCCAATTTTGTGAAATAACGGGCTCCCCTAAGCTGTTCTAAAGCAGCAGGTACCAAAGGCAGTGGATAACGGAACTTTTTTGTGATTTCATTCAAACCACGATAATCCACACACGGTCTTAAACCGCCATCTTTCTTTTCCACAAAAAACATACTTGCGGAGGCAGGAGAAGTAGAGGGTCTAATGAAACCCTGGTTCAGGGCTTCCTGGATGTAGTCCTCCATAGCCTGTGTTTCCTTGACTGAAAGAGGATAAATGCGAGCTCGGGGAGGGATTTTACCTTCTTCCAGTTCAATAGAACAATCCCAGGGTCGATGAGGTGGCAATTCAGAGGCTCTTATTTTACTAAAAACATCTAATAGGTCTGAATAGACATCCGGAATGTCAGTGAGACTGGGTTCTAAGGGGCTTTCAATGGAGGTAGATGCCAAGGTCAGTTTAATACAGTTTTCAAAACAATTGCTGGACCACTGAACAATGTCTCTATCTTCCCAGGAGATTTTAGGGTTATGTTTAAGGAGCCAGGGTAGACCCAAAACAATGGGGTGAGAGGACACTCGGAGAACATGGAAAGAAATCTGTTCACTGTGAACAGATCCAATGGTTATAGTTACGGGTTCAGTGATGTGCGTTACTGTGCCCTCTCCAATGGGTTGATAATTGATGGCTTGAATCCCTAATGGGGTATCTAATTTTATGGCTGGAATCTTCAGTTTCTCGGACACGGCTTTCTCGATGAAGTTGCCTGCCGCTCCGGAGTCCACGAGGGCTGCAAAGGAAAAGATCTGATTAAGGTAGTGTACAGTTACAGGTACAGTTAACATCTTTATTGAGATGAGAGGATCAGGCATACTCACTGCGTCAGCGCACGAATCGGAACTCGTGCGCTGGGTGGTGTTGCCTGGCCTTGAAAGTGGTCGATTAGGACAGCCACTTCTCATATGACCCCCGTTTCCGCAGTAAAGACACAAACCGCCCTCTATGCGGCGCTGGCGCTCTGCTTGACTGAGCCGCGTGTGTCCCAGTTGCATAGGTTCAGCCTCTTCGGCTGAAACTATCTGTGGCAATACGTGACCATGCTGGGCGCGTGACGTATGACGCCGGCTTTGCAGTAACACATCCAGACGGGTGGCCATCTTGATAAGGTCATTCAAAGACAACGCATCATCCCGGCAAGCTAACTCAGTCTGGATTACTTCGGACAACCCTCTTCGGAAAGCCGTGATGAGAGAAGCCTCATTCCAACCGCTTTGCGTGGCTAACGTGCGGAAGGTAAGGGCATAGTCCGCTACTGTGTTACGGCCTTGTCGGAGCTCCAGTAGTTGTTCCCCAACTTCTCTACCCCCCTTTGGGCTGCCAAAAACAGTCCGGAAAGTACTGGCAAATAGTTCATAACTCTCATTCATCGCGGGGTTTTGAGACCAGAGCGCTGTAGCCCACTTTAGGGCTTTACCAGAGAGTAGTGAAGTTACAAACATTATTTTAGCCTTATCATTGGGACCAGGCGGAGGTTGTTGGGCGAAGTAAATATCGCATTGCAATAAAAATCCCTCACATACCTCTGGGTCTCCGTGGTATTTCTCCGGCAGGGCGACTTTGAGAGGAGTTAATGCAGGTGGCTGGGGTTCTGGTACAGGAGGAGGTTGTGCTGGTGGGTTAACCACCTGCTGGACGGGATTAGCAGGCTGGTTGCTAAACAGAGCCTCCAGACGCTCAGTCAGTGAGTTAAACGCGGTACCCAGTTGATTGAGTTGTTGTTGTACGAGTTCTACAGCTCGTGATTGTTCAGCCACAACCTCATTAAGGTCCCGGTTCCCTGCTGCATCCATTGGTGGCGAGATATTCTGTAAGAAACCAACCAGGAGTTTGGATGCAAATGCAGACAGGTTTATTAGTCCAAAACAGAAGGCAAAAATCGTAGTCAGACAGGCAAAAGTTCAAAAGACCAGAAAAGACACGCTAGGCTAGAATCGTAGTCAAGGGGAAGCAGTAGATCAGAAACCAGGGAAACAGTAACATACAATAACGCTCGATAAGACACAATGTGGCAATATCTCGCAACTAGGCAGTGCATGAGTCCAGTTTATATAGTCTTGTAGATGAGTGATCTCCCACCGGTGTGTGGGAGAGGAGGAGTCAGCCTCAATACTCAGGAGAGGCGGATCTTAAAGGTGTAGTGCGAGCAGGTGTTACACCTTTCTTAAGAAAAAAAAGTTCCTCCTTAAAAAAAAAACAAAAATCATACACGCTACATTTTCACTTCAGAGGAACATGTAGACTTATTTTTAAATGAATGAATCAGGACAATTACTGCACAAAACAAACAAAATATATAAAAGCCTTGACACTAAAACAGCACACACACACTGCCAGTCAGCCACTAGCGATATTCATATTAATGTCAGACAAGTAGACCACTAATGTTTTACAATGGCTGTTTTCTTAAATCCACCTTTACATTACACAAAGTTTTAGTATCCTTCTGTTGTTTTGAATGAAGTAGTTGATAACAGCAGGGTTATGCAGCTGATCCTTTGCTTTTCAATTCATCATCAGTTCTTTCTCAATGGAAATTAAGGCCTAATCTGACAGTCAGGTCTGGCCAGTTGTGAGAAGTTCAGTGAGAAGGTTTTAATGCGATTCAGCACAGAATGATTTCTACACAGAGGCAGTGTAATGCACAGGGATGGTCAGGATAAGGTAGGTGAGGATGTAAACTCTGAGAATCCTTGTAGTTTTTTTTTTTCTAATTTCTCCCCCTTGAAACTGTGTTTAAAGAGGAAATCTCTAGATTTCCTGACAGTTTTAAACGTTTTTTTTTTTTTGAGGACACTTAAAAATTGAGCACACAGAACAGCAATGAAGGAACAGCACCAAAGTCTGTTTTGCTTGTTTTGTAGGGGAATTATTTCCAGTCGTGCAAGACCAGCCTCTTGCTAAAAAACAGATTTAAAATGTTTTAGAAACATATTTTAATATATAAAACTATTTTTAGAATGCAGACCAATTTGGCTACTGCGCCTGCACAGATCTCCTCATCGCTTTCTTCTCTATAATGCTGACCCTCCTCCACTCTCAACACATCCAGCAAGCTGATTGTCTTTTTTGTTAAAAAGCAGGATTTTATCCATAAACATATGCTATGATTGGATGTTGGATGTTGGACCCTCAGGCTTTCATGTCCCCTGTCTGGCCAGACTGGAAGTTTCTGAAGTCAGCTCTTCTCCATCCACTACCCACCACAGATCAGCTGCTCACCATCTATCTCAATCTATAAGCCATTAATGGGGCTGCTATACTCCTAAATATATAAACCTATGTGGATGTATGAAAGACTTTTTAAAATTTATTTAAAAGCCATTTGACCAGTGGTAGGATGGTCCCCCCTTAAATGTGAGTCTTGGTCCTCCCAAGGTTTCTTTTCCTCCTGCAGCTCTGAGGGAGATTTTCCCTGCCTCCGCACTCACTGGGGGTTCTGTGTTCTGTATTTTCTATGTTTAATCTTTTGCCTGACTCTTTGTCCTGTGATCACGTTTCTGTAAAGCTGCTTTGTGCCAACACCAGTTGTAAAAAGCGCTATACAAATAAATTTTATTTGATTTGATTTATGATTAGCATTACCAGTAATCCTATTCATGTTCCAGTCAGTGGCTCAAGTTCCTCCTTATGAACAACCGAATATCACACACGCCATTTGCACTTCTGAAGAACATTTAAACAACACTCCCGGGGCTATTCTTTTTTTTTCTTGCCCTGGATTAGCTATTACTCTGAAATAAAAATTCCTCTGTCTTATCCTGAATTAACAATTCCTCTCCCTTGTCCTGGACTGACTAATCATTTTTCTTGTCCTGGACTAACTATTCCTTTTCCTTATCCTGAATTGGTATTATTCTACCTGTTCCTGGGCTAACTTTTTTTTTTGCCTTGCCCTGGACTAGCTAGTACTCTCCCATGTCCTGGACTAACTATTACTTTTTCTTGTCCTGGACTAGTTATTACTCTACCTTGTCCTGGACTAACTATTCGTTTTCCCTGTCCTGGACTAACTATTACTTTCCCTTGTCCTGGACTAACTATTACTCTACCTTGTCCTGGACTAACTATTTTTTCGCCTTGCCCTGGACTAGCTAGTACTCTCACATGTCCTGGACTAACTATTACTTTTCCTTGTCCTGGACTAGTTATTACTCTACATTGTCCTGGACTAAGTATTCATTTTCCCTGTCCTGGACTAACTATTAATTTTCCTTGTCCTGGACTAACTATTACTTTTCCTTTTTCTGGACTAGTTATTACTCTACCTTGTCCTTGACTAACTATTAACTTTCCTTGTCCTGGACTAACTTTTCATTTTCCTTGTCCTGGACTAACTATTCATTTTCCCTGTCCTGGACTAGCTATTATTTTCCCTTGTCCTGGACTAACTATCTTTTTCTTGTCCTGGACTAGTTATTACTCTACCTTGGCCTGACCTAACTATTTATTCGCCTTGCCCTGGACTAGCTAGTACTCTCCAATGTCCTGGACTAACTATTGCTTTCCCTTTTCCTGAATTAACTGTCCTGGACTATCTTTTACACTCCCTTATTCCAAACTAACTATTCCTTTTCTTGCCCTAGACTAACTATTCCCCTCTCTTGTCCTGGACTAATTATTACTTCCCCTTGACCTGGTCTAACTATTCATTTTTATAGTCCTGGTCTAGTTATTATTCCACCTTGTCCTGGACTAGCTATTACTCTCATTTGTCTTGGACTAGCCATTCCCCTCTCTTGTCCTGGACCAACTATTACTTTCTCCTCATCCAGACATATGTTTTCCCTTTCTCTCTCTCTGCTCCTATAGCTACAGAGGCCACACTCAGTCCAAAAATCCCCAAAGTCACTGACAGCACTTGGCTGTGTCTCATGCTAAGACCAGATCCAGCTGTGGCTGGCTCATCCCATCCTTTTATTTATAATTAATAATCTGTACATTCCGAATTGCGTATCAGTTTGAATTGCTTTACAACTGCTATTTCTATTAGATTTGTATTCTGTATTTAAGGTTTGGAACATGAGGTATTTGAATTTGCATGTAGTAAGCAAGCAATTGTAAAAATAAAAAAGCCAGAATTGTGTTAGTGGGTAATCTTGTTTGTTCATAAAAAGTAAACATGCTAAAAGAAAACATGGTTATTGAGTGTATACTGTGTTAATATGTGAATGTATCTATAGTATAGTACACAGCAGACCAATGATGTCTTAAGTGCATTTAGAGTTGTGACTACAAATGTGACTACAGATTGGACAAAAGGATATTAGCAGTTGTAAAAACAACTGTAAGACATTTCCACAGACATTTCTGAATGCAACCACAGAGGGATGCAGTCTCAGAAGAAAACATGAATTAAAAAAAAAAAAAGTGTCTGTGGCCAAGTAATTGGTCTTTTTTATAGCAAGCTTGAATGCATTTTCTGTGATAAAGCCTATTTGTCAGCCAGTGGTCCTTAATAGCTTCAGTGATGCTTGTGAAGCATTGCTTGTTTGCATTTGAGCCTCAGTTTAGGAGCATGAATTGTTCAAATGAATGACAGATATAGATCACATTAAAAAGATAAATGGGAGAAAGCCCATCAGAATTGGGACTCTATGCTCGCTGTGTGAACATAGCTTAAGAGTACTATGGAGTGAGTTATGTGCCAATAGTTTTATGCAAAAAAGTAAAATTCACAATTAAAATTTTAAGAATCAAAAGGAAAAAGTGTATGTTGCAAATTCGAAAGAGAAAAAATATCTAGCAAATATATAATATGAAATATACTTGGCTTCTTAATTATTCTTTGCAATTATTTGAAAAGTATTTCAGTTTGGATTTTGCCAGTCTTTGCTTTTATTTTTGTGTTTTTGTGGGTTTTCTGTGGATTTTTTGTGGATTTTGCTGCTAAAGACTTTTGCTCAGATGAGCGTTAGGGTACCTGTCAGTCAAAAATCAGGTGACCAATGGAGATTTAAGGGGAGCCTTAAACTTAGAAGCAAACCAGAAGCAAAACTCTCAAACAGCAAAATCCACAAAAATCCACATAAAATTCATTAAAAAAAAATAAATAGAAGACTGGCAAAATCCAAATTGAAATAATTTTCAAATAACTGCAAAGAATAATGAAGTAACCAAGTATATTAAAATTGATATTTGCTATGTTTTTTTTCTCTTTTGAATTTGCAACATACACTTTTTCCTTTTGATTCTTAAAATTTCGATTGCGAATTTTATTTTTCTTTTTGCACAAAATTTACTGCATAGAGTACTGAAATGGAGGTACTGATAAAACTTCTTCTTTTGGTTTTGCATGGTGCAGTTCATTTCTGCACTATAAAACACTTGGGCCAGTGTAATGTGAGCTGAAAACTGAGTAGTTTAGTCACAAGATCTCCTAATCATTCTAAGACATGGCTGGGCAGTTTTGCTGGTTTTGAAGAAGTGTATTGAGTAATGTTAAAGTGTATTGTCTGTACTGCCAGTTATTTAGATAGACCTCAGTGGCTCCTCAACATGTCCGGACAGTGAATTTTTTTTTTTGCTCTCCACGATTCACATCAATGAATAAAATCCTGCGCAATGACTTACACACATGCGCACACACACACACAGAGGCCTCACACAGTGCCAGATTACATAACCATAGCCATATCCATTTTCTTACAGTAAGTTTAAAATCACAGTGTATTCATTTTTCTTACTGGTAATATTGTGTTGCTTAAATGGTCTTGGTAATGATAAATATACCTCACGTTAAATTTTGATCTTAACAATTAACATTCTATTTGTTTGTTTTTTATATGTTTTATATGTTTTTTTTCTATTTGCATGTGATTAATGGTTAGACAATACTGTATTATATATCATAACACATAATATTAAATAGAAACTACTTGAAATAAATAAAAAGTTATTTAAAGCTATTTTTGTGTGGAATGCTTAATTTTGGAAAAACCTACTGAGTTGACTTGTGGATAGAGATGGTAAATACAGTCAGACATCTGAAGTTTATTGCTTGTAACGGCTCCCTCACAGAATGTCCTCTGGGTTTCCTGGATAGTAAAAGTAAGAACTATATTTGCTTTGTTTATATATTGCGACTTCTGGTTTCTTTCAGTCCCACACATCACCACCACTTCTCTAAATCTCTACAGTAAACCAGTTCAAGTGTGTTACAGTGGAAAAAGACTTGCACAAGTTATCACTAAGTTTTGTCTCTGCAATGTTATTTACAGTCTTCTGCAAACATCTAGACACCCCTGTTCAAATTACAGATAGTTTTGATTGTCTAAGTATACTATCTATAGATATCCACATACCTTATCTAAACCCAATAAGTTTTGTTGTAGCCGATTACCTACCTCAATATATATATATATATATATATATATATATATATATATATATATATATATATATATATAGTATAGAAAAGTAGATGGACGCTATAGAGTGAACAGTATTAAGAGCACTGTCAACAGAAAGTAAGCAGCTCTCAGAAAATGATGCTTGTTTTTACAGCCTACAACAAAGAGGCCAAGCAGTTAGGGATAATATGATTTATGATTTATAGATCTACGATCTATAAGTTTACCTAAGGTATGCCGGGGGGGGGGGGATAGATCATGCCATAAGCCAATGGATAAAAAGCTGCCAAAGGCAACTGACAAGTTATTAAGAGTTGATTCAACTCCAAGATCTCAGTTTGAATGTCTATATGGCCACCAATGTTCACTTCACTCAAGATATTTGAGTAATGTTTGGAAATTTCCATTCTTTACGTAAAACAGGCTGCAAACCAGCAAATGATACCAAATCCTCTTCCAAAGCCTGTGCATGTGATCAAATTCATAAAGATGAGACTTGGTCAAAGCTCATGTCAAAACCTACCAGACCACTCTGGTTACAGAGCACTGCTCGTGTTCAGCACACTGATACTGATTTGCTAGAAAAAAGTTATTCCCATTTTGTCTCAGGAATATCGCTGCTTTCTTCTTTTTTAAAAGAAAAGAATCTTAAGGACTGTGAATTCAAATTGAGGAAATAAGCTAAATATTCTAAATAATTGGCATATTTAGATTTGTTTCCTGTAAAGGATTCTTTCCCTAACTTTCATTTAGAAAATCAACTACATGTGACATTTCAACAGGGGTGACCAAACTTTTGCATCAGACCGTATCCATTATTCGAAAGGTCTGTATAGAATAAGTTTCTGCTTGCTGAAGAGGAAAAGAACCATTGGAAAGTATGATACTTTTATGACTAAACTTAAGAAGCATAAGAAGTGTCTAAAAATATTAAAGTTTGAATCTAATTTAAATTAAACTTAAATTCTCCTAAATCCTACAAAATGACATATAAAGCCTACGTCAGCATTTTTATTTAGACTAGTTCTGCATTTACTTGCGTAAGGACTGTGTGCACGTCTGCTGTTTTTGATTGTTGCTTGTTTTAGCTGCTGTATATACGTCTTTACTTTAGCCAACAAGCCCAGGCTAAAACAGCACAACTGAAACCAGACAGCATCTCATCAGATAGAGGAAATTCCTCTACGTGAAGCTCTGACTGTCCCAAAATAACCACCACTGCTTCTCTGTCTAAGCCTTCACACCAGCTTCTCTATATCCTTCTCTGAAAGTAGTATCTGGAAACAGATATGTAAATGGGTTTAATTAAGTATGTGTTAAAGGTTAATACAATTTAACTAAAAAGTTATTCAAACAAATATCTAGGTTTAATTGCAGTTACTGCTGGATCATTTTTTTGCAGTGTATACCCCACACTTTTTGAAAGGCAATTTCTTCTGTAATAGTTCATTATGTATCAGCAGTGTGACACATATCTTTCTCAATATTGCAATTACACAATACCATGATGACTGACGTGTGAATACACATATGCTTTCACCCTGAGGCAATAAATATGTGAGTCTGGAAGGAGTAAAAAACTACTAATGAGGACTAAGGCGCTACCACTTTGATCTGAGAATCCAGGATCATGCTGCTTGCCATCAGCAGCCAGAGTCTGAGCGAGCACAATTGGACTTGCTGAAAAATGGTGAAAAATGCTTATAAGGGGTTTTGGGAGGGATTCACTACCAATTTAAGGATTTTCGTCTTCTTGCCTCTTGCATCTACAAGAATTGTGCCAATGTCCAAATACTCAAATACTTATATATATGAATATTACTGTAATATAGTTTAAAAAAACTGGAATTATTATCCTTAGAATCCTCACTATTTAAAGGATTTACATAATCTGGCCCAGGTTTCCTCCCTTAACAACTTAGTGTTATGGAAACTTCATGGAAGCATCAACTAACACTGATAATCTTTCTGATAGCAGCACACATTTCCTCTGCTGGGTTTCCTGACGCATTCTCTGATCTAGATTTACATGGAATACCTCAATGGACTGATGTGGAGACGGATGACGAATTGTATTTCTCTATCAAAGAATGTGCTGGCTCTCACCATGGGTTCCCTAATAATAATAATGTTTGAATAGGGAATATCTCTGTGCATTTGTGCAAATAAAGGTACTAAAAGGGTTTATAATAAAGAATCCAAACGTGATTCTATAAGAAACCCTTTTATGAAGGAGATATGTGAGTGTGAAGGACATATTTCTGAAATTTGACTTTATTTACAGAAATGGTTCATTATGACATTACTCATGACATTGCTCAAAAATGACTTTATAGCAGATTGATTTATAGGGTGCATAAGTTATAAAAAAGTTTAAATATGATTAATTATTTTGCTTTTAATTTCCTCTAATAAACAATCACTTGGTTCCTTTAAAAACCTTTCAATTAATTTCTTATCATTGCTGTACTGTCAAGTCCATATGTATTTAGAAATTAACAGTAACAGTTTTAGTACGTTTGCCTCTGGACACCCCCTCAGTACACCACTGTGGTTTAATTCAACAGGTTATATAACAATATTGCATCATATCTTCAGATGTCCCAAGTCTCCCGGAAGTTGTCTACCGCATATCAATAACGGTTCCCAGATGTCCGCAAGTCAGATAAAATCTCCCGGAATCTAGAACAAGATTTTTCCACCTCCTGGATGTGGTGCATTCAAGGAAAGGAGCATAATGCCTCCCATCAAAACTCATTTTACCTCAGACAACTCTAAAGTATATCCATGTCTGTTAAAGGTAAAAGACAATGAAAGTCTAGTCCGCTGTGCAATTTGTAATAGAGATTTTAGCATTGCCCACGAGGGATTAAATGATTGCAAAAGGCAATCATGAAGTATGTTTGTTGACATATTATGGATTATATAAGATAAGAAGTCTGTAGTTAATGATGTATTTGCTTTTTTTATGGGAACTCTCTTTTTATATGGTGCAACAAGGTGCTGATGCAAATGAAGGAGGCCATCATTAGGCTACACTGTTTACACAGTCAAGAAATGTTATGAGAGATTTGACCTCTATATCATCGCTGTCCGAAAAACAAGTATCTTCATTTTGTCAACAGACAAACTGTCCCTTACAATGTGCCAAAATTTCTTGATGAACGGACCAATAGAAACTTTTCAAAATGACCTGAAATAAACTGTTTTTACATTTACTTCCATTAAAAGTTTAGAAGTTTTTTCTCTCTCCTGTTAAGTTGCTGTTTTGAAGATACTTGTTTTTTTATTGGACAGCGACAATATTCAAATCACAGAAAAAAAAGCAGCAGGATAAAGTCTGAAGTGTATAGAGCTACAGTATACTGTACAGTCTACTGCTTAGGTGCTACCATTTGCTGCAAAGCTGAAATGATCCACTTCACAGTACGTTATTCTGTTACTAAAGCAAGCAAATAGCAAAAGTTCCTCTAGTAATATTAATACAACAAAATGTTGCAAATATGTTGCAAATATCATGGGCTGCATTATAGTGGGATATTTACAAATTATGAGATCATGTTTCCCAATTAGGTATTCTTTTTTTGCAAAAGCTTTGGGTGATATCCATGAGTTCCAGACTGATGTTTTCTGTACTGCATTTAGCAAGTCTGATTACCTCTTTGATAGGGGTAAGGCTTTCTTTTTACCAAAGACTGTGCTGGGTCAAACCAGGGGTTCCTAATAAAAAAATATGTCTTTCTAGTGAAAATCACTGTACTGAGTCATGTAAAATAGAATAGAATTTTATTTTATTTATGATCTCTACAGAAATCCTCAGCAGTGCCGGGAAATCCTTCATTGTATTAGGCAGGAAAGGCTCCCACTGCCTGTTTGGCACACAATGGTCAGACTGAGTGAAAGATAAACACTCAAAGTATTTAGGGAAAGTGAAATATTTTAATATACTATGTCAGACGTTTAATGGCACTACATGATAAGGCGAAATGACACATGATTATAAATATGGTTAAATTCTTTTGTATATATGTGAGTCATGCATCCTTTCATAGAAATCAAAAAGTATTCAGATGACCAGCACAGATTCCACTGACCGCCAAAGGCAGGGCAAAAAACACTTCCTGATGACTTTCTTTCCAGTCCCACCTACATGTGTTTCTGGTAATATTCTTTTTTACTATCAGAAAAAAAATGCTGCAAAAAATCTAAAGCTTGCTTTCCCCTAAAATATTATGGAAAAAATCAATTAATAACAAAAAATAGTATTATAATAATGCCTGATTTTACAAGACAGTTTGTGAAGGAGTGTGGGGAATTCCACCAATATTTCTGCACATGAGTGCTTCCAATGAATAACCATCACCTATTTACATTAGAAAACTAAAATGTGCTTCATTTAGAAATATATTTCTTCATTGACAAAGAAACTGCAAATCAAGGTTTTAACTCACAGTAGTAAAAATAAAGGTAGAAATGGTTGATATATTGTAATTCAATAATTAATAATGGATTCTGCATAATAATGTTTAATTATTCAATAAAGTTTAGATTAGATTCAACTTTTTTGTCATTGTGCAGTGTACAAGTACAGAGCCTATGAAATGCAGTTAGCATCCAACCAGAAGTGCAATATACAGTGTTATTTACATAAAGTGCATAGATATAAGTATTTTATTTATATAGTGTTTTATTCTTGATTGTGGTTTCCATCATCACCACTAGAAATAAATTGATATGTTCACTGCACCATTTCACAAAAAAAAACCACTGTGAATGATTTTGTTTATGATCAACTATTAAATTACACAAAATCACATATTTTTTTTAAATGGAAGGTGCAAAATTAGAAGATTAGACTTGTTTCAGTTTTCAGAAGAAAGCATCTTGTGTCTATTATATTTTAGAAATTCGATCCTTCTTTATGTGTGTTTTATTATTTTAAAATGCATTTAAAATCTTTAACATTGTTTACATTTTTAGTACAAAGGAAATTATATTTGAAACTGATGCAATGTGTGTGACAGCCACTGATAAAATGGCATCAAATCCTATGTCTCTGTCACATCTTACTGTGACTATGGCTCTTTAATCTAAATCAAAAGAAAAACATTAATAAGGAATGCCTAGTTTAGGAACAGTTGTGAGGATTTTTAAAGCTAAATTTACATAATAAAAAATAATTGTGGAATTGTGAAATCTGTCTTTCTGTCCGGTTTCCAAATCAGGAAATTACTCAGAAGGTCTGGGCTTTGATACTGGATGCACACAATGTTGAGGAAACCCCCTAGTAACCCCAACACACACACACATACACACACACTTTTAAGCTCCTGCTGACTCTTTTAATGGAAGCTATTTTATATTTAAAAACCATAAAAAGATTTCTGGATATTTTAAATCAGATTCAGCACACCCTCTCTTTGGTTACTCTTAGCTTTTAAACCTTGCTGTAAAAGCTGTGGAGCTAGCGGTTCGTCAGAGTTCTGGTCAGAAGTCGCATGATTTATAGCAATAGTAGCAGCTATTACTCAAAAAGACAACTCATCACAGGGCTTTAAAAACACAGCATTCTATTCCTGTATTTATTGAATCATCATCTAACATCTGCCAGGAAACAGAATGGTGTCATGGACATACCTGTCAAGTTTTAGATTTAAAAATAAGGGATATTTTCCTCTGTCCGCTTAAAGCCGTCCCACCAGCCCAACGAAGGTTCAGTATCCCTTACATTTTAAGACAGGTTTACAAAAAATCTAAAATAACCACAAGTGAACCACTTACACACTACAATTAGATTATCAGAATCTGAAATGTTGTGGACATTCCTACATATGTTATTCTTTTAATAGCCAAATTAAAAACCCTTTTCTATATATTTTTTAAAAAATTAAGATTTCATGTCTTTTTTGTAATAAATGCACTCTTTTATATGATATATTTTTATTTATTTAATGGATTTAAAATTGAACAAAGGGTGCACAAATTCTGCAAAATTACTGTTGGTGACCTAAAAATAGTATTATGAGCTTTTACTAAAAGGACATGGACCAGATATGTTTCATCAGTAAAAATTAGTCCTAAGGGGCCTGCACAATAAATTTTAATTAATACTTCTTCCTTTTGATCACTCCACCCCTGATTAGTTCAGTTAATTTCTGAAAGTCTTTTTAAGCAGCTATCAGAAAAATCTCATCACAGTTTACATGATTAGCCTACCGTTACATTTCTTTTAGAAAAATCGCTGAATATCCAGATATGTTTTAACATCAGCTGCTCCGACTAGCTGCCTGAACTCACAGCGATGGGGGGGCTTCCCCACGCTGACCCTCCTTTGCAAGCTGATTGGCTGTTTCTCCTGAAAGGCGGAACTTTCTCCTTGAATCGGCTCCACGATTGATTAAGAGACACAGAGCGGTCAGTGCCCTGTCTCCTGAATAATATATATTTTTTTATTTTAATAGAATACGGGAAATTTACGGGAAAATACTAATACGGGAGGACGGCGGGAAAGAGGAGTAAAATACGAATTCTACCAGTCAAGTCGTGAGGAGTGTGGTAAAGCCACTCTGCTGAAGTTCAGCATTATAAAGGAGTTTCAGTGAAGTTTCTCAAGCACCTTGGCTGGAGCAGTATTAGCATTAGCTGCTAACTGCAGCGCTAAGTCTTTCTCTGTTCAAAGTGTGGGACCCTAAATTAGGATATTAGGGATCAATATATGTTATATTACTCATATATTAGTACAATTTGGCCATATATGAACGAGTTTATTGAGTTCAGTTAAAACTCTGTCTGCTCTTCCTCAGCAAGGCCCAGTCTGTACCAGGCACGCTGGGAACCGAGGGGGAGACAGTTATGAATATGATAAGGACTGGCCATAGTTGCAGAAGCGCCCAGGAAAGCTCTTCATAACTGCTGAGTCATACCAGGTGTCTAAAGGTGGTGCTTAAAGCCCCCACCTTTGTTCACCCAAATACTGTATAAAAGTGTGTGTATTCCTCTGTGTTTTCAGAAGATCGGAGCTTCCTGACTGATAGAACAATAAAAAGATCAACTTAGAACTTCAGAATGACCCGACTTCTCCTTTCTTTAAAACTCGAGGCACTCGTCTGTTTTTATCTTCTTTCTTTTGAATTTAGAACTTTACATCGATGCATGACTAGATAATCTTTAAGAGTCTATTTTAAGCTAGCCCAAGGCTTCCCTTTAAGGGAGGCCAAGAGTCGTCAAATTACGAACGACAAAAGGTGAGTAGATCTGACTGTAGTCTGTGTGTTTACCGTGTTAAAACAAGCTACGTGGGAGCTAATCCGCTAGCTAATATTGCCTTGATAACCAGAAAACTCAGGGTACCTCAGTGTAGAGGTGTCGAGTGGCGTTTACTAGTGCTAAGCATTGCTTACCGCTGCTAATTCTGTTGTTAACCCGGGCTAGCGCTGCTGCTATCCTCGGCTAGTGCTGTTGCTAACTGCGCTGTTTAAATTTTTGGAAATTTAAGCTTACTGTAAATAAACTGAAGCGCTATACTTACCCAAATAAACCGTTTTCAAGAGAGAAATCTGTGTAAAT
The DNA here is from genome assembly GCF_023375975.1 of Astyanax mexicanus. NCBI lineage: Eukaryota > Metazoa > Chordata > Actinopteri > Characiformes > Acestrorhamphidae > Astyanax > Astyanax mexicanus. The sequence goes on from NC_064422.1 coordinate 25,649,211, forward strand.
GACTGTGCCTTATAATCTGGTGTGCCTACGGTGTGCCTTAGTCCATAAAATACTAAAAGGCAGTTTTTTAGACAGGGATAAAGCTTAGTATTGGGCTACACTGCAATTTAAATACAGATCTTGCATTAAAAGTAAAATATAGTTTAAGTCTGGAAAACCAACCCTAACACTAAATTGCATTTAGAAATATTTGTTTAATTTCAGTTGGGCTTTCTTGAGTCTTCCTTGAGGTAAACTTTAAACTGTGCATGTTGTGGTCTTATCTTAAATCACATTTTTGTAATAGGTTAAGGTTTACAATTACATACATCTCTTAAAGAAGCACACTTCACTTTAGGACAGGAGAGGTTAGGCTAATGTTACATTGTTAAGTTATTGTTACATATAACAAATATTGCACTTGTTCTATACATACAGTTTCTGTATATACATACTAAAAACTTCTCTTAGGTCAACAAAATGTGTTCAGACCTCCATTTGCTTTGTGCAGATAAATCAGTGTGATTTTGAACCAACTGTGACTTTATTTTAACTCATGAATACAAAAATAAACTAGCTAAGCGCTAAATAAAATATATTTTTACACTAAACTCTTTAGGTAAAGGAAACAGTTAAGAATGACGTAATGCCTGTTGGGTATTGCAGTTCAGAGAAACGTGATATGTTGGTTTTTAAAATGATGATACTGGGTCAGATGGGTGTCTGTTGTGGTTAGGATGCTGATGTCGGGCAGGCTATAAAGAGGCTTAAACTATAAAAGTTTTTTTTTGCAATACATTGTCACTGTACATGTTATAGGAGGCATTACTACAGTACAGTGTGTATCAATGATCATCCACATTCAATCCAGGAGTATAATAAATATAATATAAAATCTATATAAAATGTAATCTAATTAACGGATTTTATTACTTTTGGAAGCCTGTGATTAACATTATCATATTATATTTGGGAAATAAATACACATAAAATCTGTTAAAATTAGTTTATCTTACTTTGCTTCACTGACTCCAGTGCTGCCATGCCCTAATGTCTGGGTTGCTGTTTGTTTCCAGTGCAGTGGGTGGAGCTAAGCTGCTGTCTTATTGGGTTCTAAACTTTTTTTATTGGCTGGTTAATGGACTATTCTAATTGACAACAGATTTCAATTATTGTTATGTGACATAAAACATAGAAAAAAAGAAAATATATGATGTAAATAATAAAAGTTTTAACAAAATGATTGTCACATTTGAGCAATTAGGCGATTGTTTTATATGTGCCATATGTTTCATATAGCTGGAAAACATATGTCTGGAGGTATTACACTTTTAATATGGCAACAATAGAAGACAATAAGATAATAGAAGGTTTTAAGAGAGAACTACAGTAATGTTAAAAAGTATTATCTCAATTTAACTATAAATTGAAAATAAGTACAAAAACAAAACAACAGTTACTGTTAGATGCTCATTTAAATTATATATAAGCATAATTTCATCACTGTCGGACATACAGGACATCAATAAATTGAAATATCAGACATAAATGAGTTAATAATGGTGTCTGAGCTTCTCACCACATTTGTGGTTTTGTTTGAATGAAAGCACACAGTTCTTTTTACCTTCGTGACTACTGTAGTACAAATCAGGAACTGAGTGTGAGGCAGCATGCTTTGCTCTGCAAATAGTAAGAATAAAAACACTGGTTTAAGCAATGTCAAAGGCATATTGGATGGCGTATGTAATGGTATTTGTAAAGTGATTTCCTCTGAGGGTTAAATCTGCCTTTGAAGAAGGGAAAACAAGCTGCACTGGAAACTCCAGCAGGAAGGACCTTTTATGGCTTCCGAGCCACGAGAAAGAAAAGTAGTAGAAGGGGCGGTCCTTACACCTCACAGCTCTGTATAAAAGGGCCTCAGCCACCCGAGAGTTCATTCAAGCACCTGGCTCATAGAAAGCCTGCTTATCCAGCTTATACAGACAGACACATTGCAAAGATGCTTCAGCTGCAGAACATCTGGGACTGCATCCGACAGTACGAGACCCTGATGAGGTCTCCCTTTTTCCCTGCTCTGTTTTCTCTAACAGTGTACTTGATCTTCTGTCTGCCTTTCGTGGTGCTGGACCTGCTGTCCTCCAGGGTGGCCCTGGTGAGGAGATACAAGATCCAGCAGAAGAATGTGACTTTAAGCATGATGTGGAGCTGCTTGGCTCTTTCGCTCTACAACCATGCGGTTTACATCTTCCCCCTCAGCGTGCTGCACTGGTACTGGCGGCCTGTGGTTTACCCGCTGGAGGCTCCTGGTGTTCTGCAAGTGATCTGGGGGCTGGTGTCCTGCCTGCTGCTCTTCGACTTCCAGTACTTCATCTGGCACCTGCTGCACCACAAGGTGCCCTGGCTCTACCGCACCTTCCACAAGGTGCATCACAAGCACACGTCCACCTTCGCCCTCACCACGGAGTACTCTGGTGCTTGGGAGACGCTGTCACTGGGCCTTTTCGCTGCCATGAACCCCATGGTGCTGGGCTGCCACCCCATGACCGAGATGCTCTTCCACATTCTGAACATGTGGCTCTCGGTGGAGGACCACTGTGGATACAACCTGCCCTGGGCCACACACAGACTGGTGCCTTTTGGACTGTATGGGGGTGCTCCCCATCACGACCTTCACCATCAGAAGTTCAAGGCCAACTATGCGCCGTACTTCACACACTGGGACAAGCTTTTTGGCACCCTGCATGCTGAATAACCTCGAACAAGAAGACTATATAGATTGTGCCTGGACTGAATTATTCTTTTGCATCAAAAGAATCTATTGAGAGAGACTATTTCCTTTCATTTAATGAATCTTGATGTTTCTATTCAGTAACTACACCTCATTTTGGTGATCAGTGCATTTGTATTTACAATTATGTAACAATGAACTAATATAATTTAAAACACTATTTATTGTATGTTTGTGAACGTTTTATAATATCTCTGTTTTAATTTATACTGGTGTATATGAAGTTTATATATTTATATGAATGAACAGTTGTTGCTTGCGGTGTGAAGAAGACATGAAACTGAAATAAAACTGCAGAAAGCAGCAGTTTGAAATTTAAGATTTGTGTTTGTGTTTTGACTTGTTTAGCATCTTCAAGCAGGGAATGCAAACATACTCAGAAAGATAAGAGAACTATATTGCTCTTCAGTGATGTCTGAATCGCATTACATCATCATCTTAGAGGTGTAGAATAACGGACACAGTAGAAAAATACACTACAATTTGGATCCTGCTGGTTCATGTTCCAGCAGGCATGCTTGCACTTTAGTGTTTAAAGCAAATGATAACTTATTTCACCTCTGAATATTACATATACAAATACTGAATAACACTTTAATTTTAAACCAAAAACATAATATATACTACTACTAAGACAAATAAATGTCCTTTACACAGTAGGACACACAAACTGTTCTTCTCATTGTATATAATATAAAATATATAGTATATATATATATTTTATTCACAATCAAATTAAAGTACTGATTTTATAACATTATATAACACATTTTTCTTTAAAATGCTTTAGTCACTTTAAAAATATCCTATCTGTGAAGCCATAGTAAAGGTTTAGCATCTCTAGACATTTGCTTTCCAGACATATAAAAAAAGTAGCAAATATAGAGACTGACACGATTTACCTTCTCTAAATTCTCAAATGTGACTACAAAAATCTAATTTTAACTAATGATTGGTGCTAACACTAACATGCAATAGTTATTGGACAGTAAGTAATATTTAAGTGTCCCACTGAAGCATTTAATTTAATTTAAAAATGATTTCTGAAACATAGACTAGAATCTGAGATTTATCTAAATGTACATAGAATAACTCCTCACTGATAAAACCTCACTGTTGATTTTGGACATTTGTTTTTTAAGGCAAGTTTAGAAAATATGAATACATACTTATTAATAAAGACAAATTACCACATCTGGACACTCTCTCTCTGGGAGAATTGTTTATCACAGAGTCAGCTAAATTTATTGAAATCAAGTAGCTCAGGAGCACCACCTTTAGGTTATGAAAATAAATCTGATTTTAAAAAGGTTCAGTATGGAAATACAGTGTTCCTTAATATTGCACTAAGAAAGTAATGGCTAGAAGTAGCTACAAAACCAGCTTGAACTTCCCTCAGGAAGCTTTCTATTGTGGTGGATTCCACAACCACACTGTCAGCAAGAGCACAGCTTAATATTAACCTCAAAAAAGGAATTAGATACTATATGTTTTTTCCTAAAAGGCAACCACAGAGAAAGCAGATTCATTTCCTCACAAAGGAAAGTAAAAGTAGTGTTCAAAAATAGTCAGTCTTACAAAACCGGGAAATGAACTAAATGAGCTAATATAGTGCAAAAGTTAGAAACCAGCCTGGTTTGTTTCCTATCTTCTTAATTTTAATTCTTCCTAAAAAAATTTTTTTACGTATAAAAAGGCATGTTTGGCTAATAGAAAAATCTACTTGTGTCCAAAACCTGCGTTTAAAAAATGCCTAAAGGTACAGAGAAAAAGGGACCCTGGGTAGACCCCCCAAGAAGAGGAGAAAATCAAGCTTCTCTCTCACTTCAGATCTGAAAACATCCACAGGTGTTTCTCTCCATCCTCCTACTGTCAGAAAATTACACACAGCTGTGAGACTGAAAGGCCCAGCCAACATTCTCAGGTGGGGCTCACATGGTTGGAACGTGGGCTAGCTGGGTTCTAGGTAAGCATGGTGGGCTCTGAGTGGGTTTGTGCATATGTTTTTAGTGGGACTCAATGTGGCATCCCAAATCATTACAGCTTACCTTATTGTCACATAGGTTCCATCTAGGCAACCATTACTGTCCTTGTGCCATGGAACATACATGGAACATGTGGATTGGATGCCAGTTAGGCTACCCATCCAGGCCCCACGTGAACATCATATCTGGAAAGATGTGATGCAGGTTAAAAAGCTCTTACTGTAGAAATAAATAACATTTGATCAAATCAGATTGTTAAAGCTGCTGAACAATTGCTGGACTCAGCAATCCAGTATCCAGACCTCAACTTTACTCAATGTGTTTGGAACAACATGGATGGTGCAAAGTTTAAAATTTGAAAATGCTCAAGGAAATCTCTGCAAATTTCTGCAGAAACACTGAAAATGGGCCATGTGTCAGAACATGTTTATAAAGGTAAAATGAAATACCTTGTACTTAGTGACTGATTTATGTTTGTTAAATGATAAATATTACAGGAATGTGGAATATTATTCAGACGCTGTTAGATATAAAATAAACACTAGTCCACTAAGTCACTAGTCCACTAAATGCCCCATTGGTGTTGACCTACTTCAGTTTTGGAGTTCAGAAATGGGCGTTCTGAAAGTTTTGGAAACACATGCAGCATTTGATAATATGTGATTCATGCAGTAGTGCTGCCCAGGCTGAACTGGATCACAAGGCTGGAGGAAGCTTTGAGCTTAAAGCCTAACCACACTGAGGTCATGGTGCTCTTGGCACTAAAAGCCCAAAACACATGTCTATTTTTTAAAAAGATAAATATCGCCACCTGCTGGTTCTGAGAATAAGGGAAGGAGTGTTTATTGGAGTCAGAGTGCTCCAATAAACACTCCTTCCCTTATTCTCAGAACCAAGTGTGCTTGATCAGCATGACCAACTGGATGTAACACACACTTTACTTATCAAGAGCTGATTACCCAGCTAGATTACCAGCTTTTTAACCACAATGACCTTCAAAAACCAGTTTAGATCATCTGGAACAAGCTGGTCTTTAGATGGATTTTTTTAGCAGGATGATTTCAATGGTACAGTAACTGTAACTTTAAACCTTGAACAAAGTGCACTGATGTATAGAATAACTAATATCTGTAGAAACATGATGCCTAATATAGTTTAGATCATACAGAGGTGAGCCGAATAGAGGTTAGATCGGGCCCACAAAATCTAACCCGCACGTTCTGCCCGAGCCCGACCCAACCCGAACCATAAACTGGCTGTTTTTGGGCTGTTTGAATGAGCGAAATATGATCAGAATTATGTTAATTAACACTGTAACATAGAAGCATATAACTTTTATTTAATTAAAATTTATTTTAAGAACAGCTACACACAGTGCTGCAAGTCAAACACAGAGAGAGAGATTTGCGTGTTCTTGTGTATGAGCAGTTTTCGTTATTTGGTTCGTTTTCGTTAACAATAATAATTGGTTACTTAGCAACATTGTGATTATCACACCAGAGCTTTATTTAAAAAATAAAATATAATTAAAAAACAGATGCCTATATCTCAGACTATTTTCTGGAGCCTGAGCCGGCCCATGGAATGGGCCTCGGTCGAGCCTTGGGTCAGGTCGGGTTCAGGCAGACAATCTAAGCTCTAGAGCAGAAACAACAGCAACTCTTTTTAATAAATAATTGATTGGTACTAAGAACATGCCTGAGGCCTACTGAAATTGGCAGCACTGTGAGGATATGACCATTAAAGGTGGCTAATAGGCTGATTCTAAACATGGTTCCTCACTCCTATGCTCTGAAAAACACTGCTTGCTTAAAGATAATATAATATATCCATATAATTACATTCATACAACAACATATGAAAAAGTATTTCACTTATGATGGTACGTAACTTATCTTTACCCTCAGTTACTAAGTGTGAGTGATTAATTTACAGCTTTCTTATGTTTAGGACCATATTTTGTTCATGTGAAACCGATTTGTGTCAATAAGAATTCCTACACACTTTTTAGTGTGTAAAACAGCGTATGTACTCCTGACAGTCTTGCCCAAAGCTTATAATGCATACAGTATATGGCTACTGATTCTCAGTCTAAATCATTTGAATTTTTTTTTTTTAAATTATCACTTGCTCTGATCTGATCTAAAGTTCCAGAACCAAAGCTGCACATGTGACCTGATGGTACAAAAAGTGTTAAAATAAAAGAAACAATATAGTGTATAAAAATGACCACTGGGTTGTGAGTTCAATACCCACCTGTCACTGATTAGCCTGTGAGCAAGGCCCTTAAACCTCATTGTTTCAGGAACGCTGTAACAAAGCTGACCCTGCGCTCAGATCCTGGCATTCTTAGATGGGATTAGCAAAGAGACTCATTTTATGATGTGCAAGAAAGAAAGGCACTGAAGCTAAATATCATCTGGTGCAAAAATGACATCTTGTAATAGTAATGAAATATTAACATTGTTAATTTTGATTCCAAACAAGTCTTATGCTTGTAATCACATGTACACTTTTAAATGTGTGTCTGCTACAATGGTTCCTTTCTCTGGGTTTGTAACTGAAATGTGCCAGAGATACAACACAATGCACCTTCCCTGGTTCACACACATATTTTTGCAGGCTATCTACTACAGGTATAATGATTACAGAATGCAAGATCTATAATGTTTTATTGTTTAATTGAAGCTAGTTAAAGCTATCAGTAAAACATCACAGGGCCTTTTGTTGGTACAAACCATGCAATTAAAAGAAGAAAAAAGCTCATGGTTATCTTCTGCTTGTTATAAACATAGGTTAGACACACAACCTTATAAACCATCTGTGACAGGATTTAGGGACCGAGTCCAGCACAAGAGTCTAATGCTAATTTACCTGATCAAACATACAGACTAAACCTGCCAAGGGGTTAGTTATAAAACAACAGAGCAATAAACCACAAAACTGCAGAAATCCAGACATTCAGGACAGGATTTCCACACTCTTTCTCTTGAATGTGAAATTGTTTGCTTGTCACACACATGTGCTTGAGCATAGGGTATAATTATAGGGTATTAAATGTTTTATCACAAAGGGCAAATTCGAAAGAAAGCAAAAAGACGTAATAAGTGTCAGACCCAAGAATAGTCAAAACCCATGAGATCAAGACAAGAAGGCAAAAGCAACAGCAAATCGGCTAAGCAAAATAGTGACGACAAGCTCGAAACTCAGATTCGAAGACTGCTTCGAAGTCTGTATAATAACAAAAAAAGTCCCATGACTGTCCCAAAACAGGATTTGTTAGTATTAAAAAATTCTATCTCTGATCTCTGAACTGTTTGTTGCGTCACACTTTAAATGAGACGCAAAGCACTGCAAATGTTTTTTTTTAATACATTGCTGTATTAACTATTGCTCATAATTTGTGAAATGAAAGAATCTTAAAAAGACCTAGGTCTGCTGTTTGAGATAATAAAAAAATAAAAAAATAAATAAAGGGCCTGGTTGCCCACCAGATGTCACTGTGGTGGATGATTTAAAGGTCTCACAAGATTAAATTTTTTCCGAATCAATTGTTTTTTTTATTTGATCACCCAAAAGTCTCACTTTTTTCAAAAGCTTCAGGCAAAGGCAAAAACGGTAAACAGCAAAATGGTCCAAAAGAGGATGAACAAGACAAGGAATATACACTTTGTACACTGACTGAACCACATGTTATGCTTAGCATATGGAGTGAATGTTGTGCCAAAAGTTTTTACGCACAAAAATAAAACAATTAAGAATCAAAAGGGAAAAGTGTATGTTGCAAATTAAAAAGAGGAAAAATATATAGCAAATAATAATATTTATAATAATATATAATATTAAATATACTTGGTTACTTTATTGTTCTATGCAATTATTTTAAAAGTATTTTCAAAGTATTTTCAAAGGCTTTTCTGTGGATTTTGCTGCTAAAGTGTTTTGCTTCTGGAATCTCTCATTTGCTTCTGCTTCAGTTTTTTGCTTCTGAGTTTTAATAGTTTTTACAGGTGGGCAGGGCTTAGAAGAAGGCGTTCCCCTTGAATCTCCATTGCTCACCTTATTTTGGACTGACGGTGCCTTGAACCCCTCTCTAAGACCTACCACGCCCTACCAAGTGTTTAAGTGATTTGGCAGAGCGAATGGATTCCAGCAGGTCTCAGACGTGGTTTAGGGTACCCGTCAGTCCAAGACTGGCCAAAAAAAAAAAAAAAAAAATTCAAATAACTGCAAAAAGTAATAAAGTAACCAAATATATTTCAAAATATATATATTTGCTTTATTTTTTTCCTCTTTTGAATTTGCAACATACACTTTTTCCATTTGATTTTTTACATTCTTGGCATGGCCAAGAATGACCAAAATCAAATGGAATGCACACTTTGTTAGTCTAAAGCTTGTTAATTATCTGATTTAAAACATTGGGAAGTACGTTTTTCGTCTGGATGACCAGCTTTTCAACCAACTTCAAAAACCATCATGGACCAACAAAGACTTGTTTAGACTGTTTACAATATCACTAATTAAATAATTGTATACCTTAGAATTCCTTGATTTTTATCCTCCTCTCTGTACCCACCCAGGATACATTGTCACCTTGTCAAAAGGTGGTTATGTTTACATGTCACAATGTTGTCACATCGCTAAATGCTATAATGACTGTATATTGACATCTTAGCAAAATACCATGGAGTTATAGAACATTATTCTGAGGGGATTACTTTTTAGGGGTCCTGGGGTTACATTGTTGCTCCTTAACTTTTACAGGTTGTCACAACCTCCTAAAACTGCCACAGCTTTCTAAAGAGATAATATTTCAACGCTGTGACAAGGCAGAGAGCACCAAACACACAACTTAATGGGCACCAAAACAATAGGTTGTCAACACGTTCAGGCTGTACATGCCTGAACATGTTGTCATACTCAGAGATAATTAACATTGTTTAGTGTTGACGCCATAGTAGGGAGTGGTGAAGTTTATGAATTGGAAAACGCAATGAGAGTGTGCACGAAAACGAAAGCTTTTGGGAGAGGAGGAGGATGAGCTTTGTCAAAATGCAGGTGATAAACGAAAGACTGGACAGTTTGGAAACAGAAACAAAGCTGTGTGAATAGTGTTTAGCAGAAAATACATACAAATGCTTTCAGTTTCTATTCTCTGCTCCAGCCTCAAAATATATATATTTGCTTTATTTTTTTCCTCTTTTGAATTTGCAACATGCACTATTTCCTTTTGATTTTTTACATTTCGATTGTGAATTTTATTTTTGTTGCGTAAAACTTTTGGCACAAAATTAACTCCATATTAGCACTAAACAAGTCAAAAACAGGGGGTATACATAGGGAGTGAAACAGGTGAATGACTTTAGTAATCATGGCAGAAGTCAAGTCAAGTCAAGTAGTTTTATTGTCAATACTGCATATGTACAGGACATACAGAGAATTTAAATTACGTTACTCTCCTTCCCAATTTTACAGCAAGTACAGATAACAGATATAATAAAAGAGAATGGGAGACACTATGAGTACAATACAGCAGGGACACAACAGACATACATGAGACAGAAACAAGGTGCAGTAGTGTGGGGAGAAATAGATATATAAATATAAGTAAAAAAAAGAAATAGATATAATATAAAAGAGTGGGAGACACTATATGTACAAAACAACAAGACACAATAAACATACGTAAGAAAATAGTGCAATATTGATGGTGATTGAGATGGAATGACAGTATAAATAGTATATATCAGCAGTGCAAATATGGTATGTGGTATATATCTTAAGACAGGTAAAGTGAATGAGTGCGTAAGTTCTTAAAGTTCACAGTTTATGGGGAATTAAAGTGCGAATTGACAGTGCAAGTATATCAGATATTGGGTGTGTAGTGCAAGTCCGTTTGGATGGGACCAGTACTTTGTGCATTGTAGTGCAGAGTTTCAGTACTGTATTAGTGGGGGGGTCAGGATGCTGAGTGAGTGTGTGCTGGGGGCAGGATTGGGATGGGGGGTAGAGCAGGAAGAGAGTTCAGCATCCTCACAGCCTGATGGATGGGGCTGTCTCGCAGTCTGCTGGTCCTCGCCCCGAGACTCCTCAGTCTCCTCCCTGATGGCAGCAGGCTGAAGAAGCTGTGTAGTGGGTGGGAGGGATCTCCTGCCAGACGGAGGGCTAAATGCTATAATGACTGTATATTGACATCTTAGCAAAATACCATGGAGTTACAGAACATTATTCTGAGGGGATTACATTTTAGGGGTCCTGGGGTTACATTGTTGCTCCTTACCTTTTACAGGTTGTCACTACCTCCTAAAACTGCCACAGCTTTCTAAAGAGATAATATTTCAACGCTGTGACAAGGCAGAGAGCACCAAACACACAACTTAATGGGCACCAAAACAATAGGTTGTCAACACGTTCAGGCTGTACATGCCTGAACATGTTGTCATACTCAGAGATAATTAACATTGTTTAGTGTTGACGCCATAGTAGGGAGTGGTGAAGTTTATGAATTGGAAAACGCAATGAGAGTGTGCACGAAAACGAAAGCTTTTGGGAGAGGAGGAGGATGAGCTTTGTCAAAATGCAGGTGATAAACGAAAGACTGGACAGTTTTGAAACAGAAACAAAGCTGTGTGAATAGTGTTTAGCAGAAAATACATACAAATGCTTTCAGTTTCTATTCTCTGCTCCAGACTCAGGGTGGGTGGGCTACAGGGCGGGACTTCACAGCACAGAATAACCTCCTCAGACCAGCTGTACACACCCACACACTCACTGAGACTGACCTGAGAGCAGTTCAACATGGGGTAAGTATTACTGCAGACAAAGGATATCTATGTATCTGTTTGGGTTGGAGATATGGCTAAAATGTAATGTCACATTTGAAGAAAAAAAAAGAAAATTCTATATAATTACCCTTTTGAAAAACTCCAGCTCAAGACCAGCTTTTGCTGGTAGCTGATTTCAAATGGTCTAAACCAGTTTCTGATTGTCAAGGTCTTTGACCTAGCCATCCAAACAGAAACATACCTGGCAACCAAGCTGGTTCACCAGCTCTTGACCAGTATAGTTTATGTTGCATTTGGTTAGGGTGGTCAGAATGGCTGCAAATAATGATTATTTTAGTAGTCAACTAACCTGACAATTATTTAATTCAATTGCTTCAATTGGATGATTAATCATGTTTATTTTTTATCATGACCTCCATTTGTATTTCCTGTGGGTGAGGCTCCTGAGTCAATGCTTGTTTTACTCCATCTTGACAGCTAAACTTTTAGGGCCCTAGACATATTTTGCAGGACATCTTGATAGTTGACGTACCTATATAAAATAAAGCATATTATGGGAGACATTCACGCATGCCAGATGTTGATATTTTCAGAAAATTCTGCTTAAATGTCTTCAGTTGAGATGTAAATATTGCATATTGAATATACTTTGAATTGGCCATAAAACTGTAATCAATCTCTTTTATTGTGATAACATTTTATGTCAAATTTTACTGAGAAGGCAATGTGTAAGTTCTCAATGTTTTACAGTCATGTAAGCTTCCATTAAGTATATTATTCATTTATTTATTAGTGTTTACTTCTTTTAGTGTTAATATTTCCCTTTGTATTGTGCTTTCAAATGTCCTCTGTAACCTAGGTTGCCAGGTTCACAGTTTTCCCAGCATACTGAGCTTGTTTGCTAGTCGAGGGTGAAAATTCAAAGCATGAGGTGTGCATTTTTTTGGGATACTTTTATATTTATAGCGGCCCTCAAAAAGTCTTAATTGCAAATCGTTCAAAAAAGAAAATTTAACCCTGACTGCAGCTCACACTAACTCACAATAAAGTCTGCTTTCTCTCTAATGCTCCAAAGAGAAGGCACTAAATGTGTGAAAATATATTTAAATGTATGTATATGGTTGTTGTCTAGTTCCTTGTCTGGTGTGTTTACATTTTTGGAGACACGGAGAGTGTAAGCTCATTACCCCTACCACAGGGTGTAGTCTCCTCCATCACACCTTAATGATGTGTCAACAAATATATTCTGTGTCAACAATTTTTAAAGTAGTCCTTGTTGATTATGATGACTAATCATTGCAGCCCTGCCTGACCAAACTGGTTATCTTGTTTTACATACTGAATGACTCGTTTTGTCACAGCTGGTTTGATCACTTTGATCTACTATGATAATGAAAACATTCAACTCTACTGGAAAGCAACAAGATCAATGGTTTGTTGTCACTTCCAGAAGGCCTGGGGGGTATTCCAGAAAGCGGGTTCAACAAACTCCAAACCTAACCCTGAACTCCGAGTTGACTTACCTCACCGCGTCATACTCAGAGTTTTCAGTTCCACAGCAGCTGATCAGAGTTAGGTTGCTCAACTCTGATTAGGTTAAACCCAGCTGAAGCGCGTTCACGGCTACCTACAAACAGGCATTCTCAACGGAGCGCTGATACAGGGATTGACCAAGAAAATGAATGAGGGAAAGCACAAGGCATCATATTTCACCCCTATTGAGCAGGAAATATTAATGTCTGCGTATGCAGAGTATAAAATAATATTCAGGCATAAAAGCAATTCAGCAGCAGCAACAGCAGCAAAGGAGTCAGCTTGGGCAAAAATAGCTGACAGAGTCAATGCGTGAGTTAAAATAAAAATTAAAAACTCACAACAATACACTTAGTGAAAAGACATGGAAAAATATTTTAATTGTTGTTTAATTTAATTGTTGTTATTATTTAAACATTTTTATTTGTCTTGATTTGTACCCTTTTCTTTTTTTAAATTAACCTAGGTGTAATCCAAGTGGGATTAAAAGCACATGGCAGCAAGTGAAGATGAAATATAAAAACATAGTCCAAAGTGGTATGACTTGTACACAACTACCTAATGTTTTTACTTTTATCAAGCTTAGTTTGCCCTACAGTTGATTATGGTTTTGTAGCTAATAGGAAAAAGGCTGAGGTAAGAAAAACAGGAGCTCAGCTTGGAACAGTGAGAATGCTTATGTCTCAACAAATATCAAAACTATTCTGAACACAAAGCTATTTATTTGAGCATAACATGGTATTTTTGTCTCTTTCTTTCAAGATGGCTGTTAAAGATTTATACTAGTTTCACCTAAAAAAAACAAATTGAGAAGTGTGATCTACAAAAGGAACACATAAAACTGCAAATAAAACTGACAAGACTGGAAATTGAGTTGCTGGAATATAAATTAAAGGTGGGAGTAGTTGCTGTGAGTGTATATATCTGTTTTTACATTCACTTGTTGTGAATTTTTTTTCTTCAGGAAATAAATAAATCAAAAACATAGGCAAACCCTGATCAAATTTACTGTATAGTGCAGACTCTCGAAAAATCCTTGCATCATGTACAGAGCCTGGCCATTTGGCTTCAACATTAGTAATGTTGGTAGCATCACATATGATCTTAATGGAGGAGAAAATAAGTTTTTGTAATGTATTAAATATTAGTCCTTTTTGTTTTTTTAAAAGTAGTAAATTATGATCAATATTTATATATTAATGCTGTGGAAGGATTTTCTGTTTACATAATCCCCTTCATTTTGGCAGGTGCTTTAGTTGGAATGTGGGTTCCATCCATGCATCCAATTACTCTTGGAAATCCTAAAATATAAATTTTGCAGAGCTATTTATCTTTCACTTCCCGTTTGTCTGATAATTTTGTAATTTTTGTTATAAAGACAAACCTGCAATTCTGTGGAATTCCTCTTTAATGTTCATTAAAGGCTTATGCCACAAAACTGGACAATAACTGTTTTAAAGCTAGGCATACTTTGCGGACTGGGCAACATACAGTTGCCTTGCCTATGTGTTCAGCGTCTCCTGCACTGTACAAAAAGGACCCATTGGCAAAGAAACAGAGCGCAATGCATAAAGTCTGCAAAGATGTGAGGGCTGATCCACGATGCGTGATATTTTAAATGTGTGGCTTTAAAATATTGTTTAGGTATAAAATTGACAGCGAGGAAAAACGGTAACGTGCAAATAATTTGCACTTCAATATCAACTGGATCCGTTTGCATGAGAGAAGTGGGCGTAACCCTGAGTTCGGAGTAAGTTAACCTGCCAGCGAGCAGTAAATTGCTATAGTAACTGACTCAGGTTCTCTCTAAGCTCGGTTTCTGGAATGGAAAATCCTGAGTTTCCGTTAACTCAGAGTTTACTTACCCGGTTTTGTCACTTAACCCGCTTTCTGGAATACCCCTCTGGTGTGATGGTGTGGGGAGCAATTTTATATGATGGCAGTTTACCTTTGCTCTTCAATCTAGGCACTTTTACAGCCAAACAATACATTTAAAAGGTTGTTCAACCAGTGACTCTACCTTTCCTGAACAGTTATTGCAATCTGGTGTGCCTGCTTATTATTTATTTGATGATGAGTGTATTTTTCTAGACTGTCCAGATAGTCCTGCTGTACTTACAAACTATGACTTCTTGTATCTGACTTAACTAATTGTTTTTCTCCTATAGTTCAGACAAAGAGATCCATTTAAAAACAAAACTTCTTCAGCTAGAATGTCACTTCACCTGGGCTCTGAATAAAGAGGATACAGACCTGACTGACCTACTGAATCGTCTGGAAGAGCAGATTGACTTTGATCTTGGTAAAGAGGCAGGGATTGTCCGCACATACAACTCACTGGGATTTGTGAAGTTTCTTCTGGGCTCACACGATGAGGCTCTTGACAATTTCCAGAGATCTGTCAAGCTCACAAAAGAACATCATGGAGAAGACTGTGAGAAGCTGCTTGTTGTGTCATATGGAAACCTTGCATGGTTGCATTACCACATGGGAGCATACGAAGAGTGTGAAAGTTACCTAAATAAACTGAAGGAGATCAAAGAGAAACAGCCCCTTGGCAAATATCCTGAGATGCTTGGGGAAAAAGGATGGATCTACCTCAAGTTCTCTAGCACGTTCTATGAAAGAGCTAAAGAGTGCTTCCGGCAGGCCTTGGAGCTGGAGCCTGAAGATGGTGAATTGAACACCGGCTATGCCATTGCTCTGTACCGAATCGATTCTTCAGACAAGTTATACACTCCAACAGATTCACCCGTAATTAAGCAACTGAGACGGGCCATAGACATGAACCCAGACGATGATGTCCTTAAGGTTCTCCTTGGTCTGAAGCTGACTGTTTACAAGAAGTATGGTGAGGCTGATAGCCTAGTGGAGACAGCTTTAAAGAACTCTCCAGATCATCCACACGTGATGCGATATGTTGGGAAGTTTTTCCGAAACCAGGGGTCTGTGGACAGGGCCATTGCTTTGTTGAATAGAGCACTGGAAATAGTGCCTAACTCAAGCTTCATACATCATCAACTGGCACTCTCCTACAAGACAAAGAAAACCCATTTGCTTCGAGCTGGAAGCCATCACAGCAAGGGTGCTGAAATTCAGCGGATTCGTAATCAGCTCATCTACCATTTAGAGAAGGCTACCACATTAAGGCCCTCCTTTGTTTTGGCTATGAGTGAGCTGGCACTCCAGTATGGAGTCAACAGAGAAACATCAAAGGCAGAGCAACTCTTCCAGGATACATTCATAGTAGCTAAAGAGAAAAATGAAGCCTGCCAGCTGGTGAACTTCACTTATGCAGACTTCCAGCTGTACAGTGTGAAATGCGAACCCTTGGCCATCAAGCAATACAAGGTAGCCCTGAAGATGGGTCCAAAGACAACTGTAGGGCAGAAATGTACTTGGAGACTGAAAATGATTGCTAAGAGAAGAATTGACAGAAATCGCGAAGATGGAGAAGCCTACGGTATATTGGGATTCATGCATAAGGAAAATAGAAAGATACACCAGGCCATAGAGTGCTATGAAAAAGCTCTGTGCTATGAAGACAATGAAGAGTACCTCAGTGATCTTTGTGAACTCAGACTCTCTTTGCAATAACATTATTCTTCATGTATCTTCATGTTTGCTTACATATCAAAAAAGTCACATATTGTCAAGGTTATATTAATAGGGTTGTACCTTATAACACATTATATGCTGTGCACTGCTAATGAACACTAGTTGAGTTTTGCGAATGATTAGTTCATGATATTACATGAATTTCACATTTAACCCTGAAATAAGAGTAATGCTTGTGAAGTCCTGTTCTGATGCATAGATAATGGACTATATGCTGTTGTTTTTCTGCTTACTATCTACATGTATTCTGCACTTTATTATAAAAGCACTTTCTTGAAACATTTAAGTACTAAAGGTCTAAAATCCTCCAGGAATTGGTGTTTTAGTGGTAGAATTATTAAACAGTTGCACTTTGATCTTCTTATACACCAGCTGGGTACCACTGTTCTAACTGAAATAAAAAAACAAGTTCAAATGAAAAGTTTAAGTCTTTTAAGTTTGTTTTTCATTCAAATAAAATTAAAGCAACAGCGCAAGTATTAATTGGGTGGTGGATCATTCTCAGCACTGCAGTGACACTGACATGGTGGTGGAGTGTTACAGTGTGTTTCACTTTTTTGCAATGTGCAGTTTTTAAACACCTCAGTGCCCTTTGACCAATGATGAAGAACTAATAAGGGACAAACACAAACTGTGCAGCAATAGATCACAGAGCTTCGGTCTCTAATTCCCTATCTACAAGGTGATAGAGTGGACAGTGAGTTAACACAGTGTTTAACTCCAGCACTGCTGTTTTTTGACCACTTATACCAGCACAGTACACAGTAAAACATCCTCCTTATTCAAGTCTCCAAGTTTTTTTTTTCGTAAAAAATGAAACTTAGGCCCCTGGGCGTATCTTGTGAGAGTCATGGGTGAGAGGGATGACCTGAATATGAACTTAAATAAAAAAAAGTTTTAGTGCCCAACTAGCAGATACATTAGAATTAGAATAATCTCTAAATATCCTCGCGTGGCTGTGGCAAATACAGTATTACTTTTTAACAATCCAATAAAAGAACCATAGTAATATAATACAGGAAATTGACAAATCCTGCACCTAACAGCTGGGATTATGCATAGGGCTCAGCCAGGATCTACTACTCACTCAACTAACAACAATAGCAAAACCACCACAATCTGATACTGGCTCGACAAGAATCCAGAAGCACAGCCTAACACTATGTTCATGGTCCATTGCCTCAACTGCCAAGTAACAGACCTACCAAAAAATAACCTATGAACAAACAGAATCCCTCCTTAATCTAAGCTCACTTCCTTTAACTATGGCAACAACACACTTACCTAAGCACAATCACACACAATAAATCACATTATAAGTTGCGTGAACAGAACACAGCAACCACTACCATCTGATACTGGCTCGACAAGAATCCAGAAGCATAGCGAACTATGTTCATGGTCCGTGCCTCAACTGCC
The DNA here is from genome assembly GCF_023375975.1 of Astyanax mexicanus. NCBI lineage: Eukaryota > Metazoa > Chordata > Actinopteri > Characiformes > Acestrorhamphidae > Astyanax > Astyanax mexicanus. The sequence continues at coordinate 25,667,321 of NC_064422.1, forward strand.
AAGTACTCAGACGTCTACAAAAACTCATGAGACAAATTATTACAAGAGCAGGACCACACCAATCCCCTTCATCCAACCTCTAACACAAACTTCAGTGCAAGCTCTTCTCAGGGGTCATCAGGCAGGCACCTTCCTTCGTCAGTGTTTCGCTGAATTAGGCCCACGACACCTCCAGAAGGCTCAACAGTGAAGTCTGGCGTCCCAGACCCACCCCCCTCCAAGCTTGCTGTAGAAGCACAAACTCACTCCCTTCCCCACACAGCCTCAGCCCTTCTGAACCACAACCACTGACTAGATCTTTCAGCTACATCTGACAACTCCTTCACTACAGTCCTTAGCACACGACCTCTAATTCCGAATTCAGACAGCAGTCTTGTGGCAGACTTCGCAACAAAGCCTCTAGTACCTACCTCTACCGGTCTAATATACGCTTGCCACCCACGCTCTCTCACCTCAGCCACCAAGTCTGTATACTTCAGCCTTTTCCTTTCATAAGCTCCATCTACCTCGTCTTCAAACGGAACAGTCAGCTCTATAAAATACACTATCCGCTTACTTTCAGAGTACAACACTACATCCGGCCTCAAGGTTGTAACCAGAATGCACTCTGGGATCTGCAGTTTACTACCTACATCCACTAATAACTTCCAATCTCGTGCATTGGCCCACTTACCAGCAGTTTTCAAGCACTGTGCTGTTTCTCCACTATGCTGCCCCTCACGCACAAACGTGATTACCCTACTGCAACCTACCACGGGCATGTTATTAACTTCTAACCGTTTCTTATCAAGTGCACCTGCAAGAGATCTAAGTACCTAATTATGCCTCCATGTGTAGCGCCCCTGGGATAGACTCACCTTACATGCCGACAAAATGTGCTTCAGCGTGCCACTTCCTGCACATAGCTTACAACTTGGATCCTCACCCACCCACTGAGCAAGGTTTTGTGGCGTTGGCAGAACATCATATGTAGCTCCCAAAAGAAACTTTATACGGCCTGTATCCAATCCCCATAACTCTCGCCAGGTGATTCTCCGCTTCTCTACACTTTCCCATCTCATCCACTGCCCCTGTTTACTCTGCCCTGCTGCTTTTGCCTTCCTTGCTTCCTCCTCCTGCTCACGAATAAACCCTGTAACCATACGCCTTTTCTCAGGTGATGTGGCCTTGCCGAATGCTTTCCAAGAATCACCTAAACCTAATCCTGCCCTCCCATTTTGCACCTGCCCCACAACATCCCTGTGCTCCAGTGCCCTCCTTGCGGCTTGAGTAGCTTCTCGAGCATTCCACTTTCTCCCAGACCTAGTCACTGGTGCTGTTGCTTTAACCAGCCCGTCTTTTGACCCTAACAACTGCATTTCACGTCCTACCTTAGCACATTTGAACTCCTCAACCAAGCTCGTCAACGGCAGTTCCAGCATCCCTCTCCCACACCACGCCACACTACTAAGGCAACGCGGCACCCCCAACCATGTCCTTATAGCCTTGCTCATAACCCTTTCTAACCTCTCAACACTAGTCAGGTGCATAACAAATGCACCTGACTAGTGTTACCGCAGCTCACTCTATAGCACATGTGTCAAACACAAGGCCCGCGGGCCAAATGTGGCCCGCCACGTCCTTTTATGTGGCCCGCGAGAGCTTGTAAAATCTTAGTGTCCATAATAAATAGGTCAGAAGCATTCTTTGACCAAAAACTACATTTCCCACAATGCTTGTCGATTGTATTACCCGCGAGGTTACGGCTTACTGCCACTAGGAGAGATATTTACTGCCATTTAGGAGAGATATAAGTTATGTGTAAATATTTATAAGACAATAGCTGACAAAATATGTTTTAATGACGTTAATAAACATCACTGTGACAGGGCTAGTCGCAGTTTCACCACAGCAAAGGACGAAGACGTGAATCACTTATCTAACCAGCCTTTACTGATTTCTGCCCCCAATAACCGTTTCAATAACCTCCAATAGCCTTTAATAGTCTTCAGTAGCCCAACAGTCTAACCTTGCCGCCGTGGTGTGTCCACTAAACTCCGTAGTTATAAACATCATGAGGTTAGCAGCGCGCTAACTGACCTGTTTATAATGTAATCCGAGCAGTGCCTCCGTGATGGCTGCTTTAAACTGCTGCTGTTAGCTGCTTGGGCTGAAAGATGAACTGTATTATCCGGTTAGTGGGGTTAAAAATCTTTATTTCATACACGGAAGAACTTAAAAATGTTAAAAACGCTCCAGACTGGCTCAGCTGAGCCCTGTAGCCCGTGGCTGGGCTGTAGCTCTGACTCAGTAAAGACTGCGGGCTTGTGCTGCTGCAGCTCCCACTAGTGGTTGTATGAGGAACTGCTAAATCTGAGGAAATGCTAAATCTGTCATGTTCTTAACAGCTCACAATTTTTTATTTTATATTTATTAAGCCTTATTTCAGTATCAAACGTTTTGATCAAAGTTAATATAACTTGTATTTTATGTCATTTCTATTCACTTGAATAGTTTGGTTCTTGATTGATGGAGTTTTTGGATTTCATAACATGACAAATTAAAAGGATTTATGTTAATAGAGCAACAAGCTATCATTTTTTCCATGCAACTGTAATATTTGATTGAATAAATAATATATTGAGAGTTACTTAACATTAAAGAGTAATTACATTCATTTTATATTACATCTGGTTACATTTTCTTACATTTATAAGTTACATCTGGCCCTCAGAGGACAGCCAATATGCCAATGTGGCCCTCGGCCAAAATGAGTTTGACACCCCTGCTCTATAGGCTTTTTCTGCCTCTCATATCGTAAATAGAAGCTCGGGGGCGTGGGTTCGAATCCCACCGCTGCCAGCAGGATGTTTTAATTGTGGAAGGGTCCTTCTCCAATAACATGGTTACCTGATATTTCGGAGTGATATAAAATAGACGTGCAGATTAAAGATTATGTAAAACATCTGGAACTTGAAACAATGTTAGCTGATAAGGAGGTTTTTAGAAAAATATAAAAACAGTAACACAGTTGGACAAAGTTGTATCAAAATTGTAAGAAAGTGGATAAATATTATATATTTTTGCGTAAAACGTTCGGATCAAAACTTATTCTACATCAAAGAAACTGTATTAGTGGAGAATGACCCTGCCACAGTCAAAACATCCTGCTGGCAGCGGTGGGATTCGAACCCACGCCCCCGAAGAGACTGGAGCCTTAATCCAGCGCCTTAGACCGCTCGGCCACGCTACCACGTGACACTAATGAGGTTCTTTCTCAAGTGTACACTAAAATACAGCCTTTTTTTCTTACTATACAGTCTATTATCATAGTGATGGCAGTTTTTCACTAAAAGCTCCAAGGACGCCAGCTCTGTTTTAGAGCGTAGTGTTAGTAAAGCAGAATATAAATGTGATATTAGTGCTTTTTTACTCCGACAGTGATGTAAGATTCTCAGTTTCAGCAGTAAATCTAAATCTACAGATTATGTCTGTAGATAAAGGCTGACTCTCTATAAATGGAAGTGAAATATATGGCTGTTTAGTTTTTCACATGATGATGATTCTGATAATGTTTTTGAAAAAATAAGGAGTGGCATGCTAAACGAGCATTTCTCTAGCATGTCACTTCATGCTGTTTAAATGCCCAGACTGGTACACCTTCAGCAGCTCTTTCCGTTCCTATTTCCTATCTGTTCCCCTGAGCTGGCAGTTTTTTGATCGGAAGGCTGAAATAAGGTATGATTTACAGGTTTGTTGGTTTATTGTTATTACGCTACTGTACAGTCTGATATAACATTTGTGTGAAGATACAGAGGTTGATAATTATTTATAAAATCCTTTTTTTAAACAGTCTCGTAATACTCATGCGGAAATGACCCGGGCCACCTTAAAAATGCAACAGTTACTATAAGGAAATGAGGCGACCAGCATGTAAACACTGCCTCGTTTAAGGTGGAACGGCAGTCAGACGCTGGAGGTTAAAAGCTATAATACGACATTTTGACACTGGTATATTTTTATTTTTATCCTTTATTTCACAGTTTAACATGAAGAGAACAGAGGTACAATTTATACATTATATCTGGTTCCTCACTGCATATCATCAAAACATCATGTTGAGACACAATAGTTTAGGGGCAGTTCATAATTGCCCAATCATAACAGTTAAAGGCAACAGCCAAAACTTTATACACTCATTGACAACACAGCTTGCAGTAGTGTCTCAGACAGATATGTAAATGATTATAGTTGTGGTCTTATTAGACACTTGGTGTTGAAAGCATTAAAGTGTCTATAAAAAGGCTTACAAAAGCTACATTTGGTAGATGTAGATTATATAGATGATATAGATTATGATATAGATTATTTACTGCTTGTCAGTTCTGTACAATGCACTTAAAGATCATTTGTCCAGATCTCAGACTTTAAAAGGACATGTAACAATGAGTGCCTACCATCTATGCTGACCATTAACCAGCCACAGATGCCTTAATTTGCAGTGGTGTCAACAATGAGACAACTGGACTGCTACGGAATGGAATCTTATCTTGTCTTTAACAACAATCTATTATACGACACAATGTACCCTGTCTATTCTGGGTTCTGGGTATACATCTGGCAACAGTATTGATCTATTTTAAGCAAGGTGTGAATAACAGTGTGAAATCTCCAGCATTTAACTTTGTTTTCCTTTTTGGTCAGAGTGCCATTATTGTTTAATATTGGCATTTATACAATGTCTCTCAGCGAATTGCAGGGTGTTAAAATATTTGATATAATTCTGTGTTACAGCATGACTCAGGCCACTTTCCTAGAAGCTGAACTGCAGCAGCTGGAGTGTCACTTCACTTGGGAGCTGAAAAAAGAAGACACAGATATCACAGAAGTTCTAAACAGACTGGAAAACCATGAGACGTTATGCTTTGGAGGAAAAGCAGGACTTGCACAGACATACAATTCTTTAGCATATGTAAAGTACCTTCTAGGGTCTTCTACAGAAGCGCTCACCCACTTGCAAAAATCCATGGAGCTCACCAGAGAGTTTCACAAGGATAATTGTGACAAGTGGCTTATAGTCATTTATGGCAATCTGGCTTGGCTACATCACCACATGAAAGATTACAGTGAATGTGAAAACTATCTACAGAAGCTCAGAGAGATTGCAGAGAAATTTCCACCTGATTCTCCATCTACTCTTCATCATGAAGTACTTGGGGAAAAGGCCTGGGCTTTATTCAAGTTCTCCTTCCATTTCTATGAAAGAGCTAAAGATTGCTTCAAGAAGGCTTTGGAGTTGGAGCCCACTAATCCCTCCTGGAACACTGGATATGCCTTTGTGCTCCATCGAACAGAGAAAAATGTGTCCTTCTCCAGTGCAGATGAGTCCCCAACTATTCAACAGCTGCATCTGGCCATAGACACAGATCCAGAGAATGATGAACTGAAAGCTCTCCTGGCACTGAGGCTGGGTAAATTTGGCCAGTTTGATGAAGCTGAGAGTTTGGTGGAGAAAGCTCTGGAAGGTTCTCCCAATGCTCCTAATGTCATTCGTTATGTAGGTAAATTTTTGAGGATTTACGGATGTGTAGATAGATCAATTGACGTGCTGAAGAGAGTATTGGAGAGCTTTCCCAACTCAGGCTTCTTACACCATCAGATAGCACTCTCCTACAAGGTGAAGAAAATATCTTTCCAAAAAACTGAAGATCAAGATTCCCCTAGTGTTGCCAGTGAGATTCAGAGGCTTCGTCATCAGTGCATCTGTCATTTGGAGGAGGCCACTACACTGAAGGGCTGCTTCATCAATGCTATGATGGAGCTAGCGATACAGTATGGGGAGGACGGCATGCTGGATCGCGCAGAAGAGCTGTTTCAGGGTACTCTGCAGATGGCCATAGAAAAAAACGATTTTCTACAACAAGTGTACTACTACTATGGGGAGTTCCTGCACTATAGAAAGAGGTGCATTCCCCTGGCCATCAACTACTATAAAGAATGTCTTCAGATGACCCATGATTCAGGACATTGGAAGAAAAGTGCTAAAAACCTGACCAAGATAGCTAATGGATATTTACTGAAAAACCCCCATGATTCAGAGGCCTGGAGGATACTGGGATTCATCCATAAGATAAAGGGAGAGAACAGCGAGGCCATAGAGTGCTTTGAGAAAGCTCTGCAATTTGAAGACAGTGATGATGAGTACATCAGTGATCTGTTTGACATAAAGCTAACCTTGTAAAAAAAATAATGTAATAAGTATTAATATTTGTAATGAAGATGTAGTAGTCTGAATATGCTGAAACTCTGGCCGGAGGTTTGTTTCCTCTTTCATGAATTACAGATGACAACCACTGCCATTTCATTTTATGTATTTGGACATTATCTTGGAAAAGCATCAAACACTGATTTATGATGTACCTGAATTGTATAACTAAACACTGCCCTATTCTGGTTGTGGAGTTTTTTTTAAGTTGGAATTAAGACCATTTTCATAATCCTTCTCATTTGCTATAAGAAAAATTTCATGATCTCATATCAACTTAAAATCCCCCTTTTTAAAGACGTCTAACACTGTTCCACTGACAAATATGACATTTTACACAGTTCATTAGCAAACAGCCATAAAAGGTTTGATGCAATATGCACCAGCTTTAACTCACCTTTTCTGTATTGAGCTTTTCATTTGAAAGCCGTGACCGATAAACAGAAAGACAGCTAAATAGAAAAGGCAAATTAGTGAACAAACAAAAAAGTGTGCTGGTGATGCAACAGTTTTTTACTACAGTAGTTCACACAGCTGATTATTTATATATCATATTATTAAAAATCTGTTGTTGGGTTTCACATGGTTCCAGTGTGGGCTTTTTACTTCTCCTGTTTCGCTGAACTCTCTGGTAGTGGCGGATGATGTTGGCGGTGCACAGCAGGAGAGCGCTGCAGAGGAGGGCGAAGCCGCTCAGGAAGAACGTTGCAGTGTAGGTCCCCGAGGTGTCGACCAACCAGCCTGAACAAAAAAGAAAAGTAATCTTATGAGTTCTTACAAACAGTCATAAATGATGTACTAATTAACAACACATTTAATAAATACTGGTGGATTTACCTGAATTATGAGTGAATTATGTGTAAAAGTTGCTTATTGAGATCTCCGTGTTATATTTTTGTGTCTAAAATTTGTCCTCTTTAGATTAACTAAAGTTCTGTGCGCCATTAAACCAAAATAAATGCAAAAGGTATTTTCAAATACTATCTCATACTGTTTATTTTAGATGTTATCTAACTAGGACTGGGAAATATGATGACATATTATGTTACAATATTCAAAGACGTGATACAGTTGCATGTTCTTAAAACTACAACTCAAATACTATTCCTTACTTACATTGACATGGCAAATATCAACCATGGTATGACAATCAGCATAATGTACTATGACTATTTCCATTTTCCATAAAAGCTAAATTCACATTAGCTTCACAACGTGTCAAATTTATATTCAAAACATGCTGCACTTCATCCAGTTAAGATGGAGTAATTACACTCCTTGTACATTCAGTGTTCACCAGTGACATATGGAGTAAATCGTCTATAAAATGTTCAAATAAAAATATGCAGGAATAAGACGAATTAGACATTTTGATGTTAAAAGTGAGAAATTATGATATTTAAAAGAAAACAGAATACTGGAAAAGTTTTTTTTCATGCTGTTTCTCAATATTTGTTTTACCTATATCATTCACAACAGTGTCATTTCAGAAAATCCAATCTCTAAAAAAGCCCTAAAAATTACTATATAATTAGAGACAACCCAGTAAACACAAAAACTTGAGGCAGCATTGTCTACTTTCTTACGATGTTGCTACAACATTGTCCAACTATTTCACTGTTTTTAATATTTTTTATAAAACCTCACCGTGAACTAACATTGTTTCTTTTAAATTTCCAGCCGTTTTACAAAATATATTATCTGCAGGCCTGTTTTATACCACTCTGAAATATCAATTAAATATAGCATACACGTTGGTGGAAATTGACCCTGCCACAATCAAAATGTATTGCTGGCAGCGGTGGGATTCGAACCCACGCCCCCGAAGAGACTGGAGCCTTAATCCAGCGCCTTAGACCGCTCGGCCACGCTACCACGTGACATCGAGGAGGCGATTTCATAATTCTACAGTAAAGTTCCCTCATCCTGAACACGTACAACTGTATTATTATTTCTATGGCAGTTTAACAGTGACAGGCTCAAGGACACCAGCTATTTTTTAAGAGAGCAGTGAGTGTTAGAAGAGTAGAATAGTGAGATTAGTGCTGTATCACTCCGAGAGTGACTCCAGATAACGTTACTCAATTTTACCCGATTTAGGCAACAATGATACAGATTATTTCTGCAGATAAAGGCTGCGTTTCTTTAAATGGAAAGTATTCAAAGTGGAATGGCTGTTCAGTTTTTCACATGATAATGATTCGGTTCGTGTTGTTAAAAACTTAGGAGTGGCACGTTAACCCTTTCAGGCCCTGCATCCATTACAATGGACATAATTTATTTGATTTATTATAAAAAGTTTTTTTTTTTTTTTTTTACAAATTTAATGTGATTTAGAACACTTTTTAATCATGTTTTTTTCCCCACTGTTTAGGGATTTTGGGGTGTATGACATAAAAGGGTCAATATGAAATATAAAATATTACACACAGGTTTTAAATGTGTAATGGGTTGGGGAGCAGTAGCTCTCCAGCCCAGAAGGTTGTAGGAACCAAGTGCAGAGCAGCAGATCTCAAAGCAGGTAAACCCAAGAAAAAGGGGAAAATAATAATAATAATAATAATAATAATAATAAGAATAAGAATAATAAGAATTAATATATAATAGTATATATATATATATATATATATTAATAGGATCTATAATAATATTATAGATATAATTATTATTATTAAACCCCGCTCCACGCGGGGATTGAACCCAGGCTGTCGCGGTCGCAGCCCAATGCTCTAACCGCTGAACCAGCGAGCGGATTGGGATGCGGCCGCTTTCATCGCCCTTTAGAGCCTCCACCGAAAGGGGCGGAGCAACGAAAACGGGCGGAGAGGGAAAACAGGCGGAAAACAAAATTCACGCCGAGCGTGAGTGAGAGAAAGGGGGAGAATTGTAAAGGAGACTCGCCGTGGAAGCTACGGCTACCTCTTATAAAACGAGGTGAAGGAGTAACTGAACAAAAGGGGCTTCCAAAGAAAACAAAACTGAACTGAGGTGTTTGTGGATTTAAACGCTGCTCTACCAGAGAGGGGAGGAACAGCGCGGGAGAGAGAAGGTAAACAAACCGCGCCTCGCGGTGAGAAACACACACAGACACACACAGACTCGAGAGGGGCGGCAGAACAGAGCACACCGCTCTGCTCCACCAGACTAGAGAGGGAGAGGAAAGGGATAGAGGAAGATACTTATGCGGGAGAGGCACGCCAGCGATGCTGATCAATGCTCTCTCCAAAGGGGATAGCAGGGAAGAAAAGAGAAAAAGAGCCGAGGCTCGCTCGAAAATCGGGCATAGATTCGCTCTCACGAGCTTCAAAGATCCAGCGCCGAGTGGCTGGTTGGCGTTGCTTTTAAAGAGCTCAAAGCAGGTGTTGGTAATTAGCCAATCAACCCTCGGCGCTGGCCTGGCGCGCCCTCCGATGCCCCGGAGGACGCCCCCGTCGGCCACCAGCCCTTACAAAATGCAATGGAAATAAACACAAACTAATAAATATTTTAGTTAATTTGGATTTATTTATTATATAAATAACATAGTATCCAGAAAACCCATTTTACCCCATCGCTGGAGATAATTCCGGTCTGAAATGGTTAAATAAGCTTTTCTCTAGCATGTCACTTCATGCTGTTTAAATGCCCAGACTGGTAGACCTTCAGCAGCTCTTTCGGTTTCTATTTCCTATCTGTTCCCGTGAGCTGGCAGTTTTTTTGATCGGAAAGCTGAAATAAGGTATGATTTACAGGTTTTGTTGTTATTACGCTATTGTACAGTTTGATATAACGTTAACATTTGGGGGACGGTACAGCGGTTAATAAATGTTTACAATTTTTTTTTTTTTTAAACCAATCTCGTATTACTCTTGCGGAGACCCGGTCCACCTTAAAAGATACAGCAGTTACAATGAGGCTCCTGAGTAAGCGACCAGCATGTAAACGCTGCTCCATTTAAGGTGGAGCGGATATTTCCAGTCAGACGCTTGTGCTTAAAAAAAGCCGCGTTTAGCTTTATTGTAAGTGGGCAAAAATTCACTATTTAAACAAATATGTACAATTTGAAGTGCTATAATTAAGAAATGATACAAGAGAGGATGTACTATAACGTGTGATGTTGTAGTATAGCTATATAATAGCTGGGACTACAAATTATATTTTATTTATATTTCACATGGGCGTGTTACAGTAGCAAATTTCTACAGTAAAAAAATCAACCGACTCATACAAACGAAAAGTTGTAGTATGTTTATTAGGTGTGTCTCTAAACACTACAAGTGATTTCATATCGATATTTCTCATGTTACAGTAGCATTTTTTAAATGAGGGTCCGTACTTTATAGACCGTCCCTTAGTAGCTTCAGCGCTCGCTGCAGCGATATTGACACTGGTATCGTTTTATTTGTTTGCTTATTTTAACATTTCAACATAAAGAGAAAAGGGATACATTTGATACATTCTACCAGGTTCCTCACTGCATATCATCAAAACACATCATCTTGTTTAGACATAATAGTTGAGGAGCTATTCATAATTCCCCAATCATCACGGTTACAAGCAACAGCCAAATATATTCATTGACAACAGGCTTGCAGTAGTGTCTCAACCAGATACGGTGATATGAAAAAGTTTGGGCACCCCTGATAATTTCATGATTTTCCTTTAGAAATCATTGGTTGTTCAGATTAGCAATTTCAGTTAAATATATGATAGATCAGACGGACATAGGGGTATTTGAGAAGTGAAATTATGTTTATAGGATGTACTGAAAATGTGCAATAATTATGGGTTTGCACCCTTATGGTTTTATTGATCTGAAAAACTTTAGCACAAATTATTGGAACAAAAACTTGTTTGGTAAGCTTATTGACCCTTGACCTATAAACCCAGGTGAAGGATTAAAAGGATTGCTTGCAGCGGTGGGATTCGAACCCACGCCCCCGAAGAGACTGGAGCCTTAATCCAGCGCCTTAGACCGCTCGGCCACGCTACGACGTGACGCAACTGTAAATCATTGCTTGTTCAGATATGCACTTACAGTTCAATATATAATATAGCAGATGAATACAGTAACATTTAAGAAGTAAAATGATGTTTATAGGATTTACATGCTGTTTATTGGATATACAGGTGATTCCAATTATGAGAAAGGGTTAAGGTAACCCATTGTAAGTTTTTCTTCTCTTTGACCTCAAAACAAAGATTGTTTAACATCATGGTTTAGTGAAAGGATATAAAAAGCTGTCTCAGGATATAAAAAGCTATCTCAGAGATTTCATCTGTCAGTTTCAACTGTGAGAAACATAGTGAGGAAATGGAAGACCACAGGCACAGTTCTAGTTAAGGCCTAAAGTAGCATACCAAGAAAAACACCAGATAAGCTGACGAGAAGGATGGGGAGAACAGTCATAATCACCCCACAGATCAGCTCCAAAGACCTACATCATCATCTTGCTGCAGATGGAGTCACTGGGCATTGTTGAACCATTCAGTGCACTTTGCACAAGGAGAGTTGCTTAAGTTATACTAAAGCACATTAGAACAAGCCAGCTTCAATTTGGAATAACGTGCTGTGGACAGTTTAAACCCAATATTGAGTTATTTGGAGGGTGGTATGCATGGCGGAAGAATAGCACAGCATTCCAAGACAAATACTTGCTCCCCACAGTAAAATTTGGTGGTGGTTCCATCATGCTGTGGGGCTGTGTGATCAGCGCAGGTACTGGGAATCTTGTTAAAGTTGAGGGTCACATGAATTTCAGTCAGTATCAGCAGATTCTATTCAAGAATCAGTGACAAAGTTGAAGTTGCGCCAGAGCTTGATACTTCAACAAGACAAAGACCCTAAACACTGCTCAAAATCTATTGATTGGCATTTATGCGAAGGAACAAGTACAACGTTCTGTAATGACCGTCTCAGTCCCCAGACCTGAATATTACTAAAAATCTGTGGTGTGATTTAAAGCGGGCTGTTCATGCTCAGAAACCATCAAACCTGACTGAACTGCATTGTGGGCTATAGGAAGCGTTTAGAGGATGTTATTCCTGCAAAAGGAGGATCTACTAAATATTGATGTATTTTTTTCTTTTGGGGTGCCCAAATGAATGCACCGGCTTAATTTTGTTTAAAGAATTATTAAACACTTTTTGTAAATGATATCAACTTTATTTTACTTCTCAAATATGACTGTGTTCATTTGCTATATGACATATTTAACTGAAGTTACTGATCCGAACAACCAATGATTTATAAAAGACAATTATGAAAATTGTCAGGGGTGCCCAAACTCTTTGTACAGTGGTGGTCCGATTAGACACTTGGTTTCCCCATAGAGAACTTTGGTAGTCTACCTATTGGTAAGAGACTGTTTACTGCTTGTCACGCCTGTACAATGCACCCAAAGATAATTTGACCAGATCACAGACTTTAAAATGGTGTACAACATTGAGTGCCAACTGCCTAACATCTAGGCTAACCATCAACCAGCCATTTGCCTTAATTGCAGTGGTGTCATGAATGAGAAATACCTTGTCCTGTCCATTGTACAGGCTTGACTAGCAGTAAACATTCTTTCACCAACAGGCAAACTACCCAAAAGTAGACAATGAGAGTCTTTTTATAGGGACTTTTATTTGGGATTTGATGAAAGTTGAGGTTGAGTATGAAGGCTTCAGTCTGTCCTTATTGTGGAGCAACATTCTTTCCCAACTGCTGGTGTGGAGCCCTTGCATATGACAGCCAGTCACCGCTAGTGTGATATTTTTTTCAGCAGGATAATGCTCACACACACAGCAAGTGTTTTTCAGAAATGTTTTCACCAGATGTATCACCAATCAAGCATTAATGTTACCAGCTGGGGCCATTGGCAAGGATCTACAAGCAACTACAATTATCTGTTCAACCATAAATGGTGCAGTAGATCATGTTGCTTCTGATTGGCTGATCTAACTATATGTCTTTAACTACAACATGTACCCTGCCTATTCACCTACCTAGCACCAGTTTTGCCTGTTTTAAACACATGGCATTAGTTTGTATTGTACTTATGGTTAGCAGTTTGGTACAAGGTGTGAATAACAGTGTGAAATCTCAAGCATGTTACTTTTGATTCGTTTTCTTTTTTCCTTTATTGTGCAATATTGGCACTTACAGAATGTCTCTCAGCCAATCACATTGCAGGATTGGAACTAACTGGGGTATACTAAACAGTTACTACAGTTAACATATTTCATATTACTCTGTGTTACAGCATGACTCAGGCCACTCTCCTAGAAGCTGAACTGCAGCAGCTAGAGTGTCACTTCACTTGGGAGCTGAAAAATGAAGACCTAAATATCACGGATGTTCTAAGCAGGCTGGAACAGCATGAAGAATTACATCTTGGAGGAAAAGCAGGACTTGCACAGACATACAACTGTATAGCATTTGTGAAGTACCTTCTAGGGTCTTCTACTGAAGCGCTCACCTACTTGCACAAATCCATGGAGCTCACCAGAGAGTTTCACAAGGATAATTGTGACAAGTGGCTCATAGTCACTTATGGCAATCTGGCTTGGCTACATCACCACATGAAAGATTACAGTGAATGTGAAAACTACCTACAGAAGCTCAGAGAGATTGCAGAGAAATTTCCACCTGATTCTTCATCTACTCTTCATCATGAAGTACTCGGGGAAAAGGCCTGGGCTTTATTTAAGTTCTCCCGCGATTTCTATGAAAGAGCTAAAGATTGTTTCAAGAAGGCCTTGGAGTTGGAGCCCACAAATCCACAATGGAATGCTGGTTATGCCTTTGTGCTTCATCGAACAGAGAAATATGGGACCTTCTCCAGTGCAGATGAGTCCCCAAGTGTTAAACAACTGCGTCAGGCCATAGACACAGATCCAGAGAATGATGAACTGAAAGCTCTCTTGGCACTGAGGCTGGGCACATTTAAACAGTTTGATGAAGCTGAGAGTTTGGTGGAGAAAGCTCTGGAAGGTTCTCCCAATGCTCCTAATGTCATTCGTTATGTAGGTAAATTCATGAGGACTTACGGATGTGTAGACAGATCCATCGGCCTACTGAAGAGAGTATTGGAGAGATCACCCACCTCAGGCTTCTTACACCATCAGCTAGCACTCTGCTACAAGAAGAAAATCTCTTTGCAAAAAGCAGTAGGTCGAGATTCATCTAGTGTTGCCAGTGAGATTCAGAGGCTTCGTCGTCAGTGCATCTGTCATTTGGAGGAGGCCACTACACTGAAGGGCTGCTTCATCAATGCTATGATGGAGCTAGCGATACAGTATGGGGAGGACGGCATGCTGGATCGTGCAGAAAAGCTGTTTGAGGAAACTCTGCAGATGGCCATAGAGAAAAATGAGTTCCTACAGCAAGTGTACTTATACTATGGGGAGTTCCTGCAGTACAGAAAGAGGTGCCTTCCCCTGGCCATCAACTGCTATAAAGAATGTCTGAAGATGAATCATAAGAAAATAGATGGGAAGAGAAGCGCTAAAAATCTGAACAAGATAGCTGATAGATATTTATCGAAAAACCCCAATGATTCCAGGGCTTGGGGGATACTGGGATTCATCCATAAAGTAAAAGGAGAGAACAGCGAGGCCATAAAGTGCTATGAGAAAGCTCTGCAATACAAAGACAATGACGAGTACCTCAGTGCTCTGTGTGAACTGCAGTTAAACTTGAAAAAGTAACGCAATGAGCATTAATTTCCGTAATGGTCGAGTGGTTCAGCAGACTAAAGATGCTGAAAATCTGGCCTGAAGTTTGAGTCTGAAAGAGCTAAATTGGCCATGCTCTTCTTAGGTGGGTAGGTTCTCTCGTCCCTTATCATTCTCATTAAGGCATTTGTTGGCTGATTTATCAGAGCTGGGGACCTGGTGCTTTCCTTTAAGCGCATTAAGAGACTTGCGATGCTGAGTTGGCGATCCGTTCTAAAAGAGGTGTGTATCGGATGAGGCATTGGAGGATTGTTGGCGTTTATCCTCCTGATAGAGGAGACTAAGGGAGGTTGAGAGGGTTACGAGGCTAGATTAAATTAGGGGTCTAAAATTAGAGAAGAAAAAAAGGGTAAATAATTTTTTGCATATTTGGCCAATCAGTAGCATTTAGGATAAAAGGAGCATTGCTTATATTTTAATTTCAGGTGAAAGTAGGGCTTCTGCAACCATCCCCTATACATAAGTCTTGCTGTTGGATGGTAGCTGTCACGTCCTTGTCCTGTCCCTTGTCAGCCTCCATGTTTTTCCCCTCCTTTGTTTGTTGTCCTAGACATGTCCTCATAGCACATGGCTCTCCGTGTCTCTCCTGGTCTCCGCCCATGTCTTCAGTGCTCCCACCTGTGTTCATTTGTAGTTCCACCCCTTCATCAACAACCACAGGTGTTTCCTGTTTGTGGTTCCTGTCTTTTCAGTGTTAGGTGGTCTGATCTTGTGCTTTTT
Organism: Astyanax mexicanus; assembly: GCF_023375975.1. Lineage (NCBI taxonomy): Eukaryota > Metazoa > Chordata > Actinopteri > Characiformes > Acestrorhamphidae > Astyanax > Astyanax mexicanus. The sequence goes on from NC_064422.1 coordinate 25,682,988, forward strand.
CTACATCAGTCATGTTGCTGTTTCTTTGTTTTCTGCCTGTATTTTATTTCTTGTTTATTCCAATAGTCTTGTATGTTCATGTATCTTGTTTTGAGTTTAGTGTTGATGTATTGTTTGTTTCCTTGTAAATAAATTACCTGCGTTTAAGTCCGCCTCGCTTCTTCCCAGCCGTTACCCTGCATGTGGTAATGTATTCTTATGCATGCTTTTGGTTAGTATTTTTAATCAGATTTCTAAGTACTTTTTTAACCAATGTGAACTTTATTTAAACACAAATAAAAGTTAATTTTAAAACATTCATAGCACCTATCAGTATAAACATCCTCTAAACTGGTTTGCTAAACAAAACATTACAAAACAATTAGAATTCATTATCTACCTGACTGTAAACATATTTACCACCTTACTGTTTAATCTTTCATGAATTACAGATGACAACCAGCCACTGCCATTTGTATTTGGACAATATCTTTGATAAACATCAAACACTGATTCATGACGGAACTGAACTAAACACTGCCCTCTTCTGGCTGTGGAGTTTTTTACTAGTTGGAATTAAGACCATTTTCATGTGACTGTATTTTAACCTTTCTCAGCTGCTATAAGAAAAAATGTACAGCTGATCTCATATCAACGTAAAATCCCCTTTTTTTTAAAGACGTCTAACACTGTTCCACTGACAAATGTGACGTTATTTTAAACAGTTCATTAGACATAGAGTAAATCTGTAATAAAGCATATTCTTGTGGGTAAAAAATGGAATTGACACATAATAAACAAGATACTTTCAACACAAGGTTTGATGCAATATGCACCAGCTTTAACTCACCTTTTTTGTATTGAGCTTTTCATTTGAAAGCCGTGACAGATAAACAGATAGACAGCTAAACAGAAAAGGCACATTAAGTGAACAGACAGTTAAAGTGTGCTGGTGATGCTACAGTTTTTTACTACAGCAGTTCACATACCTGATTATTTATTTACTTAAGTTTTTTTTTTACAAAAATAAGTGTAGAGAAATAGAAAACACAAACATTACGACTGACACTATGAGGTGGCCGTGTTAATGATCAATAAGTCCTTATTTTTGGTTGTATAAAAGTCTGCCTGTTGGGCTTCACATTGTTCCAGTGTGGGCTTTTTACTTCTGTTTCGCTGAACTCTCTGGTAGTGGCGGATGATGTTGGCGGTGCACAGCAGGAGAGCGCTGGAGAGGAGGGCGAAGCCGCTCAGGAAGAACGTAGCTGTGTAGGTCCCCGTGGTGTCCACCAACCAGCCTGAACAAAAGAGAAAAGTATTATGCTTATTATTACAAGTTCTTACAAACAGTCAGAAATGATGTACTAATTAACAACACATTTGATAAATATAAACTGATTAACTGATGGATTTACCTGAATTATGAGTGAATTTTGTGTAAAAGTTGCTTATTGAGATCTCTGTATTATATTTTTGTATCTAAAATTCATCCTCTTTAGATTGACCTTAACCTTATTAAAGCTAAAATGCAAAAACTAATTTATATCCTTTATATTTTAAATGTTATCTAATTAGGAGTAATAAATATTATGTTACAATATTTAAAGATGTGCAATGCAATTGTATTCCTAAAACTGCAACTCAAACACTACTCAATCCTTACTTATATTGCCATGCCAAAAGTCATGGTACAACAATCAGCATCATGTCCTACGACTATTTCCATTTCTCATGAAAGATAAATTCACATTAGCTACACTCACAAGATAACATCTCACAACTTGTCAAATGCATATTCAAATTATGCTGCACTTCATCCAGTGAAGCTGGACTCATTACAGTCTTAGTACAGGTGCTGGTCAACGAATTAGAATAATTTGAAATTGAAATTTTTGAATGCATTTTTTGTGCAGAAAGCAAATTAGGTGTTCACCGCACCTGTCCTACTCGTTAGACTAATCACAGAACTCGTTACCTGGAAAAAAATTTGCTCAGCTGAGCTTTCCAAAAGGCCCATTTAGGCCATTTAGGCCATTTAACTGTGACACTGTTGTTTTATTGAATTAGAATAATGGAGAAACCGTTTCATTGAATTAGAATAATTTTTATTATAATTACAATCATCACTTTCTCAGTATTTTGTGGCTGCCCGCTTGGCTTGTATGACTGCCTGAAGTCTCCGCGGCATCGATTTGACCAGCTTGTCGCAAGTTTCCGCACTCACAGCTTCCCAGGCAGTGGCGATGTTCTGCTTCAGTTGGTCCAGCGTAGTAGGCTTTCTGTCGTGAATTTTCCGCTTGACGATGGCCCAAAGGTTTTCAATGACATTGAGGTCAGGCGAGTTGGCCATGCCAAAACTTCAAGCTGTTTTTTAGTGAACCAATCTTTGGTCGACTTTGCCGCATGAGCCGGTGCAAGATCCTGTTGAAATATGAAGTCTTCTTCGCCGAACTGTTCCTCAACAGTCGGAATCAGGAACGTTTCCAGAACATCTTGATATACGGCAGCATTGACAGTCTTCTTGAGGAAGCAGAGTTTCCCTACACCTCGAGCGGACATGCATCCCCAGACCATAACGCTCTGGGGAAACTTGACGGTAGGAACAGCGCCGGTCTGCTTGTTCCACAAGTCGGTGAGCTCGGAAGTGGACTTGAACCGGTTGCTGACTGCGATCTTTCTCAGCTGCTTGTTGTCGCGAGCAGAAGTTTTTCGGACGCCGGAACAGTTGGTGCGCTTGCTGCAGTTTTTCTTGAGAGCAACCCTGACTTTATACTGCACAGTGAACACTCTTCACAGAAAACAAAAATTCGAGCATTTATTCTAATTCAATGAAACGGTTTCTCCATTATTCTAATTCAATAAAACAACAGTGTCACAGTTAAATGGCCTAAATGGGCCTTTTGGAAAGCTCAGCTGAGCAAATTTTTTTCCAGGTAACGAGTTCTGTGATTAGTCTAACGAGTAGGACAGGTGCGGTGAACACCTGATTTGCTTTCTGCACAAAAAATGCATTCAAAGAATTTCATGATTGCACTATTTCAAATTATTCTAATTCGTTGACCAGCACCTGTATATTGTGTTCATCAATAACTGATAATGGTGATATTGGGTATTATACTACATGTAAAATAGTAAGGTTTATTAATATGTTTTGTAATTTTGCCTCTGTGCACCTCTTGAATCCGTGTAAAATAAGGATATAAGCTTTAACACAAGGTAAAAATCTTCTTGAAGGTTTGTTGGCATTGTTGTTGCAGCTCTTCCGATGTGTTTATCATGAAAAGTCACTAATAATAAAAATACTATATACAATCCTAGTCTGTACTCTAGAACCTACGGACATCAGCAAATATTGAGATTCCTCTTTTGGCCTGATTTTTTTGCCATCCGCTTGATGCTTGTTCGGGTCCTTTTGGCTTCTTTTTAAAAGTTCAGTTGGCACTTAGACATGCTCATGATATAGTAGTGCCAGATGATGTGGCATCACCTCAGACCATGAACTTCATTTAATCTTGGTTTCATCAGTAGAAAGAGTTCTGTTTCAGAAGAAGGCAAAGTATTTTAGATGTATCTGTTCTGTTCTTGAGATCCAGTATATCAGGATCTGTATCTGTAACCTGTACTCTCTGTATATGTAATAATGGCATATCTTGATTGTAGACACTGACAGTGTGGCACCTCAACAGTGTTCTTGGCTTCACTAGATAACACTGAGAAGAAGTTTTCTGCACCAATAAAGAAATTCTGCATTCACTTTAGTTGTGAAAAAAGTCTATGCTTCTTGTGTTTTGTTGGAGTTCACTAGTAAGTTCCTTCTTTTCTTTTTTGTGAACAATTATCGTATTTAATTATTAAATTACCAAAAGACAAAAGCAAAAAGTATCAGGCAAAAGTTAAAAGTATCAGTATTACTAAACCTCCATTGGCAGACTCTATACAAAGCGCTAAAATAAAATAAGGCCTGTCACGATAAGAATTTTTTGTGGACGATATATTTTCCAAGAAATTATACACTTTTTAAAGACAACAAAATTTTAAGTAATAATGTATTAAAATTAGTTTGGGAATTATATACTTATTTCTTCACCTACTTTGTCACGCTGTGTGTATGGAGTCAAAATTGTTAAGCATGACTTGCTAAAATATACAAAAAAACACAATAGTCATTATTATTGAGGTCATGTTCATTCATTGTACGATGAAACGATATTGCAATTATTGTGACAGGCCTAAATAAAATACTACTCTTGTAAGTACATTCAGTGGAATAGCAAAGAAGTTCAGCCATTTGAGAACTTCACTTTCTCAAAGGCAGTATTCTACCACTCCACTGCCCTGGCCTTGGTCCCACGTATGCGAACTGTTAATATGTCCGTGTAAATAATGTTCACTAAAGTCAGGGTTAACTGTACAGTGTACATGTGGGATTCCATCATTTAGCCAGTAAATTAGTTTTACTAAACTGTAAAAGTAATCAGTAAAAGTAAAAGTAGTTTTACTGCTGTGAAAGCAGACAGTAGTAGATTCATCTGCTCTGGTGAAATAGACCTGGATTAGTGGGTAACCTTTTCTCTATGGATATATAAGATGTAAGCTGCCTCCAGAATACTGACAGTACCAGAAATAATAAAGAAAAAAATGACAACATTTCACCATGTCAAAAGCTGCTGCTATCACGTATACAGGTTTATTTTATTTTAATGAGAACCTTCTTCACAAGAGCCTTATAAACAGTTCTCAAATGCAAATGCAATACTTAGTCTATGTTCAGGCTGCAGGCAAATTGGATTTGTGTCTCAAATCAGGTCTGTTGAGATGACTGTGACTGCACTTGATCAGATCAGATTTGCGTGTCTGGACAAAGGCAGCATGGGCAGACTGCTATTTTATACATGGGTGTTGGCACAAGGGGCTTTGATTGATTGCTTTATAATACTCAGTAACCTGGGTGTTCGCACAAGCAGAGTCAGTAACTGACCTTTCATGCTCTTTTTGGTTTGTGCCCCTGCATATCCGTCACTCTGGATTTGATGCGGCTATTTAATTTGTTTTGTAAAAACAACTCAACAGGCCACATACATACATACATACATGTGTGAAAAGTACAGTTACTGTCTTTGAAGATGGACTGACTGTGTAAAAAAAAATTATGTGATTCCCAAATAGCTAATAAACTATTTTTAAACCACCTAAATCAAAGCTGCACTTCAATCACATCTTAACAGAGGTCAAATTACAAACATGGGTTTGACTGTAAATCTAAATTTAGCTCTAGATGGTACACACAGATGTGTTAACAATTAAGACAGTGTTAAAAATGAGAAAAAAAGGAAAAAACTAGAGTGGGATGAAAGAAGGTTGACTGTAACACACCAATTAAGTATTAACTTCCACTGGTCAACACGGCAGGTTTGACCTAATTTTGTTTATGTGTCACTGCCAGGCATCACGTACTAAACGTACTCTGATTTTCTACTCAAACTTCTTGCTTTTTTTCTTGAGAGGGAGGCAAAGTGTAATGGTTGTGGTGGGCTGAGGGTCATAATTAGAAAAAAGAGTGTCAAATATTTTGTTTTAAGAGTATAGTGAGTATAAATAATTTATAGCTTTGCACTATAATTTGTTTTAAATTACTCATATAAGAAATGCTCTTTAAAGCCTTCTGTTAGTATTCTGTACTTTTCAGACATAAATGCTTCAGATAAACTGTGCATGTGAAGCTGTTGCCACTTACCTCCAATAGGTGGGCTAACCAGGTATGGAATAGCATGTAGGAAGTAAACCACCCCGAGAGCTGAGGAGAGGTACGTCGTCCCCACCACATCTGACGTCACCACAGGTATCAGGGCCACGTAAGCACCATCAAAATAGCCGTAGAGCACAGAGAAAGGCACCAGCAGGGCGAATGTATGAAGAAGAGGGATGAGGAAGCAGCAGAGACCCTCCATTCCCACAGCAACCATATAACAAATGCCCCTGTATTTCTTCAGGCACCTGCAGAACCAGAACGAGGAAAAGGAAGTGGGATGATGTCAGCAAGGATATATTTAAAAATATTATCTAACTAGTGCTGGTTTAAGGAGTTCCCTGCATGTTTTACTGTTTTCCCTAACCTATCATACTCATACTCTTATGTAGACACAAAATGACACAAAATCTACTATTATATATTATATATTTTTGTATTATATATATGTGTTATATATGCAGCTCTGGAAAAACAATATTAGAGCATTTTAATTAAAAACCTCTGGAATATAATCAAGCTGAACTGCTTTAATGTTTGCACCAGGAGTGGCATAAAGTTATCCAAAAACAGTGTGTAAGACTGGTGGAGGAGAACATGCCAAGATGCATGAAAAACCAGGTTTATTCCACCAAACATTGATTTCTGAACAGACATTTGAACAGACATTTGGACATATAGTGCATATGTAAATCAGTTAAATGTCTGACTTTTTCCTAGAACTCTACATACAAGCCAAGAACTATTTAGGAACATACAGCTTCATGAGTGTACTATTATCTGCTACTTCTCACAACTCCTTCTTTAATATGTAACTATGCTAGTGTCCCAATCCACATACCTCCTGTCAGTGAGCCAGCCAAACGTGATGTTGCCAACAATGTCAATGACTCCCAGTATGGACATCAGGAAGGCGGCGTGGTGGTGACTGACCCCCACGTCCAGCGCGTAGGGCACGAGGTAAACAAACGGCAGGCTGCAGCCACTGGCCAGGAACAAGAAGGAGCCGGCCAGCACCAGGAAGTCGGGCATGAGCAGGAAATGGTACTCCTGCATGGACTGCAGGCAGCGCTGCTTACTGTCTCTCTGCTGTTTGCTTCTCTCGGCCTCCAGCTGCTTCTCCTCCGCTGGGCTGATGGCCACCAGAGGCTTGGTGCTGTAGCCACACTCAGAGTCCACAGGCAGGGGGCAGGCTTCCTCCTCCTTTAGAGTGATGGGCCGTAACAGAGCTCCACACACACACAGGTTGGACACCAGGCCTCCTAAGATAAGCAGGGCCCCTCGCCATGAGTAGTGCTCGATGAGCATCTGCACCACAGGTGCCAGGATGAAGGTCCCAATGCCACTGCCAGACATGGCGATGCCATACGCCAACGACTTCCGCTCACAGAAATAAATTCCAACCATAGCAATGGCCGGTGTGTAACAGAGGGCAAAGCCCAGCCCTGCAAAATACATACATAAATAGATACAGTGGACATTTCTGTTTAAATTACATGTACACATAAATGAACATATCAATGTGTTTTATGAATTTTTACTCTTTTTAAAAAGAAACTGTAGTAATACTTTCTATGCATGTCTTGTCTATAAAACCCTATAAACAATAACATAAACATATTGTGTATTACCTTAAAGAGAGGTGATCAGAGTGCCGCTCTTATCAGATATTGGCACGCAATTTAGCCAATCATATTGCAAGTTCAAAACTTAGTCTACGTTAAAACTGCTTGGTGGATTTTAAGAAGAATTTTATCTTAAGAACGATTGGTGGAATCACCTTCAGTGTAAATTTAGTTAATAAGATTCTGTGAACACATACATACCACATTATAATGCATTCATTTTGCAGGCATTTTAAGCATGGTTATAAATATTATATTATATACAGTTTTTAATAAATACTATAAATATTATAATATAAATGCATAACACCTTATAGCCATGTTTATCTTGCACTGTGAACAGTAATCATAATGCATCATAAGCTGTGTTTATAATATGCTATATGTCTGGGTCAGTAATAAACTATTTCTATAATGAAAGTCTGTTCCTTTACTTTACGAATACATGGCTGGAAGTTATTATAATACGGTAAATAAGTATAATTCATGAATGGTTAAAACAATTATTAGTATAGCTTTGTGTGTTTTTATCAATTGGCAGCTTGTCAGTTACAGTGTTTGACATACAACATACTATAAACTCAGTTTATGATACATAATGATCACAATTCATAATAAATACGGCTGCAATGTGTTATGCATGAATTTTATATTTTTAATATAATAGTTTATATAGCCTAAACATGTATAACATTTTGGTATGAATGTGTTCACATAAGTTTATTGCCTAAATTTACACTGGAGGTGATTTCACCAATTGCTCTTAAGATAAAATTCTTCTTAAAATCCACCAAGCAATTTTAACAAAAACTAATTTTATTTAGGATTCATTTGATATACAAAGTTTTGAACATGAAAAGGCCAATGTTTGAGTGCCAATATCTCTAATGGAAATAAACATGAACCTATGGCTACCATACCTAATGGGTATAAACCCCCCAGCACTGAACTGTGGAGCAGTGATGAGTACAGGAGTTGGAATTGACTCATCTGACCTCAGTAACACTCTAGTCAATGAATGATATCAAATCCTCAATGCAATTCAAAACAGTGCCGTAAAGCACCGTAAAGCACCGTAAAGCGCTAATGCTGCTGCAGCAGTGCTAGCCGGGGTTAGCAGCAGGCTACAGGCTAATAATACTCACCTCTGAACAGTGAAACAGCTAACGCTTAGCACGGTTAGCGGCTCAAGCTAATGCCACTTCAGCAGTGCTAGCTGGGGTTAGCAGCAGGCTACAGGTCGATAGTACTCACCTCTGAATGGGGAAGAGCTAGTGCTTAGCGCGGTTAGCGACTAATGCTAATACTGCTCCAGCCTCGGTGCTGGAGAAACTTCACTGAAACTCCTGTATAATGTTGTACTTCTCTATTTCTGTTAACTCAGTTCTAAACATATTACAATAAGTATTAAGGGACCAGTATTGATGGACCACCATAATGTTGCTGGTTCTATGCCCATTGCCCATCTAGCTGAATGTCCAATTCTATTGGCAATAATAATGCCATACATAAATACAAGCTGTTGACATTATACACCTGTATCAGCAATGAGTGCCCCCAAAGTAGATACAGTCACAACTCGGAAGGTTGTCCCCATACTTTTTTAAGTGCAATATATTTTTAAACATGCTAAAAGACTAACTGACGGATTTAGGACTTGTTAGAGTGTCTTACCTGTTAAGACCCCCAGAGAGAGGTAGAGGTATTCCAAACTGGTGGCAAAGGAGCTGAGCACTAAACCAATAGAGGCCAGAAATCCTCCCAGAATCACTGCCACTCGACACGACAGATGATTCCCAATCAGGCTGCCGAGTGGAGCTGCAGTTCAAACACAGGAAGCAAAATATGATAAAAAAATTTGCTTTAACTTTATAACAAAAGACAATTTGTGTGTTAACATGCACTTCATAACAGAGTTTGTCATTAATCTGATCAACTACATGATTCATTCATAGGAAATTTGGTAAGCATATAATCGGAATCCTCTGAGTTAACATGAGTAAGACAAAAATTAAAATTTTGCGTTATAAACATTTAATAATCTCACACATAAAATCCAAACGTCATAATGCAGCTTTTTTTAAACACATCTAGAAGATAAAGTGTTTTGTCTCCATCTCATTGTTGATGAGTTAAAACATTGCTTGCTTATTTCTGATATTTATTACCATGGTCTGTTTTTACTTATGAACATACGGAGGTATCAGATAATACTCTGGTTAAAATGATACATGGACTGAGAAACTATATGATAACTGAGCTAAAATCAAGGTCTTTTTAATACATTTTTAAATCAGATTTTTTTGGAATATTTTGTATAAAAGGCCACTTGAATAATCAGACTGCAGAAATATTATTATATAAAGTGCATTTAAACACATTCCTTTCAATAAAAAACATTTTGATATGCATTAGAGTTGTCATGATTATAGCTACTACTAAAATTAGCAGGCTTTATAATTTTACTGTAATACACTGCAAGACCTTCTGTTCAACTCTCTGAACTGCTGAGGCCTCAAGTCAGTTGATGCCTTGCTATCAGTCCTGCGATAAGAAAGTTACCATATCAGCTAATTGCACTATTGGCAGAATTTATGTAACATCAATAGTGTTGCTCAAGTACTGTGTTAAAGCATAATTTGCATGTTGTTTTTTAATAAGCGTTGGCAAGCAAATCACCACAGGTCTTTTCCTGAGTCAGGTATGCTGACAGATGACTTTCCCTGAAGCGCTGGCTGGCGTGACAGCACAGAGCAGTGAGCAGGACAACAACAAACAGGCCTGCTGTTTCAGGTCAGACTGTTGTGACACTAGCATGTCCTTTCAAGATGTTCGCTGTGTGTTGCTGACTTTCATGAGAGAGGGGGGGTCGATCGTCCTGCAGACTTCAGCTTTTTCGAGGAGTTATTTAACTGGGACACCAAAACTATTTTTGTGGTAAAGTTATGCAATTTACCAAAAATAAAAACCAGCAGTGTGTATAGACTTGCTGGCGTGCTGGAGAAATGCAGAACATGTTAATAACTTAAAGCAGTAACTTCAATACTAGCTGTCAGATTTTTTTTTATTTTTTTTTTTACAGTTTTGCTCTTAGGCCACACCAAAATGAACCAGTGGGATTGTTTGACTTACAAGCTGCAAATGTCCACATTAAGAGACTTTTCTTCTAAAATTCCTGCATAATGAAGGTACTGGTAAACCTACTCATATGTCTGATAGGATCCAGATGTCTGAAGCATTTAATACCTCTAAAACCTAAAATAACAGAAAGCTATTAGTTAAAATTGATACAAATATAATTTTAGATGTTTAAAACACTGTTTTACAATTGTATCAACTTTTTGCTTATTTTTAAACTTATTTTTTTAATCAAATGAATCTGAATCTTGGAAGCTTACAAACAGTCATGACAGTACTTGGCTGTAAGTGATTTATTTTAACTGTTCTTTTAAGAAGCAGTTAAAAAACATTTAACAGAAAAATATTCAGTATGTATAAAAAATCCAAATATACCACACATTTGTTGAAGAATTCTGAGATAGTCCTCTTTCATTATTCCACCCATTTAGCACAATGTACCAATTTCACTGGCAGCCAGAGCATGTTGCTACCACCACCATGTTTAACATGTGGTATATTTTTCTGATTATTGTGGCCAAATCTATAGAATTTGTTCTGTTCACGTACAGTGGGGGACTTTGTTAAAGTGCAGTGCAGTCAATGAGACCCAAAACATCACATACCACAGAGCATGGTGGTGCAGTCTACAAGTGAATGGATCCATGCTGTTCCAGAGTAATCGCGTGCAAAGTGCATTTGAAATTCAACGAAAAAGATGGAGATGCATCTGGAAGAGACGAACAACACATAGACATGTATATGTCAGAAATGAAAAGGATGATCAAACACATGAAACTGTAAACAGTTTGCGCATGAACTGTACATGAAAGTTTCTATGAATTGTGTTCCGTGTAAAATTGGATTTTTACAAACATTACACAACTATTTTCAATTAGACACATTTTGTGGGCAGATTTAAGAATATCGCAACTATTTCTTTGAGTATATATCATTTTTGTAAATATTATACATTGTCAGGTTTATCTCAAAACCAGGACACACACCAATATCATCAAAATACCACATAGGATTTTTCACCCATATTGTGTAGCCCTAGCAAGTACTGAGCACTGGACCCAATCAAATAAGAGGAGACACCTTGGCCTGCGATACAGCCATTACTGCTGACTAGCCGGACAAGAGGCAGCCCAGTGGGGCGTATGGGTGGGTGGGTTGGGAAGGAGGTGGGGGAAGCTGAGAAAGGGGTAATGAGGCACAAGCCTCGACCCAGCCTGTCTGCACCTGAACAAACACAGAGAAAGCACCAGGCAGGACAGCAGGGTCAAAACACTCGGAGGGAATATGACAGCCAATGACTCTCACATACTCAATCATTGGCCACAGAACACACACGCAAAGCTGGCTAGGGGCCATCGAAAGGGAGATATGTCCTTCAGTCTGCTGTTCTCTAATCAAGCTGAACACTGCCAGGCTGGGGCCAAAGGGTTCAAACGGCTCTTCAGGGCCTGAACCTCGCCCATCTGTACAGTGAAGAACCTTTACAGAAAAAAAAAAACAACACAAGACGGAAAAACACACACACACGCTGCTCTTTCACCTCCAACAAGAGTTTCACCACTTGTTCCCTTGAAAGTTGATTATCGACACATATCTCTGCAGAGTCCAGAGGCCCAGGTGGACATTGGTGGCTTAAAGGATCAGTGCTTTAGTCTCCATAGGCAAGCGATAGCGTGACAGAGGTGTTTTTGTTCTCACCTGACTGCATGTTTCAGCTTCTTAATGCTCTAATTACATGCTGTGACACTCCTCAATAGCTCCTGTTTTGTAACGAGGGCAGGGAATCGTCCTAAAGCACATTTTGCAATATGAAAAGCAGTCTGGGAGGAACATTGTGAGCCCAAAACCAGTTTTCTTTCACTGCTTCTTTATGTCTGCCACTGTTCCCATGGATATTTTAGTGCATGGACAGCTGATAAAGTCCTGGTAGAATTATATAATTACAAACCCATAATTAGTTATGGTTCACCTAAAGTGGCAAGCAGTAGATAAAGCACTGATAGTGCTCAACTGATCAGTCCCTCACCTTCAACATATGTGAAAGACAGGCAGCTAAACAGCAGTCATTCATACTTATACCGTTCTTGTCTCAACTTGCACAGCTTAAACAGCCCTGGACATCTAGTAAATCTGCCCATCTGTACAAAATAGTACATCTGTAAAATCAGCACGTATGTACAGATCTAGAGCCCTAAATGGATATTGGCTCTCTTACTGCTTATTTCTTACAGTAATCTCTGTTATCTTAAGGCTTATTATTCAATAACTACAATGATATGAATACAAACAAGCTGAGTTCTTCTTAACCCTCCTATTATGTTTATTTGTCAGGAACAGCAATGGTGTTCTAGGGTCATTTTGAACTGGTGCATGTTTAATTATCCAAAAGATGTCTAAAACACACACAAAAAAGCAGTGTAAATATTTCAATACTAACTCCACTGCAAATTATTCTATCAATATTTAGTGCACTGGTGTTCCTTAACTCTAACAGTTAATGGTTCAATTAGGATAATTCACTTGTTTTTTCATTTAAAAAATACATGTTCAATCTTTTTAATGTTGCACTACTTTATTACTTTTGAAAGACCAACATATAAAACATACTAGTTTTATATTACATTGAAACATAACATTGCAATCTTGTTTTTATAATTTTTGTTTTTGCAGGGGGTGGTTGCAAATATGTGAGATGAACCATTTTCGTATTATATGTTAATTATGCTAACTAAGGCAAGTTTTAAGTTTTATTATGGAAAAATACTTTTAACTATTTTTCCTAGATCTTCAAACTTTACAACGGGTCAAATTGTCCCTTAACATAACAGCCCTAGAATGTCCATTTGTATATTCTTTGGTATAATGATAAATGAATGTGACATACCATGAACTTTAAAAAAAATGGTATGACCAACATATGCATGAAAAAAAACACTAGTAAAAGCCCTAATCAGAGCTAAAAAAAGTTAAAAAGAGCACGAGCAAAAGCTAAGTTAATGCTAAGCTAAGACTAGGTGATGCTAGCCTTGTACCATCTCTGTTATCCCTTTAAACAGACTGCACTATTGTAGTTGACTACAAACTGGAGCTCAAAACACACACACACACATACACCAGGATGCTTATCTTATCTTTTTTACACAAGGCTAAAAGCTAACTGGCTACAATTACTTTCTTTTGCTAACAGCATGTTACACTGAGAGGAAATGACAAGATAACACTATCAGTTAAGACTTGTGAATATTCTTGTTACAATGGTAAAGCTCCAATCTATTTTGTAAATAGTATTGGTATTGCATACTCTGTAAAAATCACATGCTTATTATTTATTTCAAGTAACAACTGGCATGACAAGTCATGGGATAGCAGTATGCAAATTGATCATGAAACGGCTTGGGGACACCAACATAAAAGCATTTCCACCCAGAGTTGACAGTGCATTACTTTACTTTAATAATGGGACACAGTAAAAGTTTTGTATGTCAGTGTAAAACACTCTGTAAATGCATTCTTTGACACCTTTAAACTACAGAGTTTAATATTATACAGATTTGTCCACTTAAGACGTTACTAAGTGATTAAGGATTCACATTTTAAGTTTTTAATAAAAACCCTCAACTGAAATTTGTTTTTTTTCAGTCATGACTCCAAAGAGCCACTTTGAATACTTTTATTTTGGCGAGTCTATTAATCATGAGCAGTGATTTATTACATTTTTAGAAACCACTATGTCCACTTTGGCCCCCTTCTTTTAAGATATGTTTACCAGCATGCCTAAAGTAATATGAACTGGAAGGCCGTGACATAAACACTAGAGAGCTGTTGCCACTCAGTGAAGCAGTGGATTTGTTTTCAGTACTTCTCGGCGCAGAACAAGTTAAATATAGGACCTGGCCCCTTCCCAAGACCATGTGTACGTTTTGAAAATTATGTCACAATTTGAAATCTCTAATAAACTGTAAAATATTAATTATTATTAAATTATTAAATATTCGAAAATTAAGGTACGTTTTTAGATAAAGGTTCTTAATGTTGAAAAAATGTTACTTTACTTTGTTGTGGTTACTACATAATTTTAAGAGTAATGACTGAATAATAAGCCTAATAAGAGAGAAGACAACACTGCAGACTGCAGATTTACTGTGTCAAGATATCCACGAATGTGCAACTTGTGGTGAACAGTATTACAGTATCTTATCATATCATATAGGGCCATGTATTGGCAAGAACTTGGTATTATCATACAAAAAACATCATAAAATAATATATATTTTTTGTTTGTTATCGTCATTATACCCAATATGTTTTTATAAACATATTGTGGATATCATCAGTGCTTAAATTTTATTTACTAAATATGTATAAATACTCAAATAGCAGTTGCATCAGCCTCTACACTGTTGCATCAGCCCCTCCTGACACATTTAGTCTGCATGTCAGAGTTTCTAGGACATATACTGTGTACCATGAAAATGTCATTTTCATTAAATATCATAATATCATATATTAACCACTATTATTAATCGCTCACCACTACGAGTGACCCAGGCCAACACATTTCCTACCTAGTCACGGCACGTGTGCAGACTGTGACCACAAAACAGCCAGCCACGATCATCCACCCCCAGCCTCCGTCTGGAGGAAGCACTCCTGCCTTCTTCTTCCTTTCCTGAGCCATGGAAGCAGCATCCACCTCCGGGTCCTCCTCGTCCTTAGCAGCAAGTCCCAAGCACACTCCTCATGCACACCCCCACAAACACCATACACACACACACACACACAATTACACACACTTTTCACACCTTGCTTCTAGCACGCTCGCCAGTCATGGAGATCCCTCTGCTGCAGACGTGTGGACCTGGGCACAAGGGCACATGCAGATATAAGTGTCGAGCTAAAATGATTAACAAGCTGCAGGTCAGGCCTAACGTAAAGCCCTGGCAAGCTACCCAGTGAAGACAGGGCATCTTCTCAGCAATTCTCAAGTGTCCTCTGCTCTGGCCTTTTCCCAACACACGGGCAGCACTAATGATTCACAGCTGGCCGGAGCGAGGCGGCATGCTCTCTCGTGACGTGTGACCTCCTCAGCCGAGGTGTTTACGAGTCCGGGGGCCAAGCTAACTCAGGAGTTACAAGATTAACTCGGGAACCTTCGGCCTGCTTCCCTGACCCCCTTCATACTGCTGAAAAGCTGAGGCATGCTTTAACACGCTCTTCCAGGAAAAAAAAAAATTCAGTGGGCCACAGTGTCTCATTACTGACCCGCTTCTTCTCCGCCATCATAAACATACTCAAGCAAACACATTGATAATCAATTCCAAAGATTCATCCACACAGACAAAGGGCAGCGTTTTGCAGACGCTGCAAGCTCGGCAGAAATACTCAGCAGAAACAACACTAAAGCATACACTAAAGGTGTGCCATATCAATGTTTCATATCATACAATGTGATATCATACAATAACCTATTTAGCATTTTTAAAAACAAAAAAAGAAATCCATATCATGATAATAGCAGCAATTTTCTAGAAAGCAGTCTACTTTTGCATGTGTTTAGATATTTATTTAGTTTTGTGGTAGATCATTTTGGAACATTACATTACTTTTATGTCAAAATATTAATTATTTTGTTATACTATTGTTATTGCATGCAAAATCAGAGGCTGTTATACTACAAAAACAATAAAATAAAGATGATATCACAATACTGTGATTCTTCAATACTCGATATATATTGCAAGAGAATTCTTTATGATACTTCACGGCCTCTAGTATTAAAGAAGAGGATAAAATACTCTTAAATAAGCAAATCCGTCAATGTCAGTTTTACAGAATTTGACAACCAGTGTTTCTTCCCCTCAAAAATGAAGCAGTAACTTTAGTAATCAAACCGGTGGGTGAGTTTAGAAAGCTTATGTTTCAATACAAATATTGATATAATATTGACATAACAGCCTTGTTATGTCACATAAGCCCAGTCTACAGCAGGCTTCTTCTTTTCCTGCATTGAATACTTTTGATTTCAGATCTTTAGACAGTTTCTTAGAGGAGCCTATAGTTGCTGAGTGTTAGCACAAGGCTTGAGTCAAATAATTGATGAAGCTTAGAAATTAGATTCAGCTGACAGTTACTAATTATAATTGGTGACATGCCTCAGGCTTGCTTTGCTAATCAAAGTCTGAGACTTTGCAAAGGCCACATTGAAAATCTGTGCATTAGGATTTGCTTCTGGCTACTGGCTGCGTTCCAAATGTGCACGGCACACCAATATTATGAGGTAATACCATATATGTATCTTAATAGTACGGGTTTTGCAGGTTCGTACACAAAGTATGAATATACTAACCTGTTTCGTGCAGGAAGTGATGAAACAAGACATGCACAGCTCCATCTCTTTTATTTCAAATGCATTCACGATGTTTTGCATTGTGGGACACGCAAAAACTGACCAGTTCTGAGTATGCCTTTTTGATATCTACTTATAGTCAACGTTGACACCTTTACTGATGATATATGTACCACATAAATGGAACAAGGGACCAGTATTGTGTCCTATAGAAGCTAAAGAACGCTGTACTGACCTGGAGAACATGGGTTCGGGCCCTCCTGCATTGAGAAACGGTTTGTGATTTGAGTAGCTGTTCACTGTTCACATGGATAGTTCTATCCAGACACTGCAAGTCTTCAACAACAACCACTCACTGTACTGTCCACCTATAGGTGGCAAAACCTTCAAGAATGTGAGCTGGGAACACAAATGACACGGTGGGTCGAGGAATGTTAAATGTCTGCACATCGTTATACAGGTTTGGGCGTTCCCAAGCTGTCCCCTAAGGGAACAATTACCTGTCAGTGTACATACTGCTATCCTTTGACATCTGGCATGTCAGTTTTTTTAAGTTGAAAGAATTTGTTTACTACATAAAGAATGTTTTAAAAGACAATGTGTCATGGCCATCACTTGTTTCATAATTGCATGTTAAATAACCCCTGGAATAAAATGTTTTCACTTTTAACTGCCCTTTAGACAACCTTTAGACAACAACTTATCTTTTGGGCCTTCTGGGCTTCTGTTCCGTATTCCTTCTGTTCCTTAGATAACTTGTAAATATCTTAAATTTTAGTAACAACTATAATAATAATAACTAATATGAATTAATTTCCGTTACCTCACAAGATATTTACTGGGAATTGTATGCATCTTTTTATAAATAAACTTCTGTTATATTATAAACACTGACCTAAACGTTCTATGTTCTCTGTTTCATTGTTCTCTAGTGCAGATATTCCATATGCCTGACCAGTTTTAAGGAATGTAACATGTAGCCTATGTCTGCTGAAAATCTAAAATCTCGAAACTGGTCACATGCAAGGACTTGCAGTGCTCTGCTGTGGGTGACTTGCAATGCCTTGCAGAGGTTAAAAAAGAAAAAAAAGAAAAAGGCTTGAGAAACAGTACTTTTGGCCTCTTAGTATATATATATATATATATATATATATATATATATATATATATATATATATATATATATATAGTATGCTTGTGGTCATGCAACTGATTAGAAAAACACCTACACCAACCACACAGCCTGTAGCATCATTTTTTTTTTGTGCAATTATTACGTATTTATAGCACTGATGTACTTTTTTTTGTCAGAACAGTTCTTCCTAAACAGTCAAGCTCAAGACCAGCTGGTCATCCAGAGAAGGGAATGTTTATTTTTCTGGATGATCAAGTGGTTTTGAGCTGGATTTTTTTTAGCAGGGGTGTTTTATTTGTAGTGTTCATTTGTGGTTTTTGAAGCTGTACTTACCAACTCTACCTCTTCACAACACAACTGATGCTCTCAGACACATTGGAGGGGCTACAAATTAATTATTAACTTGAGAAGAATAAATCCACCTCAAGACCAGATGTCGCTTGAAGCTGGTTTTAGATGACTCTAACTGGTCTTTGATGGTGAAGGTGGTTAAAAAGCTGGTAATTCAGGTGAAAGCACCACACAAACACTGTACAGGTGAGAAAGCTGGGAAAAAGTTGTTGACTGTTGGTCATGCTGGTCAACCATGGTGGTTTTCTTTCTGGTCACCCGGCTTGGTCAGTCTTGGTAGTCGACCAGCATGGCCTTCAGGGTCTTTTTGCAGGTAGTCCATCTTGGTCAAGTTTAATCATAGCTGCTAGGTCTTTTTCTTTTTTTTATCATGCTTGTAGATAAACTAAACCAGCAAACTCAAAGAAAAACACACCATATGCTGGTTGAAACACAAAAGAGTGAAAAGGTTCATTAGCTAACTACAGGAGATAAACTGAGACTGGAGGAGCGTTTAGAACTTCAGCTCCTGGTTTCACACGCTCTACAGTAATGATAAAAGTTGGGAACACAAAGTTCTTACCAAGGAAGAAGGCAGTGTGCTGCTCCAGAGCTCCAGCAGCTCTTCATTGGGATGAAGCTCCACCAGTCTCTCAGCTCCAGTTCAGAAACTCTGACCTTTCCTCACTTTATATCGATTCAGCAGCTCCTGCATCTTTCCAGCAGCCGGTCCGCACAAGTTTGCCTCCGGCAGCTGCAGGAACATCCAGCATGCCTATGTGTGAGTGTGTGTTTATGTGTGTGTGTGTGTGTGTGTGTGTGTGTGCAGAAAGTACCTCTCTCAGTCCTCCACCCCCAAACACGTGGAGACAAATTATGCAATTACACATGTGAGTATTTCCCTCAGTCTGGACCATTCACCAGCACAGGAGCTATAAAGCTACCTAGCTACGAGTAAAGAGCAATAAAATAAAATTATTTAAAAAAATATTATTATTATATAAAAAATTATTATATAAAATTATTATTAGCAGTAAAACCGGAGTACCGTCAAGCTCCAGCTCCACGTGCTGTTCCGTGTTGTTGACGGTGAACTGAAGTCCATAGCCGCCAAATTTGCTTAATTACTCAACTCATATGTGCTTAAAAAACTGGTTGAACTGGTTGACTAGCTTAGCTCCTGGCTAATATGTAGGACATACTATGAGTTTCTTTGATTTTTACCAAATTGAAAACCTCTGGAATATAATAAAGAGGAAGATGGATGATCACAGGCCATCAAACCAAGCTGAACTGCTTGAATCGTTGCACCAGGAATGGCATAAAGTTATCCAAAAGCAGTGTGTAAGACTGGTGGAGGAGAACAGAACATGCCAAGGTGCATGAAAACTGTGAATGAAAACCAGGCTTATTCCACCAAATATTGATTTCTGAACTCTTAAAACAAAAAATTCTAATTTTCTGCAAATAAATGCTCTAAATGACAACATTTTAATTTGGAATTCGGAAGAAACGTTCGCAGTTTATAGAATAACACAACAATGTTTATTTTACTCAAACATATACCTATAAACAGCAAAATCAGAGAAACTGATTCAGAAACAGAAGTGGTCTCTTAATTTTTTAGTAATTTTTATAATTACAATATTATATAAGACCAGTTGGTACCTTTGGCAGTGTGCTTCTCAATAAAAGTTGTTAGCAGAGGGAATCATGAAGTGTTGTAAGATTTTCCAGAAAAAAAAAAACACTGCACTGACTTCGAACTATACCACAGTGGACCAATACCAGCAGATGACATGCTTTTCAATTGTACAAAAATAAAATTAATTTTAAATTCAGCTCAATATATGTGGCAAACATCTGACAAAAATGTTTTTTTGACTTTTAATAATTGGAATAGAATTCTAATTTTAAGAAAAATCTTTACCTTTTCAGCCGCCATTTTTTCTGTAGGTTCTCCTTGTTCTTCATTCTGGCTTTTGTACAAAGTCAGAACATTTTATTCTTGAAAGAGTACAAAAACAAACACACGAGTACACCACCCACCACACCCACTGTCCCACAGACATATACACACGGTACTAATCCACATGTAAATGAGAACTGTGTGTACAAAGACACAAGCGCTGGTCTTACTATACTTGCGAGGGCATTGGCATACTTGTGTGGACCTTCCATTCACATAAAGATGACTGTTGTGTTTTGTAAATTTACATCACCCTTAACCCAACCTTAACATTAGTAACCAAAGTAAATCATTTCATGCTTTAGTTTTTAAAAAGTTAAATTAAAGTACCATTTTGTTAAAGAAAATTCCCTATAAAACCAAAATTCTCATATACTGCTAACCTTGTAAGGGCTACTGGCTGACATATATCTAGACAAGCACACATACACACACAAAGTCTGGTAAGTATTCAAGATTTATTGTCGACAGAAAAAAGTTGCAGGATAAACAGAAACGTGGTCAAGATTAAAAGGTGTTATTACAGGAATTTCAGAGCAGGTTTGGAATGAGCTGTTCACTCCACAGAGGGCATTAAATAAGCAATGGTCTCATCTACAAGTAAACACAAAACACTTGGATGTAGTGATACTGTAAGAACAGAGCAAATGACAACACTGAAAGAGACGATTACAGTAATATACTGTTGCTGTTAGTGGATAAATCATGACGTTGTCTTAATGTGTTAAACTATAGAGGCCAAACACATGAAAATGTACACCATGAGGACATCAGGCTTTTAAGAACTCATGTAAAATAGTAAATGGTTTAGTATTAGAAATAATAATAATCAGACTAAGAAAGAGATAATCACTTAATCATTTTGAATCCTAAAAATATCTTCGCTGTCACGAAAAAAAACTTTTTATCTCCAAATTTTCAACTTTACAAGAGAAGGAAAAAACCTTCTGGACTTTTAATGGAAGTCAATGGAGAATGTTTTTATTCCAAGTTACAATTTTGGAGCATTTCTATTGGTCCATTCACCATAAAATTATACTAGATGTAAATATGTAAAGAAACACTGTCAGATTACTAAAAGTTAAAATGTGACAAAAATGAAGCTACAAGGTTTTTAGTGCAACAGCGATGATATGCTTACACAGATTTGAACAGATGAACATGCATGAATTATAATTTATAGAATTAAACATGTACACCATTGGCAGATGGATATAATCTCTAACAAAAGAGACAATGTTGTCTTTAAGCTTACTTACTTATTTATGCGACAGTTGTTTTCTCATTTTTATTTAATATTCATTACTGGCTTGGAAATTATGTACATCTGACTGCGCCATTACTTTTACTCTTAATACAGTGTAGCTTTTATAGTGTAGCTTCCAGAGCAACTCTATAGCGTGGATAAAGATGATACCTCCAGTTAAATCTATGACCAAAAAAACAAAACAAACAAAAGCAACCATGACCATGGTTTGTCACACAATGTGTACACAAATGCAAGGCCATTCCATTCATTCTAAAAATGCTGAACTGAGGCCTGTACAAAGCAAAGCATATATTATGTAGTGCCTTGACTTGTCGACTCGCCTCTCCCTGCTTTGCATACATGCCATTATTCCAGGTGTAGTTATTATAGGCTGTGAGTGGCTCAAAGCGAATCGTAGAACAGCATGTACAAAAACATGTATTCAACTTACTGAAGAAAACAAAACAAGTAACATGAACAAATAACGTGAATCCCACACAATGCAGGATGCATGTTTAAAACAGACACATTTGGGCACAGCACTGGAAGGAGAAGGAGAAGAAGAAGAAGAAAGCGGAAGATGCACAGATAAAAGTCTGGACTCCATCAGTAAAAGGCACCCCAATACATGTGAAAGTTGCTGTAGTGGCTCAGAGTTGTGCTGGACCGCCATGGTGCATATGCAGATACTCAAGTCTAAATGACGACCAACTGCATAAGGCAATTCTGAGGACTGAGGAGAGGCAACGGATCATGAAATGAAAACACAAGTAAACGATCAGAGAGAGCTCCAGCATCACATACCCGTAAAATTCTCTATGCTTACTCTATCCTAACGGTTTTGTTGGCATTAGCAGAAGCATTACATTAGTGTTCTGTGCACTTAAAATTACATGCTGGTTTCAGAGACCATGCTTTCTATCTAAATCTCGTTGTTTCAGGTTTCTGGTGTTTTTTCCCAGCTTTTGTTAATATTTGCTACAAACAAACCTACTGGATAAACATTTTGGTAACACTTTATATAGCTTACATAACTTACAAAGACAGGTCATATGCTGTTATAACAGTTTAAAGTTATATACAGTTTATATAAGTTTATCTCTTCGTAAAGATGCGGTTCATTATGCTGTATATTAGTGTGTACAATGTTCTTATGAACAGATACTATAATACATTACGAAACATCTCTTAATATAAATTATACACATTGTTAGTGCATATGAGCTTATTGACAGTCATTATAAGCTACTACGGTTGCTGTATACATTGATTACATTGTATACATTAAAGTTATTTTAGCTTTTGCTTCTATGTTAAGGTTTTGGGTGAAAAAGGTTCTGTTAAAACAGTGAAGATCCAAAATAGAATCAGTAATTCACAGATATGGGAATTCAGAGCTGACGCCAGTAATACCTGACATTTTGGGGAAAACATACAACAATGTACAAATACTTAAATGCTGATACATGAATTCTTTAAATTTAGAATTTCAAACTGACATCAAAATGTAACTAGTATGTTTTCAGAAATACTTTAGTGGGTTTTTTCAGCTATTGTTTATATTCCACAACAAAAGAACCTATTGATTTAAAATATATATATTTAGATTTTGTTTTTAAAATTAATTTTACTTTTCCATTAATGATAGAATTTCAGAGAAACAAGATCTGTTACAACAGCGAAAATTCAAAAATGTACATGACAAATCTTTTAATGCCAATACAATAATTCTTGGAAAAAAATTAATCCCACTTGGATTACAAAATTTAACTTTTTAGTAATATTTTTTAAAATAATACATATATATAATTTTTTTGAAAACAATAATCCACCACTGTCATTCTGAAATTTACTTTCAGTGTGCGTCCTAAAACAAAAAATGTCAGGCTAATGATAGATGCTGGAGGAATTTAGGGACGCAAGCACCAAAAGGAATTTGGTTTTCTAGTAACTGACTGGTTCAACTACTTGCTGCGTGTTTGTCTGAATTAAAAAAAACAAAACGATGTTCAGGCTGCAGCACATACAGCAGTTTAGCAGTGTAGTATTTACATACACAGCATAGACTGGACCGTAGATCCCATGCTGCAAAGTTTTGTGCAAATTTAGATACTATCACACAAGTTGGAGCAAGAAAATAAAATGTTTATAAAGGAGCACTGGGTTCATAACCTACATATAGCCTGACGTGTGTAGAAATACCAGATTTTCTGGAATTAGCTTTGAGAACCTGTCCGGCATGTTATTGTGCGTCTTTGACTGCAGCAACCCCAGTAACCCTGGTTCTTTTCCCTAGTTAAGGGATCCGCCGTTTCGCATCTACAGTCTGGGATATAGGGCTGGGCGATATGGCAAACAACTCAAATCTCGATTCACAGTGATATACGATACAATACGATACATTGAAATACTCTGAACAAAGTACAAATGTTTAAATATAGTATTTATAGGTGTTGAGTGGTTCAGCAGGCCTAGGGGTTGTAACTATGATCTGAGGAATGCTGCTAGCCATCAAGCAGCCAGAGTCCGAGAGAGAGCAGAACTGGCCTTGCTCTCTCTTTGTGGGTAGATGGAGTTTTCTACTAAAACCAATCCTATTGTGATGCTGGACAGAACTATAGCTGCACCGATTAGTCGCCATAATTACCGATGTCACTTATAAACAGTTGTCGACTCCAAATTACAGTGTCAGCTAGTTGTTCATTTGTAACTATGCAGGTTTTGACAAAGTGCTGGGAATAGAAACATATAATAGAAAGGGCTGCTCACTCACTAAAAGTGATAGAAACTATTTATTTTCTCATTAAAGTCCCGAACATTTCATATTTAAATGTCTTCTGGGCATTTAATAGGCATTTACATCCTATGTTCTGCTGTTTCTAGTATTTTGAAGTGATAGAGAAAGCCTAGGAACAGGATCTGCATTCACACGAAGTAGAAATGGAGGGCCTGGCAGAAATGAGCCATGATTAATCTGAAAAAAATAGTCAACAGATTAGTCGACATCCAAAATAATAATCATTCGTTTATAAAGCCCTATTCAGCACAGGCTTCTGTGGGCTGTTAGCAAAAATACAGCACACTTGATATTTCAATTGTGAATATCTAACAGTGTTTAAGAGCAAATCAAGCCATTTCCACACTAATGACTCTTTTCTAAAATACTCTTCTCCAAATTTAATTGCATGGTCATTTGTGTAGCAGGTGCGATATTGCGATCTTATTATCATTTATAAGATCTCATATAAAACAGTTTTTAATATATCAATAGTGGGATATGTAGCTGCATTAACAGGAAAATTGACTATACACTACAGAGGCAGCAAACTGAACAATGCTTCCACCATATTGTGTTAATATTTTCAGCTTACAGAGAAGGCCAAACAACAGATACAGTATTAAAAGGTGTTAAAAGGTATGTGATGCTGGTCATCTGAAAGAAACAAGACATAAAGAATGACTTAAAGAGATGATAATGAAGGCATTTGTTGGACAAGGCAGAAGGAAAGGCAGGAGAAAGGTTTACAGGCTCGATTTGTAGTTTCAAATGAAACTATGATACCATCATGTAATGCCACAAATAGGACAATCAATAAAATTATACAATCTGCAAAATATGGATTAAATATAAACAAATAATAATAATAATAATAAAAATCAGTAACAACCTCTATTACAGTGTAAGTACATCTCGGGGTAAGAAGAAAATGGTCGTTAGAGTGAAGTAGTCATTTAGCCAACACTTCATTATTCTTTCTTCTATGGGAGAATATCAGAGCTGACTACAAATAAAAAAAAAAACATCAGCGATTAACTATTTACCTAACAGATCATAATGAGCCATAATATGATCAGTTCAACACTGACAACTTGGTCCCCACAACTCTCTAGTTTAACTATAGTCTCTATTTGGTTGAAAAATGTGTGTTAGTAGACCTACAGTTGGCGGGTGAAGAGAAGAAATCAAAACTGAGCTGGCTAATACTGTGGATAAAATAATGCTTATGATATAGCACTAATCCTGTTGTGATTTATAATGCAGAATATTTAAACTGTCTTTTTAAAATGTCCAATAAGTAGGTAAGTAAGGAACACATTCCACCTGTGACTTGACCTGGTTCTCAAACCCAGATCTCCTTTAATCATCACAGCTGGACCTAGCTTAGCTTAGCTTAGCTTAGCTAGTGTGCACATTAAATCTCACAGCCTGTATGTTTACTGCATATTCTTGGTTATCTGGAAACCGTCTAAAATGCACTCAACTCCAGTCTTGGCTGTCTGAGACCTAATGCCTATGAAAGTAAGGTAATATACGTTACTTTTTTTACTGGGCATTTAAAACTCTTTACCAAACTCTATCAAAATTGTTGATGAAGCATATATTTTATATGTGGTAAGGTACTGTAGGTGATCTTTGAATACAATGGAAGGGAACATTGACTTGGAATAAGGTGACCACTTTGGGTCTATTTCTTCTAAGCCATGTACTAAAGCTAGATATTTAAAACGTACAACACAAAACGGTAATCTGTAGAAGTGCTCATCAGTCTAAAAAAATCTCTGTTGATTTTGGCTTTAGGGCACGGTCTACTAACACAAACGTCTTCAACTCAGTTTACAGTAGACTGTACCTTGAGAGGCTCTCTCTTTAGTGGTAAAATACGCAAAACACTCACCTCCGCAACCCATTCATGTATCGAGATCAAGCTAGCAAAAGGTTTACAATCAGGGAAGGAGGGTACAGGCATTATCTTAAATATCTGACAATATCCAAATGGCTTTTCCTTGTTATGGGAGGAGGTTTCCTGACATCTTACAGCAGCTTCTGGTTCTGGCAAGTTTTTAAGTTCCTCGAAATCCTCAGAGGTCTTCAGTCATCCTCAGTAGCTCTAGGAAGGCACCGACAGCCCCAAAATAACCCTGCATAAATCAAGACAAACCAGACAAGTGAGCCAAACATTTATCATATACGGCCTACAGTGGACTAATGGAATTATACAGTGTGAGATATTAATGAATGAATGGATTATATTTCAGATATTAAAAGGTGTACACATGTACTAAGAAATTTAACACTTAGGACTTAAGACTTACTTCATGCTCCAAAAACAGGGCTTTCAACTGTCCTTTCGACCAAAAGTCCATGGCATATGCTAGCAGCTTTGTTGACACAGTGTTTATTCGCAGGAAATTCCCAACAAATACAACTCTTTCGATTTTCTGAAAACCAAAAAAAGAACAGTGTTTGAAAGATGAAGGAGAATAAGTGTTTCTGTACACCAGTCACATTGGAGAAAGCTGAAAAAAAAATAAACTATGGCTGCCATCTAGCTGTGAGTGGCAGCATTAAAGTGGCTGCCTTTGCACTAATAGGGAAAACTCAAGCATGATCCAGTAGGCTTTTTTTAGATGGAAATTAGTTTAGTGCATATATATTCATAACTGACTTTAAAAAAATAAGACAGAATAATATCAATAATGAAATTCAGGCAATTTGAACAGGTTAAAATTAGTCAGTCCTAGTGAATGTGAAGCTGACTCATTTTGAAATGTTACCAAGTTTTAGTCCTGTTGTCACTGAAGTTACAAAAAAAAAAAGAAAAAAAAAATACACATACAGTAGTAGTAGGATTTTCTTCAATTTTTTTACACAGCCAATTACATAACCCACTCATTAGGACTCCCCCTATCACTACTGATGCCCCAATAACAAAAGGGTGAAGACTAGCACATGCCTCCTCCGATACATGCGAAGTCAACCACCGCTTCTTTTCAAACTGCTGCTGATGCAGCATTGCCGAGTAGCATCACAGTGCGCTCGGAGGAAAGCTCACAGACGCCTCATGGTGTGGAAATTATCTTTTGGGGTGATGTGGGGAGAGCGCTCCATCTACTCACCCAGAGAGATCAAGGCCAATTGTGCTCTCTAAGGGCGCTGGTAGCTGATGGCAAGCTACATAAACAGGATTCGAACCGGTGATCCCCTAATCATAGTGGCAGCGCTTAGCAGATTAAAATTGTAGGTGAAAGGTGAAAATCTCCAGGAAGGTTGGCTCCTCCCTGGTGGGTGGTCTATTCTCAGTCCAGTAGTGACATTTAGGTGTTTAAAAACTCCAGCAGCACTGCTGTTTCTGATCCACTCATACCATTACAACACACACTACTAATACACCCCCCACCACATCCAGGGTCACTAATACCTGCTATGTGGTGGTCCTGTGGGGTTTTAACCTGACACTAAAGAACAGGGTGAAAGGAGGATTTATACGAGCTCAAGTCAACTCTTTTTTATCAACTCTAATCTAAATCGTTTTATAACACTGATTTTAATTATAATCTTTAGTATTGATGTGTCAGTTCTGTGCGCTTTGATAGCCCTGTACAATGCTGCTTGATCTCCATGCCACAAGGCAACACTGTAAAGAAGCTGAAAGCACACAAAGAATTCTTGTAGACCAGATATCAACCTTTAGGTGTCTATAATGTTGACTTTGAGGCATTCTTAACATACTACACTTCAGTTATGCAGATTATGGACATCAAATGTTTTTACAATAATAAACACATTCACTTTCAGTTTCCCTGTGTTGATTACCAATGAATGGAAAATAAAAGCGCCAAACCTCGTTCACAGCACACATGCGGGCGATGGAACCAATGTTGTTTGTGATGGTGACAAGAGTAGCTCGGGCCAAGTCCTCTTTGCTGATGCTATCACGCCTCTCCTTGCTCATCATATGACCAAAACTAAAGAACAAGGAAACTTTTTTAAGGCTCTTTTCCTTTAAGAAGCAAATAATTTAATCTATGAAGAAAAGCACATCATTTACATATTAAAAAAAGTCTGGTACCTGGATGCTACAGCGGACCCTTGAAGACCGAAGCGCTCGTAATCTCCTCCGTAAATGTCCTTTACCAGCTTGTCCACATTAGTGCTGTCACCCTTTGCTGCCATCTCTAAGGCCTCCTCAAACGTCTCGCAGCCAGTCAGCAAGCAGCACAGGCCGAGGAACGTGCCTCCTCCCAAACTGTATAAAACAGAGGAAATATATAACTGACATGTCTTTGAAAGTAGCATGAAGCATTTAAAAATAAAAGTACAACACACAAATGAAAGAGAGTATTGTTAATATTAGTTATCACTGCATTCATTTTAAAAATTACAGAAATCATTGAGTATTTAAGTTTTAATTTTGTATCTTTAATATTTTATGTATAAAGTATGTTTGAGTGTTGTTTAACAAGCCTGGTATTGTGTCTAGCAATGAAACATACTGATTTTCAGTAAAGCATTTTGGGCAAATACAGATGTTTTTATCATTTTGCCACAAAAAAAAATCAAACTTGAGTAATCGCAGTAATTTTACATACAGACATTTTATCTTTTTAATCTAAGATACCCAAAAACGCTACTCATTTCTGAAGTGTTTATCCCTCTTCCCACGCCTCCCACAGACCAACCCGTGCATATTTTCTATACATTCCGGTCAGTCCAAGGACACATACCGGGAAAAAAAGTTCCAGCACAAACACCCAGTGGGATAAAGCATAGATGTAGCTGGAAATAAATCCTACCGTTTCTAAAAACTGCAGCGTCATCACTCTCTTTCGATTATAATCGAAAATGTGATTTTTTGTGAAGATTTTTTTAGGCCATAATTGCCCAGCACTACTTAAATGTATTACAAAGTAGATTTGCCAAAAAGCAATTCCAAAACCAATATTTAAACATATTTACTGAACAAAGCATAAAAAGTTCATTATTTGGCTTTTTGTCATTTATGACCAAATCATTTCAGTTGCCAAATATAAGATCTGGCAATGACGTGCATTTTGCTACTGAATTGGGGTGTGTACATGTAATGTGTACATGTATTTACACCAAACAGTCATGGTACAATAGATTCAGTCCATGCACTCTTGCAGAGAATACACAGTATCGCGGGCGAGTACATTATGGATTTGCATGGTACTGTGTGGACTGTAGTGGATTTGTGAGTACTGCTGAGGCTACTGCAGGTTTGTGGTAAATTCGTCTCTCTGTCTTTTAGAGAGAAAAGTTCACATACCTTTTGTTATCTTCACATTCATTTGCCACTCAAGGTAAGAAGTAAAATTACTAAAAATAAACATTGTATTTAACCGACATTCTGTACTGGTCTGTTGTATGTAGTATCTGTTTATTTAAATTCGAGTGAGACTTGATGGTGGGCACCAGATGGATGGAACATTCCTCCAGTCACAATATCACATGTGTACCAGTAATAATTTACAGAAAGAATTAGCACCCACAGTGGACAGTGCAGTGGGTGATAATTATTGTTTTGGCAAAAAGTAAACACAGATGACACACAGGGCTACACACTTGGAGAACACTAATTCACTTTACATTCTATGCAACTTGTTTTTTTGGGGGTTTTTTTTGCAGTTTTTAATGGCCACATGGCTGAATTAAATTGAAGTGCTATAGAACAATGCTCATTTTTATCAGTACTGATAGTTTTACAATATATTTTATATATAAGCCATTTATTTACCTTTACTTTAAATGTCCATATTAAATTATATTTTCTCAAACTGACAATCTACTACATTCAAGACTACTTGTCATTATGCTGAAAACAAGGCTACTGTGTGGATGCTTTCCTTCACTTCACACAAATGTTGCCATACAAGTCTGCTATATTACTGAGGATGATCAGTACATATTTCTTTTCCTCTACATGCTAAAAACAGGCAGGATTGTTTCTGGGTGTAGAAACGAAAAATCAAGTTTTCGAAGCATGTTGGCTAATACACAGAAGCACATGACTGTTTACCCAAGCAGACATTGCTTACCTGGTGCCTGTGACCCGTTTGTAGTTGTCTTTGGAGTAGACCGCGAGGATGCTGACCCCCGAGCCAATGTTTACCAGCAACATGGGGAAAGGGTTGTCAAGGCAACATGGCTGCTTGACACAGTTTTCAGGGTCGGAGGGGTTTTGGAAAAAGTAGCACTCGGGGTGGCCGTTAAAGCCCACAGAATCCACATACAGCAGACCCTGAATCAGACAGTCCAGCTCATCCAACTTCTGCAGCTCCAGATTAGCCACCTGCAGAGGAACACATCGACAGCAAGAGCACATTTTGAAAAGGAACTAATGGTTTCAGCACAGCAGCAGTGTGTCGACAATATGAATGATCAGTGTTTCATCTGTGGAATTTCAATACCCAGCCTTAGTGCTAAAGTAAATTCATGATTTAGGTACATGTGTTGTGGTTTGTTGGCTTTTATACTGTAATTTTTTAAAAACTATAGTTTTATAATTGTCTTTTTCTTTGAAGAGCAGGGAAAAACATGAATTTAGACCATCTGTATGTATGTCATGTTCCATTTTATTTACTTTTTATTTGTTTTGCTGTTAACTTTGGATGTTACTGTACTGTACTTCTTATATATCATGCCTTTTGGACCCCAACATGCATAGTGGCCAATAACATAGCAGCCACTGGGGTGAGGCTCCCTTTTAGAGGACACTCTCATACAGACCCCTGTCCAAGAACCACTCACAGATCAGTGCTCACCGTCCTGAAATCGTCCTCGAACTTGTAGGCTCCTCCTCCAGTGGCGCACAGCGTGGTGTGCAGGCTGGAGAAGTTCTTGTCCCGGCCCATCTGGATGAAGCTATGCATGTCGTGTGTGGGGAAGCGGATGAAGTGCAGGTTGCCTGTGCGGCCGCACATGGTAAGGTTCTTCAGCTCCAGGTGGACGTCTCGGATGCCTGTGTCACCATAGGCCACGTTGGAGGTCAGGTAACGGCGGATGCTTTTCAGGCTCTCCACCTCCTCTTGCTCCTCTTCAGCCGTGATGTCTTTCGGCTCAAAGTAAACCAGCTTCACCAGGGTGCCTCCGATATCCATGCCAAACCAAGGGAAAGCTGCAAAAACGAGTCAGAAACCCTTAGAAACATGAAACCTATACAGATACATATCAATAGGTAAATAAATCACATAAATCAGATGAGCAATAAAAACACAAGAGAATAGGATTAAAATTATTCTTTTTTTTTTATTTAGATTTATATGAAATCTCTCTATCACTAAAGGAATGCCCCGATCACTATGCGAGGGAAAACTAGCACATGCCTCCTCTGATACATGTGAATCAGCCATTGCCTCTTTTTAAACTGCTGCTGATGCAGCATCACTTGTGAACCAGTGCACTTTAGTGAAAGCACTGGATCTCCAGCTCTAATACATTAACTAACAGATGCCCGTGTGGACCAACATTACAATAAGATGTATGTGGGAAGAGAGCCTCATTTACCCATCCAGAGTGCAAGGCCAATCATGCTCTCTCTGACTCTGGCTGCTGATGGCAAGCAGCATGCTCCAGGATTCGCACCACCAATCCTTAGATTACAGTGTTATATAAAAGCCTTTTTTAAAAAAGCATTTTTTACACCAGCACTATTTGTGCTGGTTTGTAACTTTAGTGCGATTTCGATTGAACAGGTGTGAAAACAGTAATCACATGCGGATCAAAACAACCGGACAGGGACCTGCTAGAGCAGGTGGTCTCGGTTCAGTCCCAAACGAACTCTGGAGCGGTTTGTTTGTGGAGAGAAAGTGATCAAGTCTTAATCCGACCCAGCTATTAAATATACTCCTTTTATTTGAGCTAAACTGCTGATAAGAAGCAGTTTAATCTGAAATTTTAGCCAGATAACACTTTTTTCCACAGACTTGAACAAATACTCTCTCTGCTACTTCATGCTGTTTACAAGCGCAGTGTGTGCTGCGTTTAGTACTCATAGCCACGTGACGACCAATTGAAAACACTGTGTTTGAAGATGATCTACTGAGTATGGATCTGATCTAGTCTATTTAATGCTGGGGTTGAAGAAAGACTGGCCCTTTCAAGATTGTGCCAAGTTGAAAATTGCCAAACTGTAATTATGATCCAGGTAGGCTTATAATGTTAATCTATCAAAATTCAAATATGCAGATGTGTAAGAAAAACACTGGATATCGAATTGAATATTGATAATAATTAGATTTACTTCACTGTAACAGGAAATACAAATTCAGAGGAGACCAGCAAACAACATGAATGGATTCTTTTTTTTTGTGCAAAAGGACCTTTAAATGAAGTAGATGTGAGTATGGACTGCTGGAACCAGCCGTGTTGGATATGGTAGGGTTCTTGGGGCAAAAGTACTTTGTTAATAAACGTGTTGATTAATAGCTATTACAGTAATCCCCTTACATTACTAGTGCTGCCGGTGCAAAGGTGGGTTCGCTCTTTATTCTGTGGAACTGAGCTGCTGTAAACGTTTGCTTTGGAAGAGAGAAATCTGACATCTAGAATCTTTGTGTCAGAGGATTTAAGATTACACTCTTAACTCTTTTTTAAGGACCAAATCCCAAAGAACATATTATATAATGATTTCTGTGCAGTTATACATTTTTAGAAATATGCTTTTAGAATTCAGTGTTAGTGGAACAAACAAATCTCTTTGTTTGGAAGTGGTGGAGAGCATTAGCAGTGGAGTTGAGGTCATGTTTTGTTCAGCTTCAATTCACTCCTGGGTGTTAATGTTAATCTATTAGCTACTTCTGATTTGTTCTTGCTTTTTTGCAGAACGAATGTGCTAGCTTTAGTGTCCCTCAAAAATATCTTATTGAATTAATAAAGGAATCTTAAAAGTGGTTTTCAGTACCAAGGCCACTTAAAAAAGTGCCTTTACTTCTTGTTATGAAGTTCAAACTGACACACATTTAAATATGATATACGGATACTGACTTTTTACTACAATATTAAGAGATGGAGGTAATATAATTAAAAGCACAAAACTAAAGAAATGTCTTTATCTATAGATTAGTAACAGAAACAATTATCTTGTAAGCAAAAATCAGGACATGCCAACAATTAAATTTACTTGCAGTACATCATGTGGAGATGATGAGAGCAAGATTTGAGAGAGGAAGATTCTTGACTTATTTAAACCTCAGACTTTAGTTTGGTTTGCTCTTTATTGTTGGAGTAAGTGGGGACACCATGAGGATATTCAAGAAGGATGTAAATGCACAAAGATAAAAAATTAAATCCATATATTTAAATACATGTTAGAATAGACATAGGTTCTTATGTAGCATCCTCATTTTTTAACATGACTGACTGGGTAACCAATGCTACTCATACCCAGTAAGCCAGTACGGTATTATTATTAGTATTAGATTTACTATAATGGTACCAACTATATTGTGAGAATTTGTTTGCACTGCTTCTAAGCCTCTTTAGTTTTTTTACAACTATAAAATTCATTGCAAGCAGAAATGCAGAGAGACAACATCCATGGTTAATTAATTAGAAATCAAACATCTAATAGAATCAATGCTGTGGAGATTCAAGAAAATCTTATGAATGGACATGCCTCACCATCACTAAAGCAATTCTGCACACTGATCAGAATGGCATTAAAACTACTGACAGGGGAAGTAAATAATATTGATTAGCTCATTACAGTGACATCTGTCACTGTCTGGGTGGAATGTATTAGGAAGCACTTTCTGAAGTTGATGTGTTGTGGAAATAAGCAGGGAAAATGGAAAAATTTAAGGATCTGGGTCACTTTGACAAGAGCCAAATTGTGATGGATAGACATGAATAAAAGAGAATAGATCGAAATTCCAGACTTCCCATTAATCAGCTAAATCTATGGAGACCACAACTGGTGGTGGAACTTAGCAATATTATGCAAGTGGTTTTAATGTTATGGCTTATACAGCTCTGGAAAAAAATAAAAGATCACTTAAAAATTATGAGTTTCTTTGATTGTACCAAATTGAAAACCTCTGGAATATAATCAGGAGAAAGATGGATGAACACAAGCCATCAAGCCAAGCTGAAATGTAGTAAAGTGTGTTTTCAGACGGTTTAAGCTGAGAGAAGTTTTTGCACCAGGAGTGGTATAAAATTATCCAAAAGCAGTGTGTAAGACTGGTGGAGGAGAACATGCCAAGATGCATGAAAACTGTGATTAAGAACCAGGGTAATTCTACCAAATATTGATTTCTGAACTCTTAAAACTGTATGAACATGAACTTGCTTTCTTTGCATTATTTGAGGTCTATTATTGTTTTTAGCCATTTCTCATTTCCTGCTAATACATTTTTATTTGGGATTTGGGAGAAATGTTGTCCCTAGATTATAGAATAAAACAATAGTGTTTATTTGACATATACCTATAAATAGCAAAATCAGAGAAACTGATTCAGAAAATGAAGTGGTCCCTTCATTTGTTTTCAGAGCTGTATGTGTATAGAATGGTAAGTCGATTAAACTGGGTCATTATGGCCTGTATGTATGTTGAGGTTCACTCTGTTCCGCCCACATCGCGCCCGCTCCCCGACTGGTTGGCTGGCTGGTTGGTTGGTTGGTTAACATTATGTCAATCATACCAGAAACACGCCCACTTATTGCGTATTGTCCAATCAAATCCGCAGGACTTGATTCCCTGATTTCACAACACAAAATCATCACAGAAAACGTATGAGGAGCATTTTTGTTTTACTGTTAAATAATTTTCCACCAGTTTTAATCAAAAATTCTAAATTAAAATAGCCATGATTGAGAAATACATATGTTTAAAAAGGTTTCACAGTCTGAACTTCACATCTGCTTCAGATTAAGAGGCGTTATGAAATGTTTAATGGAAATTCGTGGATTTAAGAACCAAATTTTGCTTTTGTATGTCTGAAGATATTAAATGTTTATTTTAGGGAAGGGGCTAGCTTAACTGCAATCCTTCTCCTAGATAATTAGCTACGGCACATTTTACCCACACAGCCAAAATGTCCATCTGTCAAACAAGACCACCTAGAGTAAAGAAGCTCACTAACATAACATAGATAACCTACCTGGCTAAAACCTGGCTATTTACAATATTAATATTAAGCTAATTAGCTTTTGTAGCTAATAACCACATTCCCACCTTAAATGTGTTTTTAATCGTCTGTATGTACTGAGGTTCACTCCGTTGCGCCACTAGCGCGTCCCCTCCCCTTCCTTTTCCGGCTAGCTGGTTGGTTAAACGTCATGTCAATCATACTAGAGCCACGCCCGCTGACTGCGTTTCGTCCAATTAAATCCGCAGTACGGACGACAGCTATCTTAGCGTTACCTGATTTCACAACGCAAAATACCATAGGCAATTTTAACCTATACCTCATCAAACAAAACAAATGAGTATTATTTTTGTTTTGTTGTTAAATACATTCAACGTTACACCAGTTCAGTCAGACAAATTCATAATAAAACCCCCTCTGATTTAAAAATATAACGTTATATTGTCTGACAGTGGGAACTGTCAAATCTGCTTCAGATAAAGACGCGTTATGAATTGTTTAATGAAAATGTAAAGATTTACTGACCAAATTGGATAGTTTGTTAATTCCTGTGAAAACAAACCAAATTCCTTGCCTTTCTTATTGTTAATTAGCTGCAGGAGCCACATTTTACACACAAACAGAGCCAAAATGTCCATCTGTCAAACCAGACCACCGAGACTGAAGAAGCATAACATAACGTTAGTGGACTAAAACAAAGCAGTTCTTGGTACGTTAAAAACGTAGAGTATGTTGATTAAATTAGCTAAATGTCTGTTTTTAAAAAGCTTTTGCAGCTAATGATCACACTCCCTCCTTAAACGTGTAAAAAAGCATTTTTTGCGCAACACCAGCGCCGCTGTCTTTGTTCGAGTATGAGATCCAGCTATTCAGCAGCATAGGATAGCTAACCTAGCTAGGTTTAAAGATCTCAGTGTGAGAAAGTGTTGTGTGTGAATGAGAATGAGAGGCTTACGGGGCCGGTTCTTCTTCCCGGAGTCCATCCGCCTCCTGAGTCTGCAGCGCTTGGCAGGAGAACCATTGTTGTGAACATCAGGTCTGTGAAGATGGTGGAAATTTTCAATACCATGATGGCCACCACTACAGTGAGGGTTAGTGCCACTAGCGCTGCTGCCTCCTCCTCCGCCGCCTCCTCCAGCTCCGTTTGATCCGTTCGGCGGATGAAATCCGTTCAGCAGCCCGTTCGTGTAGTGTGTGGGGTTTCCTTTCTGGTCGGCATTTTCCATAATGTCACACGGCGAGTGGGGGAGCCGAGCAAGGCGAGCGTTAAACAGCTGAAGACCGAGGCGGTGAGCGAGTCCGTCCGTCTCTTCTTCCCTGTTCTTCCTCGATGTGACGGAGCCTTCAAATCCTCGATGTTTCTGACTAATGAGAGATCATATGTCTGTTTACTGGCGATATTAGCGGACAAATACGGTCAGAAACCGTTTATAGAACCGTTTCTCCTTTTTTTTCTTCACGGGTTTTTCGCTCCGCCGTCGCAGCTTCCGAGTCAAACACCCGGTTCGCGACGTCACTGCTAAAGCAAGACTGATGTGGCTTTTTTCCCCACCTCTATTCCGACACGCCCTGCCTTCCTGCCCTGGGATTGGCTATCGGTTCATAGATCCACCCGTTTTTCGCCAACCTCCCCACATCAGCTCTGACCGACTCTGCGTCGTTATAGCAAGAAGCCACGCCTTCCTGCACTGGGATTGGCTACTGTGAACCATACTGCGAAGTCTTAGCCAATCCTAGCGCAGGAAGGCGTGGTGAAATAGGCATTTTAAACAAACTGCCTTGTGAGCCGACTGTAAAGGGGCGTGGCCAGTCGTGGCCTGTCGCCTCATACTTTACTGTATGATACTAAAAATCAATGAAACAAACATGAACTTTGGCACGCGCTGTTTAGACCACTTTCTGAATCAGTTTCTCTGATTTTGCTATTTATATGGATATATTTGAACATTTGAAAATGAACATTGTTGTTTTATTCTATATTCTATTTCTCCCAAATTCCAAATAAAATATTGTCATTTAGATCATTTACAGAAAATGAGAAATGGCTGAAATAACAAAAAAGATGCAGAGCTTTCAGACCTCGAATAATGCAAAAAAAAAGTTTATATTCATTTTATATTAAGTTTTAAGAGTTCAGAAATCAATTAATGATTTTTTTCTTAAAGAATAATGCTGTCACACTTAAAATGTGGAACAGATTTTTCTCATGATTTTTGTAAAAAAAAGAAGTAGTGAGGGACAATATTGTGTAAGAACCAACTACATGTTTCCTCCTACACATAGTTATTTTATCTTGTGTATAAATCACACTTGGGTCCATGGAACAGGAACTGTATAGACCCTGTATAGAAACTGGAACAACTGTACACCAGTGGCTCATAGAAAAATTTCATTCATTAACACAACTGACCCCAGTAGTTGACTTCAATCAGACACTGGTTATGAAGACCCTTTAATGAGTTGCCCTCTTGTGGTAGTGATGTGCTTCTAAATGCCTAAGTAGTGTTGTTGTGTGCAAGGCTTTAGCACTTTTAACATCTAATAAATAACTTAATCTGATTTAATCTTTATTTGAGCTATTTGTGCTACGTCATTCAATCAGAGATCTCCTAATAGGCAAAGAGAAATACAGAAATATATTGGACAACGTGCATTATAAATGAACTAGAAGGGTACATTTGGGCTTAGTAGTGTGATACTGAGCCATGTTATCTGTGATCTTAGCTGAGCTGAGCCTTTGGTTGCTGGAGATTCTGAACTGACCATAATAAGGTCAGTTTATTTTATTTGAAAAATGCATTGGCGACAAAAATATAAATAGTAAGTATGTGACTAGTTGGAGTGAAAAACACTTAGATATGGTTTATTTACACTGAATACACTAAGCCAAAAATCAAGGGATAGCAGTGTGTACATTGCAATGAAGTGATACTTTATGGCAAGCTGAACACTGGCCAATAATAAAGCGTAGTTCAAAGGAATGTTTTGGTGTATCAAAGTTTTGACCTCAATTCAAAAGAAATTCTGAAGCAGCAGTTCTTGAGAGAAAACTCACCAACATGATACAACTGAAGCTGTTTTCTACAGGAAAATGGGCTACAATGTCTCCAAGGGGGATCACAGTAGATACTTAACGCAAAGGTTCACATAATTTTTCCACTCCCAGATATGCAATTTTGAATAATTTCTCCATTTTCCTCAAGAAATAAATGAAACTAAGTGTAAATTTTGTCTAATTTTTAGTTTACTACAGATTTTGAACAGACAAACTGTCCTTTACACTGTGCCAATATTTCTTGATTGAACAGACCAATAGAAATACTTAAAAATTACCAATTTTGAACCTCATTATTTAACATGTCGAAATAAATACATACATTTTACATTCTGGGGGAAAATTTAAGTTGCTTTTCAGCTAGTTGTGATGTGACCGAGAGATGGCAGTAGAATCATTGATAAAAAGTGTAAACCGCTCCAAAATTAAGTGCAAATCCATGAGCCTTAAAATCTCATACATAATACATACATATTAGTTAATTATATCTTATAACACATTCATCACACTTAGTCTGTTTAGTGTGGTGTTAACAGTACTGAGTCTGGTAATATTGATAGAGTCTGTTGGGCTGAAGTTGTAGGACTATCAAGCATCATCTGAACATGATGAGCAGATCCATGCTCTGAGGGGGGCTGTGACATCACTCCTGGTATAAAGCCCCTCTGTGGAGGCAGCACTTTCACACACACTCGCTCACAGCACACAGTGGGGACCAGCACGAGAAGTTAGTCCTGCATCGTGAGACAGCCGGTATAACCGATGGATTGGAGCAGCAGAAGCATGAGAGCAGCATGAGAGACGGCATGTCCAGCCTGACCTCCCAGATCCTGGACCTGCGCGTGGGGAAAGTGCAGGACAGAGCCACGGTTCCAGCCTCAGGTTTGCTGGAGAACGAGACGGGCTGCGGGGAGCAGATCCTGAGCTACGGCCGGGCTGAGAAGGTGCTGATAGGAGGAGTCCTCACCATGCTCACCTTCCTCACCATCTGCGGGAACCTGCTGGTGGTCATCTCCGTCTGCTTCGTGAAGAAGCTGAAGCAGCCCTCCAACTACCTGATCGTGTCCCTGGCCGTGGCCGACCTGTCCGTGGCCGTGGCCGTCATGCCCTTCGTCAGCATCACTGATCTGATAGGAGGACAGTGGATCTTTGGACGAGTTTTCTGTAACGTCTTCATCGCCATGGATGTGATGTGCTGCACAGCCTCTATCATGACTCTGTGTGTGATCAGTATAGACAGGTGAATCACCCAGAACTCTTCTTCACTTTCATCACAAATAAGTCATCTAATTTATCATCTAAATAACTTTTAAATTAATAGTTTTATATATGAAATATTACTTTCATATTTCAGTAGCTAATTTTAATAGACAGAATTGATCTGTATATGATTACAGCTATGTCTTCTTGAACCTGAATCTGAAGTGACACATACAAATTACATTACTATAGAGTTCATTTACTGACATGTAACGTCACTGGATTTACACTATTTACTGTTCAAAAATAATACATCTGCATGATTTTACAAAACAGTTTGTAAAAAATTTGAATGTTAACTGTTAGCAAGTAATTTGACTATTGAAATATTTTAAATAGTCAAATTCCAGAGAATCACTGGAATTAAATATTAAATATTTCACAGTACAAGTAACGGTAAATTTGTTTGATAAATTACTAAAGTATTGTAAATTATTTGGTTAAACGCTTTGTTAGCCATAATATCAATGTAAATATCAGTTTATAATTGTCAGTTTTCAGTATGGATGTCTGGCGTTTTATTTTTTACGTGTAAAAATAATTATAGATGTCTGGTTGTGTTTTTACTACTTACAATTACAGTATAAATAACTGAAATATTTTTTTTCTACTGGTAAAAAATGTCTCATTGATTAGACCTTTTATAACAGTCAGAATCTATACATCTATATACAGAGAGATTTCTGAAAATAAAATATGTACTTGTAGATATAATTGTACATATTGTAATTTGACTTTTTACAAAATTACACTGTGGATATCTGGAATTTAAAATCTAAAAAAAATCATTTTAGGTCTCTGGTTGAAATTTTAATAGTCAGAATTGCAGTGTAAATTTCTATAATGATTCAATAACCTTTTTACTATCAAATAATAGCATATCTATATTAACATTTTAATAAATAGAATTACAGCACTTGGAATTACAACATCTACTGGTAAAAAGTATTGTAGATCACTTTGATTGAACTTTTTAATTGTCAAATTGCAGTTTAGATGTCTTAAATTAAAATTATTTCTGGTTAAAAATATCTATCGATTTCTTTATTTGGACTTTGTACTAGACAGATTACAGTGTAAGTTCTTAATAATAAAAATAAATGTCATGAAAGTCATGACACTTTTTAATGTAAATGCAATGCAACTGTACTCTCCTTTCCATCCCTCTTCAGATATCTGGGCATAACTAAGCCGCTGACGTATCCCGTGCGACAGAGCGGAAAGTGTATGGCTAAAATAGTGCTGTCCGTATGGCTTCTGTCGGCTTCCATCACACTGCCACCTTTATTCGGCTGGGCTCAGAACGTCAACGACGACAACGTGTGTTTGATCAGCCAGGACCTGGGCTACACTGTCTACTCCACAGCCGTGGCCTTCTACATCCCCATGTCTGTCATGCTCTTCATGTACTACAGGATATACAGGGCTGCCAAAGTAAGCGTTGCCAAGCACGCCATCGCCATCATGCCCAAAGACGAGGACAACCGTGTGGACTGTGTTTCAGCTGTGCTGAAGCTTCAGAGGGACGCGGAGGACTGCGGCAGCTTCTCGCGTCTTCTGAGGAACGACCGCAGGAACATCTCCATCTTCAAGCGTGAGCAGAAGGCGGCGGCTACACTGGGTATAGTGGTTGGGGCCTTCAGTGTCTGCTGGCTGCCTTTCTTCCTGCTGTCCACTGCACGTCCCTTCATCTGCGGTGTGACGTGCAGCTGTGTGCCCCTGTGGGTGGAAAGGACCCTTCTTTGGCTGGGTTATGCCAATTCCCTGATCAACCCCTTTATATACGCCTTCTTCAACAGGGACCTCAGGACCACCTACCAGAACATCATCTGCTGCCGATACCGCAACATCAACCGCAAACTCTCTGCAGCCAGCATGCACGAGGCCCTCAGATTAGCAGAAAGGCCAGGCATGATGATGTAGGCTGGTCATAAAGGGAAACATGTTTCCATCCCCCCCATAAATTTGGGGTTTTCAAGGGTTGAATGGTTTGGAACTATGTCAACTTAGAGTGTTTTCACTCCTTGGAACGGTTAGTTTCAGCAGGTGTGAATGCAGTAATAACACTCTGGTGCAAAGCAAAACAACTATACCGAGACCCGCAGGAGGAGATGGGTTCGGGCTACAGCAGTTAGTTTGTAACTAACTCTTGTAGCTCTTTGAGCTAAACAGCTGTTCAGGTGCAGTTTAACCTGATTTAATACACAGATAATTAGTCCAGCTATTAACAAATGCATTTTCTGCTGCTGCGGCTTCATGCTAAATTGCACTGAAATACATTCTAATCCAGAACAAAGGACCTTCTTCCTGTATTTACTTTGTTCTGCCCCAAACAGCTCGAACCAATAAGTAAAGAAAATATCATCATATAGTTTGTTGTGAAATAGTTTGATGTGACACATTTTGTTGCATTCGTGGTTTTGCCTGTGTGAAACCAAACCAAACCAAGTAGAAAAATGCACCAAGTTAATGGACTCTTAAACTGATTCAGACCACAGAATTGAACTACAGGTGTGAAAACACTTTTAATGCACAATGGATCTTCGATTCTTGGATTCTTCATATATGACATACCTCTTGTATATATTTTTATGGACATTTCAAAAGAAATGATTGTATATAACACCAAAAGTGATTCCACTATTGTTACGGGTCAGAGAACATCTTTTCAGAACTAATGTATACAGAATCCTTTTGATCAGAGAGTGTAAGAACAGTGCCACACAGAGACTTATTCCAGCGGATGGTTCTTTGACGGACCATTCTATTGACATGGACTTTTGGGAACCAAGTGTGGCTAGTCTAAAGCATCAGTAGGTCATGTACTTCTTACATGTGAACAGACATTTTTATGCACCTTTCAAATACTGTGCTGGGCTCGTGGGACTCAAAGGAGACCTGTGGATAAAGTAACAAAAGTGCAAATACAACCTGTATGGACAAGAGCGAGAAGCCAACATCGCTGAGGACCTTTAACCATTTTCCGTCACTGGGTTTCACTGATGAAAATGAAAAAAATGCATTTACTGCATCTATGTTATTATTAACACGGTTTTCAGGTTCAGGTTCAAAATAACTTATTTTGTCCATTCACATGCAGTTGTATGCAAAATTG
This sequence comes from Astyanax mexicanus, assembly GCF_023375975.1. Taxonomy (NCBI): domain Eukaryota; kingdom Metazoa; phylum Chordata; class Actinopteri; order Characiformes; family Acestrorhamphidae; genus Astyanax; species Astyanax mexicanus. The sequence continues at coordinate 25,725,825 of NC_064422.1, forward strand.
TGGACACCCTCTGGCCAAATGTCATATTGTATTTCTGTGAAGGGAAGTAAACAACCTCTGCAGAAAATAGACAGCAGTCAAATAATAAGTATAAGTATGACAGAACAGCTCATTTTTATCCTCTAACTTGTATTTCCCTATCTGGTGTCTAATTTCAACAGTTAGTTACTCTTTGTTAATGTTGTCACATAATTTCCCCCCAAAAAATCAGTTTTAAAAAATGTCTCTCCATGCCTAGAATGTATGTGAATGTTGGAAGTGTAAACATAATGAGTTATTTACCAGTTTTGGGGTTTTGAATCGGCTCATTGTAAAGGTTTGTTTTGGTTGTCAGATTTTCTCTAAAGGAATGTTCAAGTATTTCACTTTATTGTAATGAACTTCCTGTTTTTATTTAACTATACCAAGATAAAAACAGCTTTCCATTCTATGACACCTTTTATGCATATGGCTGTTGGTAATATGGTAAGCACAATTTTGTAAGGTGACAGATCCTAATGACACTTCTAAACTTGCCCAATCAGTTTTAATGAGTCAATTAAAAGCTAATGAGTTAATGAAGTCAGAGCATCATTAGACACTATTTTGTAAGGCACATGACTATGTGAAATTAGCTGGGGCTCTTAATAATTGCACATACAAATCATAAGCTATACCAGATGTGTCAAGCAACAGAAAATCACTGTTAATAACATTTACAAAACAGTGCAGTTAGCTTAAGTTTGGGATCAGATTAGTTAGGTGACTACAGTCTGGTTTGTATTCTGATAAGATTTTATTTCACATACATTTGCATTTGGTAGTCAAATCCAATTTCTGTGATGGATAGAATATGGACAATTCACTCATTCCAAATTAATTGTTGCTAGAGCTTTGGTTGCACTGGACCTTTTGGTTTTACTTTGAGAAGTTTTGGTCTCCATAGAAGGATTTTTATTGTACTGGGAGGAGTTTTGGTTGTATTAGGAGAAGTTTGGGTTATACTGGGAGGAGTTTGGTTGTATTAGGAAAAGTTTTGGTTGTACTGGGAGGAGTTTTGGTTGTACCTGGAGGAGTTTTTGTTGTATTAGGAAAAGTTTTGGTTGTACCTGGAGTAGTTTTGGTTGTACTGGGAGAAGTTTGGGTTATACTAGGAGGAGTTTTGGTTGTATTAGGAAAAGTTTTGGTTGTACTGGGAGGAGTTTTGATTGTCATAAGAGGATTTTTTTTGTTGTGTTGGGAGGAATTTTGGTTGTACTGGGAGGAGTTTTGGTTGTACTTGGAGAAGTTTTGGTTGTCATAAGAGGATTTTTTGTTGTGTTTGGAGAAGTTTTGGTTGTACTGGGAGGAGTTTTGATTGTATTAGGAGAAGTTTTGGTTGGACTGGGAGAAGTTTTGGTTGTACTGGGAGGGGTTTTGGTTGTACTGGGAGAAGTTTTGGTTGTACTGGGAGAAGTTTGGGTTATACTGGGAGGAGTTTTGGTTGTCATAAGAGGATTTTTTGTTGTGCTGGAAGAAGTTTTGATTGTACTGGGAGGGGTTTTGGTTGTACTGGGAGGAGTTTTGGTTGTACAAGGAGGATTTTTTGTTGTGCTGTGATACGTTTTGGTTGTACTGGGAGGAGTTTTGGTTGTACCTGGAGGAGTTTTGGTTGTACAAGGAGGATTTTTTGTTGTGCTGTGATACGTTTTGGTTGTACTGGGAGGAGTTTTGGTTGTACCTGGAGGAGTTTTGGTTGGACTGGGAGGTGTAAATGGGGTCTAAATGTCAGTTAAAGGAAGAGACTGTAATAATTAGTGCTGAAAATTAGTTTTAGTTAGGCAAATTAGTCTGTTAGTAACCTGGGTACCGTTAATGTGTCAGAGAAATGTTTTATTTGTCACTGAGATTTTGAGTCAGTCAGAGAAGAGAGTGAAAGAAGAATTAGCGCAGGAAGATGAACTCTGTCATCACAGTGACTAAAGTGACTGGGCTGTGCCCACTCAAAGTATGTGTGGTGTAACCCCCAGTACAATCATTAGTCTAAATAAATCAGGGCATATCTGCATCAGTGTCCAAACTTTTGAACATTTGTTGCAGGTTTTTGATTAATTGAATTGCTTTAAATATTTGCCATTTTCATCTGTCATTTTTTATATGTTTTTGTGTTTATTGTTAAATCAACCAGACTCGGTATGTTTGTCCACCATTCAGTTTTTCACTGTCATAACTACAGTGCTTCAATTATTAACATCAGTGTCATAGGCCCTACAATAGAACCCTGTGGTACTCCACGATACCATAGTTTCTGATTTGGATTTATAACTAAATAATAAACCTAGGTTTCAAGGGGACGTCATACAGACACCATAGTTTATCACATCATCTTATGCTCCTGTTATTTGGTCGTACATGGTCTAAAAAGTTTGAGAACCACTGAAAGAAAGTAAGTAAACTTAACGAGATTTTGAAAATGTTATCGTCTAAAGTAAGTTGCAGAGGTTGTGTTTACTTTTTTTCACTAGGATCAAATTTGAGCAAATAAGACAAATGTGATGAATCTTGTTTAACTGCACACATTAATTATATAAATCACTCGACAGTCTAACCATTTATGTATTAAAGGTCATTAAGTGTCTGTATATGTATTAAGCAAGAACTAATAGACGCAGAAAAGATCAATATCTAGTGGTTCGTTCTTCAGAAAATTGATTTTAAAAGCTCTTTATGAAGCTAAATGTCATTGTTCTATGGCACCGTTCCAAAGAACCCTTTTTGGCATCTTTATTGTTTATTTTCTGGAGTGTAGGACACGACGAATGTGACCCTGAATAAAACTTGCTGAGGCTTTTACACTGAGAAGCCTTCATATTTTTTGATGAATTGTTTATTGCCAGAGTGGTTCTCTCCAGACGCTACAGCTTAAGTAACTCAAATGAAACACATTTTATTCTACGGATTCTCCAGATGTCTTCTTTATTCCAGCCCACGCGCGCTCGTGTCCTACACAGACTTCTTAATGAGAGAGAATGTCTATCTCAGAGTAAATATCTTAGACTTCATTAGCGTGCCTATATTGTAGACACATGTAATAGGCATGTCCTTATCCACTTAAATAGACATTAAATATAATGGGTACAATCTGTTGCAACACCAACATAAACCTCAGTAACAGTAAAACAGGGCTGTACTGTTACTACACTGTATAATACTGAATCCATGTTTAATACTGTGTGTAATATTGTAGTATAATTATGACTGCGGGTGCACATGCCTTTATAATATTTCATTGTCAAAAATACACTCTAAAACCTCTCCTCTATTTGTGTATGAGAGTTTTTGTATTTATTTGAGTCATACAGTAACAGAAGATGGAAAGATAGTTTAGTTTAGTTTAGTTTAGTTCGGTTTTGCAAAACATATACACACATAAGAAAAGGTTAAAAATGGATAATAAAGAAAAAGAAGAGAAAAAAAGAACACATCCTGTCTTGCATTTAAATAAATCAATACAAACCGAAAAGGTAGAGGCTGAAGCTTTTGCTTAGATGATAGGTAGACTCTTAGGAAGGATGCTACGTTATTGCTTTGTGGGGTACAAACATTGTCACGGAGCCGGTACTTTAATCAGATAATTGGCATTCCAAAAGTCATGGGATAGCAAATTTGAAATGGTAAATTGATCATGAGGTGTTACCACCGTGGAAGGCTTGGAAACAACTAATCTGTATGTAGGTTTTGGGGTGTTACCTTGTGAGTAAGATTAAACACTGAAAGCCAATGTGCTCATGGCAAGGTGACACTGGTTCAAGCAAGATTTGATAGTGGGTTCCATTTGAATGAGACATTGCATTTTCTGTGGAAGATGTGCAGGCCTTTAAAATTCTTTAATTCACAGTGTCACAGGTGCACCAGGAATACACCATAGGCATTACCAACCAGAGTGGACAGCGCAGTGGGTGATAATGATCATGACTGGCATGATCTGGCTAGTTTCGTCCATGCAACAGCAAATCCGTATTTGATGCAGGAAGTTTCATATGCATATCCCAGTGGGACATGGCAAAAGTAATGGGACACGATGCTAGTTCCTGTGTCAAGACTTTTGGAGTCTCCCAATGAAACAATTTCTGTTATACAATACTTATGATCCATTACATGCTTTACAATAACAATAATATATGTAATAATAATAATAATAATATTGTTTTATCATTATTAAGGTGGAATTACTGCCCCTCACTAAGTGGTCTGGTTCTCTGTGTCCTCTAAATGGGCAGCTAATTTGCCTGTCAGTGACCGTCACTTCTAATGTGGCTGCAAGCTAAACTGGTGTGACCAGTAGAGATTGGTCTTATTATTAGAAGCATGGCTTTAATTGTCTGCTAGCTGTGAGAAATAGAAGGATGTAAAATATGAAGGTGCCTTTCCTTCTTTTTGTGTCAACAAGCTAAACCCTGAGTGGTCTTTTGCTTTTAAAATGGCTTTAAATTGTTGTGGCAGGAATTTCACAAGTTCAGCATCTCATGGGAAAAACATTACTTTGAGATTTTGCTCTATGTTGATGTGATTGTGTCACACAAATCCTGCAGGGGCCCTTTTCATTCTGCGAATATCCCGTTTCTACATTTATAAATCTTTACACTACACCGAAATTACTTTACTTTACTTTACACAGTACCAGTCAAAAGTTGGGACACACCTCTTCTTAATCAAAGTGTTTTCTTTCTTTTTATGATTTTTGCATTGTACATTTATTTTTAAGACATTACAGCTATACAGAATAACATGCAGAATTATTTTGTAAAGAAAAAAAACAGAATATGTTTTGTACTTCCTCCTAAAAGCCATATTTAGCTAGATTTTCTCAGTGGCTCCATGAAGAAGCGTCACATAGAGTAGTTTTTTTAGCGTCTTGAAGGAGTTCCTGGAGGTGCTGAACAATAGTTTTTTGAGCTCCAGCTCATCCCAAATCTTAGTTGATCAAGTTTAGGTCAGGGGATTCTGGAGGTCAAGCACTTTTTTTGTTTACTCTGTAATTCTGTATGTGTCCATTAATTGTTTTTATGCATTAAATATTAATGCATTATGTAGAAAACAAATAAGTAAAGAGATAAAGAAAAACATTGAATTGAATGATTTTGACTGGTCCTGTATTTCCAGTCAAGCATTTATCCACCCAAAATTGGCATTTAAAGAAAATGTGGTTGATGTTGATTTGGAGTTGTTGATGACCTTGTTCTGTATCAATTATACATTTTTATTAGTCTTATTTTGTTTTGAATTACAGTGATATTTTACCATGGCATTGTGGACAGTTTAAGCCTTACCCCTTGATCTAGGATTATAAAAAGACAATATCAGAAATAGTAAGTGAAATAATATTATTAATTATTATTAATACTATTATTAAGTGTATTCTGTCCCTTGAAAATGAAACAGTGTTAATGTTGTGATGTCACTTGTTTCAAAGGTTATTTCCTAAATGAGTGTTTATCGCAAGATGACAGGGTGGACAGGAAAATCTAGGACACATATAAATGGCTTGATATTTTTATGAAAAAGCTAAATTAAAAAAACATACTAAAAACACATCTTTAAACCTTTAAGAAAATGTGTATACACACAGTATATATATATATATATTGAAAAAAAAAGAAAAAAAGAGGAAAGCAGGAATGGAAGCTGAAGAATGAGAAATGTCAGAGAGAAATGAAGATGACTGTGAGTGGTGAGGCAGTGGAAATAAAACATTAAGATGCTGCACGCCTGACAGGGAATGACCTGGAACACGCAGCTGCCTGTTCAGTGGTTTGGATTTATGTCCGATGCTGAATTAAGGGAGAATACTCTGTGAGTAAATGAAACGTACCTGAAGCTCACTCACAGTGGCATCAGAATGGCAGCCAGGGTAATGGAATCAAAGCACATAAACTATAACCTTCAGAGTCTCCCCTGAGGATCCAGACATACCCTTCTTCTCTTTTCCTTCCATTTCCATCCTTCTGTTTTCCAATTTCAAAATGGTCCTGGACCATCACTACAAGATTACGTCAGCTGTTCATCTGTCAGATGAACAGAATAAAGCTGGGGGATCTGGAGGCCGGTATTGCAGCGGTTAATATTATCACTGCTAGAACAAACCTTACTTTATCTTCAGAACGATAATGTTCAATAGAAAAAACACCTTTTACCTTAATTCACAAAATAATGCTATTTAACTTAATTACAGGTTTGAGTCTATATACTGTACTGTTAAATGTTATACAACAGTGATGATAATGCGAGCTGAGCATGTTTTAGTTTTTAATATAAAAGGCTTTAAAAAAAAAGAATTAAAAAAATTTATAACAACACCTCTGTACTAAGATGTGTTTGAGGAAAAAGTACAGTAAATGCTTACAGTAAATGTACTGTCCCAACAATTTTCTAATGTATTGCAGGCCTGAAATGCAGGAATGGACATGTATTAATACATTTAGTGAAGTTGAGCGGAGAAAACATGAAATACCTTGGGTTCATAAAGTAAGTACCGTATTTTTTACACTATAAACTGCACTTATAATATTTAATTTTTTCCCAAAAATGTCAGTGTGCCTTATAATTTGGTGCTTCTTATGTATACATTTTACCAGTCAGGTTATAAGGAGCAGTAAACTGCTTTGCTGAACTGCAGAGTTACACAGGAGTTTCAGTGACGTTTCTCCAGCAGTATTAGCATTAGCCGCTAATCACGCTAATTTCTAGCTGTTTAGCCATTCAGAAGCGAATCTTATCGGCCTGTAACCTGCTGCAAACTCTGGCTAGCACTGCTAAAGCAAGATTAGCATTATCCGCTAACCACGATAAACGCTAGCCCCTTCTCCGTTCAGTGGTGAGTATTTATCGGACTATAAGATGTGTGTTTACTGTGTTAAAACCAGCTACATGGTACGAACTGCTTGCTAATATCGCTCTGGCTTACCGGAACACTCAGGGTTCATCAGTAGAGCAGATAGCCACTAATGCTAATGCTCCAGCTTTAGTGGAAATGTGGAAACAGAAGTGCTTTACCCACCCAAATTAACAGTGTTCAGGAGAGAAATCTGTGTAGATTAACATCCAGCGCTCGTTTGACTTTTTATTTTTGTCCTTTAAAGAATTACAGTTTTTGTTACTTAACTTAGCTTGGCTTCACAGGTTGTGCCACCCAGCGGTGAGACCTGCTGAAATAGAAGGAAAACATGGTGACACCCCTATTCTTCACTAGTGTCACATAGCGTGCCTTATAATCGAGTGCGCCTTATGTATGAAAATAGACCAGAAAATAGACGAGAGTGTGGTAGTGCGTCTTATAATCCTGTGTGCCTTATAGTGCGAAAAATACAGTAAATAGAAGAAACTGTTTCAGATTTGTGGTCGTAGTTTCTGTATGCATTTGTATGCAGTAGGGTCAGTAAGTCTTGTAGCAAGATTGTGACAATAAAGTCTTGTTAAAATATCTTTCTGTCCTGTTTCCTCACTGTAGAGCACTGCAGTGATCTCTCTATTCGTAGGGAAAGCTGTTAAATGATTCCATCTGAGCAGTGAAGTGTGAATGAACTGAATTAAAGTTTTAAGATTGCCTCTCACATCAGCTAAATCGGAGCGGCGTGCCCTTCACCTCGGACCTTGAAGCTGCGCAAATGAACAGCTGAGAGAATGATGTTGGCCAAACTGCGACTACTGGGTTATTTGTCTTTAGATACTGATCTACTGTTCTTACGCCAAGTTCCATAGGCCTGTACTGGATACAAACTGCATTTATTGCGTCAGGGGTTTCAGGGAGTTGCTTTTTCTTGCCACTGTTCCTCTGCTGGTGCTCTTTAGAGAAATCTCCATAGGAACAGGAGTGTAATGTGTGGAATAAGGTGCAATAAGAAACCTTAAGATTGCTTTAGTTTCACACTTACAAAAGAAAAATGCCAGATCGGGACTGAAGCTTGGACCTCCTAGCAGCTGCTTCTTCTGTGCGTGGAAGACCTGAGGCAAGTTCTCTATGAAACCTTGTACCAGTGAAACAAACTCAAAGCCTCTGTACCTCTGAAACCAGTTATTCTCTAAACTAATTAATCATACAGTCCTGAGGGGCACCTCCACACACACTGGCTGAAAACAGAGGAGAAGGCATCTCCAAACAATCCAGGCTGAAAAACGCTCCTTAAAATGTGAGCATAAGTGTTTAAGACTAATCTGTTAAGAATTGAGTGGGAATACAGTCAGGTCTGTAATTATTTGAATGATGAGTGTGTTTACATTGCATTTACAGTATATGAATTTGGGTAATCTGAATGGAACAATAAGTAGGTCAATAATAATTGGTTGCTTTGCAATCAGCCAATAATTAGCTCTTTTAATTCAATTTCTTAATTGGATTTTTTGATCTCACTGTGATCTAAAAAAAACAGAGGACGCTATTAACATGACTACCCAGCTACCACATTTTGGTTAGTAGAATGTTTTTTTTTTATGTTACAATTAACATTCCTAGAAAGTTCAATCTTTTAGTTTTGGGAATGTTACTTCTTGCATCATTTTCAAAATTTTAGCATTCCTATAGATGGGAATGTTATCTAAAAATGTTCTAATAGAACATTCCTGGTACATTATTTCTGTAACGGTACAGGCTAACCTTCCTGGAACTTGTTCAATACGTTGTTATAACGTTCTCTGTTAGTTGAAGATTGGGATAATAAGATAGCTTTAGAAATCATTTTATAATCAGATTACGAAATGCATATAATCACATTTTGCCTCAGTAATGCAAGATGTTATTGTCATGATGTAAAACTTCAACATTCATGTAATATGTTTAACCAAAGTTATTGGGAGATTACAGGAAGTTTTAGATATGAGATTCTGGGATGAACTTTGGGGCAACATTTGTAATGGTGAAGCCCGATTGTGACCAGTATAATATGGGAATCAGCCCAAGCCACTTGTGCCAACACTGGTTGCTGAGTATAACATGGCAATCGGCTTGAGCCATTTGTGCCAACACTTTGGTTGCAGAGTAAAAAACACTTTTAGCCTTAATTTTGAACAGCTATTGCCATACATCAGCCAAGCTCAGGATGATTTTTCACATTAATTGGAATATACAAACTTACTTAGAACTCATGCCCACCTGCATGTTGGCTGGGACGGATTATGGAAGTAAAACACCAGGTTTCACCAGATTTTGAAATTTTAATTTTTTTAACATTGAATTGCTGCATGTGATTTGTTTGCCTCTGTATTTTTTATATATATTTTTCACTTGTTTTATGTAATGTAAAAAAAAATGCTAAAGCAAAAATTAAAATTTTAAAAATTAAATTAAAATAAATTCAGGTTGATAAAATTCGACCTGTCAAAAATCATGGCTAAAATATAATGTTCAAAATTCAGTGTAAACATCTGGGGGCACCCAGGAAGAGCAACCGATTCAGTCTTTAATCAAACCAACATGCAGCCAATCACATCAGGTGACATTTATCCAGCGTTAGTATCTGAAGCTCTTTAAAGTTATTTACTTAGTTAGGTTAATATGGCCTATCTGAATATCTACCTTAATTAAATTTAATTCGGAGGCAAAAAAAAATCACATGCAATAATTTAATGTAAAATAATTCAGTGCTAGAAATTCAAGTGCTTTTGAATGTCAAAATCTGGTGACACTGTTTTACTTCCATAAAGGATCAAAAGCTAAAAGACAGGGTCAGGAGAAGTGACTCCTTTTCTCTTTGACTTACAGTATTACTGCAATCTTCATAGGTTCACTGTGCACATAGAGCACATATCAACCAAACTGCTGCAATATGTGCCTCAGTGAAATATGGATCTGTTCCCAGAAGAAAAGAAATTGACAATTTTTTAATTTAGAAAAACAAGATTCAGAAAGATCAGAATGTGAGTAATGTTGATTAAAGCAAGGTGATCATTTCCATGTGACTCGAAAGCCCCTCTTTTAAAAAGAAACATTTACGGTTTTCTCTCATTTAAGAGATCCGAATGTAGGAAACTGACCCATCTTCATCTGAAAATGAAGACTGAAAACCTATTTTCATATTTCAAACATCAACATTTATAATAAAAAGCCACCAATTAACGGTATATAATATAAGATGATGATTATATAGTAGATGATTTACTATATTTAGGTAAACAAATCCTGCAGACATTATTTCCATACATATTCATTATTAATGTGTGTTTTTCTATTATAAAAGACAGAATACTGGATCCAGGTCAGCAGCTGGGCATCATGTCGAGAGTGTGGGCAGGGTTTTGGTGGAGTGTTCAGTAAGAGCTTATTCACTCTGTGTCTCTGGCATTGCAGTAAACCTCTTCAAACCTCTCTGCTGCTGCAACAGCATGACTGAATGGGCTGTACTGATGGACAAAAAACGTCCATCTTTTTCTTTTCCAGTATTGATACTGAAAACAGCTTTTTATTATTTATACCAAAAATATTTTCTTGTTTGTTTTTACTTGTTGTTTTTATATGTGAATTTGCAAAGTATTGCCAACCTTACCATTGTCCTTTTTGCCCTGTTTGATCTTGTCATTTTTTATTTGTTGACTCTGATCATCTTCATGTGATAATATCTTTTTATTGCTCAGAGTTGCAGTGGACCCAGAGCCTACCTGAAATTATTAGGCTCAAGGTAGAAATAATATATATTTTTTTATAGTGAATTGAACTGATCTGAATGAGAAGGAATTATGTTCTACACTGATCTTAGTCACTGCAATCAGTGCACAAAATAGAGAAAATTGCACTAATTATGGTAAAATATTTGGTCAAAGCTTGCCCTTTGGATAATCTTTGAAATGATAACATTATTAGCAAACACAGAGTTGGGGTTACGTAGATATTTACAGCAGGTTCAAGATAAGGAGGTTTTGCATGTTAAAGAAGCATTTTATGAGAATTGGTAGTTTCTTGATTGGTGTAATTTAATTCCCTTCACTGTTGTAAATACAAATCACACTTTGACCTTCAGCTTATGGACAACTGTAGCTTAAAATAGCAAGATTTTACACAAATATGACTCCGCAATGCAGTTGCAATGTTATGACAAAGGGGACATTCTCCCTTTTACAAGTCAATGTATCCTTAACATAATATTGAAGATGATGTCTTAAGTAGGTATGATTTGCTGCATAATTATGCTGTGATTTAAATGAACGGAATTGAGTTATTGGGATATTTTAAAGAATATTAATACAGATTGTTTTTGGGACTCACCGGAAATAATATTAGATGAACAAATAAAGCAATTAGTTTGGTGAAAAGAAAAACGATTTCTCAAAGTCTTCAGTGACACAACCAGTCAATTAATCAATGACAGAAAGCTTTCTGTTCACAGAAGTTCCATGAATATTGAATGTACTGTACTTAAACATACTCATCAAACCAAGCTTGCACATTTAGCTGACCTTTAGTTCTCCTTCTTGCATATTTAACTTTCAGAGGAAAGTTAAGAAGGAGCCATCAGGTTTGGAATTAGTCCGATTTGTAGCTTCATACATAAGATGACTATACTTAGCATACTGTAGCTAATCTCTCTCTGTACAGTGTAGAGAATCAATTAGGCAATCAGCTGGAGGTCACAGATACAACAGTGTGGTAAAACTCGGCTGATAACACTCATCTTCATTTCATATGTAATCATCAGGCTACTGAGTCTCTTTTTTCTGCAGGACCAGATTCCTCACAGCAAAGTTGAATAATTATAACTCAGAAATGTGAGAGGATTTTATTTTACGTGACGTCATTAATATTCAGCTCTGCACCAACAGACGTCTGTAAACAGCAGAGCGAGCAGAAGTTAATTGGAGTTGATTTCAGCTTTGAGGTGAAACTCAGAAAATCCGCTTTACTCTGTTTCACATACCGGCAGTGCTGCTGACACGTCTGGAAACAAACAGTTTTCACTCTGTTTACAGAAATGATCAGTCCCCGAGGACTCTTCACCCCTGACAAGGTGACAGCGCTTCTCAGCACTGTTCCAGCTGTCAGGGTCTACTGTGTAAATCACTTCTACTTACCTGCAGAGACAAACTCGTCAGATGTCCTTCAAAGCAAAGCTGCCCTAAATAATGTCAGGAGTCACCTTCGGAATGCTCGGGGGCCTATAGCAGCCAAGCACTGATGAGTGGTAAGTAGGGCTGCACAGTATGGATAAAATCTATATTGTAGCTATATTTATTTTACCCTTACCTTATATAATGCCATCTAGCTGCATTCACACCCTTACAGAATTGCTCTGTCTTACAAAACGTTGTAAAATGAACATACAAACTGTAATATAAATACACTCATTATCACTCATTATCAAATGAGTTGTTGGAGTCAAATGAAACGTTGTATGTGTGAATGTAATGATGAAATATGTGATTACAATATTAAAATGAAAGGATAAGTTTATTTGGGGAAAACAATACAGTTGAATGGAGGCTCTTATACAAGATGAGATAACATTGGGCACCATTTACTTTTGACCCAGCAGTCAACAGAATATTGTCTTATTGTGAGCAATGCACTTATTTAAAGCCTTAAAAGAGGCAGTGATTACAGTTAGACTAGGCACGGTTTGGTTGAATTGTGCTGGAGCACGGTTCTGCCCCCTCCCCACTCCCCCGCTGGCCTGCACTCACACTGTGTTTAAACAGTCCGTGCCCGAGCACACTTACATAGTCACTCACTGCTCAGTGGGCAGTGTTGTGCGTGAACGAGTTCAAAAGAACGTTGAACTGAACGTGAACGTTGAACTGAACGCAACACATTTTTTTATAAAGAACTTGAACGTGAATTAGTTCACATTACGTGTCATGAACAGCAGACATCCCTGTAAATGAACGACCGGAACGCGAGGGTGAGAGAGAGAGAGAGAGAGAGAGAGATTGAGACCAACGACGAGAGCGGCGAGGGCGAGAGAGAGAGAGATACAGAGGGATACAGAGAGAGAGAGAGATACAGAGAGAGAGAGAGAGAGAGAGAGAGAAAGAGACCAATGACGGTAGTGAGAGAAAGCGCTGAAATAAAAAAAAAAATGGCTAGTGGAAGTGATGGCACGGAGACAGACACCGATTCTCCTTATGAACATTTTCATCACCTGGTATGAAACCCACAATTGCAGTGTCATGAGCAAATGTCTACAATGAGCAGAACATATAGTGATTTCTAGCTTGTAGTGTGAAAAAAAGTATTTAAATACTTTTGCAAAAAAGTATTTATTTGAAAAAAGTAATTCAGAATTAAAATTGTGAACTTTGAACGTGAACTCTTCACTTTAAGCATGTATGAACTGAACTTGAACTAGTTCAGAAAAGCTGTGAACTGGCACAACACTGTCAGTGGACTTGCAAGTGTTGTGCAGAATTCAGCACCCCGCCATGAAGAGCACCCTCTCTTCTTGATAAAAGAAGAGATAATTTGCTTTAATATACTTAGAAATATGCGCTAAAAGTCATGGTTGTCTCAGTGTTACTTACATAGCAACATAGTGCACGCTCCTGAGAGTGGTGATTTTTCTTTTGGCGGTGCTGAATTTATGCCATGTTTGTTTACAGGAATTTCGCACTAGCACTTCTAGAGATTTTTTTTGCTTGCTTATCAGTGGCTTTGTCATTTCAAAACCTTCTTTCTTAGAAAGACTTAAAAACAAAAATGTTAAAGTACATATTGGTACAGATTAATTACAACTGTAAAGGTTATATAAATACAATATATAACATGTATAACAGTCAGTTAGACATTGCACAATTTTTTTTTTCATCTTCCCATACTGCAATCTAAATGATTGCTAATGATTTTTAGTGTTCGAAAACATTTTTCACTTATTACAATTACCTGTGCAATTGTATAGCCTGTACAACTATTGTAATACATCTGCAACAATGTGTACTTCACCAGCAGTTGCACTGGTATTATATGGATTGTTAATGTGTAACTACACAGTTATTAAAGACACATATTCTAAAGTGGGAACAATAATTTAAAAACAATATATTTTGCAATAGTTTCAAACAGTGATATGATTTTAAAACACATTTCCAATATTTCAAGATGCATTTTTGAAGGGAACTTGAGTGAACTCTTAAACTCTTCTGACAGTCTAACACTTGACATTATGTAAAGGTAAGCGTGTATTATTTGAGACCTTTATAAAAGGACATGAATTCCTTTTTAACACATCGGTACTTGGTCCAGATATTCATACAGCACATCATAAAACATTCAGTGATTGATTTGGGGGTTCATTTGCATGGTGCAGCAGTCTTCTGCAGCCCTGCAAGGCAACCTGTAACATCACAGTACCAGTTCACAAACCACCTGTTGTGCAGTGTTAATGGAAGCATAGGGGTTATGCTCAAAAAGTCAATTTTTCACTGAGGTGAAGAAGCATAAGATCCCTGGTAGGTGGGTGGAAAGAGAGAGAGAGAGAGAGAGAAAGAGAGAGAAACCGAGTGTGCGACAGTGAAAGAGAGTTGCGAGGTGCCAGTCAGTCACACAGGGATCAATCAAATTGCTGCCAAGAACAGAACAAGTGTCAGAATGTCATTATGAGGTCAAACCCACTTCAAGAGTACAGTTCTGATCAGAAGTTTACAATCACTTATGAGATAAATCAGCAAAAATAAATGCAGTTTTACATGAGACAGTTTGAACCCAAGATATTTAATGACATCAGATTGATCATGTTTTGTCTTTTCAACTCAATTTCATATTTCATAATGGTAAATATACTGTGCCTTCATTCCTGCAATTTGTTGCAAAAAAAATCCGGAGTGAGGCTTAGAGCTAGAGGCTTAGAGTTATGAGATATAACAACTGTTAAGCATGGTGGTGGAAGCATTATGCTCTGGAGCTGTTTTTATGCCAATGGAACTGGATGGTGTAATGGAGAAAAAAGCAAAACTTGCTTCCAATATGGTCTGGTCAAGGGACAACTTGCTTAAGATATTTGCCCAAAAATGTTCATCAATCAAGCTCTAAATCTCCCTTTTTTTCTGCACACAGTATCAGATATAGTACAGACTTTAGTCCTGTATCAGTGGTCACAAAACACTTCCCACAAGATGCTGCCCAGTCCAGCAGTGATATTGAGCACACTGAGATGTTTTAAAAACTCCAGCAGTGCCGTGTCTGATCTTATTTTTTGCTACCACATATATATGCAAATGAAGATCATAGAGCTAAACCTTATCATAAAATTTAGGGTAGAGTTCTTGTGTAAAGCATTTAATTTAACCGAAATTAATTATGACTAGATTTAGATATGTGTAATTAACTTACTTTTCAGTAAATATTACTTAACAAAGAACCAAATGATTTAAGTAACATCAATAATCTTACAGTGAACAAAGTGCTCCTGGAAAAAGTTCAAAAACAAAAAAAAAAGTCTCAAGTCTCTCAATCATAGTTTGACAACTACGGCATCAGATCAACACTTACAGCGTGTTTTAATTTCAAACCGACTCTGCAGAAACTGTAGAAAGTTGCGTACTGTGATGCAGAAAAATATATATGTATTTTCAGACACTTACGCAAGTCTCTCTCTGCAAGGGGCAGAGTTAATGCAGGACCTACAGAGCTTCACCAAATCAGCTGCACATCGAGTCTTCCACACTGATTGACTTATTTATATGCGCTCTGACTGAGAAACTTGGTATTTGCACATTGTTACGTTGAATAAATCATGTGTAATTATGTTTAATTGAATCAATCATGTGTAATTAATGGAGATGAATATATTAATGACAGTGCATCACACAGAGCAGTCTGAATAATGCAGATAAAAAACAAGACTTCAATGAAAGCAGTTACTTTGATGCAAGAGTCTAGACTCTTTTTGAAATGAGTGTTGATTTAGAATATAATATGGCTTCAATATGGAAGATAAAAATCAAACAACTAAAACTTCTTTAATGTTTGAAGAACTTTGTCTGGCTGGGATGGATGTCTTGCTGCTCCCTGGAGCAGTCTATGGTCCGTGGTCTGGTTTAGGGTGTGGTTTTGGGCTGATGTGGGTTGTAAAATTGAAACAGATTCTCCATCGGGAAATGTAATGACTTTTATGCACATTAAACATGAGGCATGCAGCTAGTAACAACATTCAATTCCCTTCCATCAAATTAGAACATCTCGCTGTGTCCACTTGCTGCTGCATCTTCAACGTTTAATTTATTATTATTGCAAGAAAGGAAACCTCTTAAATATTACCACTAAACTAAAGTTGAAAAAAGATGTGGAAAAGATTCTGCACTGTAAACCCACAATTAGTTTAAACTCAAACAAATGAATTCTTTGTAAAATTGGGTATTTTAACATTAACATTACTCAGCTATATATTAGGTGAACATTTGTGGGCACATATACATTCAAACAGAGACCTTTGAGTTGAGTCAACTTATAATAATTGAGTTGAGTTTGTTGGGACAAACAATTTGCATTTTGGGTGCGTCCTCCAGTTTCTGACACTCACCATCAGTGTGTAGTCATTCCCCCCAGGGGTACCTTTGGTAAACTTGTAGGTCATATATCATGATTAACTGTCTGGCCTCTAAATTCACCTTTTCAGGCTTACAGTGTGAATATTTATCAAATACATATTTAAGTTAAATGGAATTCAAAAGAAAAGTAAGAAGAAATCAACATATTTATTGATTTATTCATGTAATTGGAACCCAATATAGTAAGTAGAAGTCTTGGCCAAAGTATAACAAACCTAAAACAGTTAAATAAATTTCCCTTTTGGTTGCAATAACTTGATGTTTAAATTTACTCAAGTTTTCATTCCTCATTTCTTAAAAACAAAAAAAAAATTAGCAAAACGGTTGCCTTAAAGAGGTTAAGTAAACTAAACATATCCGGTCTTACAGTATAAAAAAAAAAAAAAAAAAATCAACTTCCCCTTTAGTTGATTCCTTAAGTTTTCATTACCCATTACTTAACTTTTTTGAGGCAAAGTATTTGCTCAAATTTGTTAGGTAAATCCAACTTAATCTGGCTTACAGTGTGGTTATTTTGTCGTGTCTAAGGCTCCGTGGTTAACAAAAGAGCAGCTTCAATATCACTGAGGTGGTGCTTCACTGACGTTCACTATGACTGCACAATGTAACTTTGGTAAAGTGGACAGAACAAGAAGATCTGCGTAATGCTGTAAACTGTGAGTCATATTTATGTAAAATTGTCAGACCATGTGATTCTTCTTCTTTTAGTGAAAGTTTGGTATCGCTCAGCTAGTGCAGAAATGTGTGTTCTTTAGTGGTGTGTCAAATCACAAATTACAGAGGGAGCCAAGAAGCAAGGTTCTGTTTTAAAGCTCTGTTTTAATATTTAATATTCTCCTCTCATCTTGCTGTGTCCTCTCAATTTATTATGCAATTTAACTCTATCGGGCATGGTGTTGTTGATGTTGTTGATCGGCACAAGGCGTCTGTACTTGCTGTAAGCTGACGTATAGGAACCTAGTCGCTGCGCTTTCCTCCGAGTGCGATGCTGTGATGCTATTTGGCAATGCTGCATGAGCAGCAGTTTAAAAAGAGGCGGTGGCTGACTTCACATGTATCGGAGGAGGCATGTGCTGGTCTTCACCCTCCTGGTGATAAGGGAAGTCTCAATGAGTGGATTGGGTAATTGGCCGTGTAAATTGGCCTAAGCCTGAAATATGCAGAAAGGTTCGAAAGAGAACTTAATTTGTGTTTGAAAGGTTTTACCTTCGTTTCAACTTCATACTGCATCGTCATCAGAGCTGATTATCATTATACCCTTAGCTGACAGTAGACTCTACTGTACATACAAATGCAATTCAGCAGCTCTTATAAAATTGCCCCATGGCCTTTCCCATGGCCAGCACAACAAAGCTCTCGGGCACCTGCTCCATTAATCTTGGGGGTAGAAGTAGCTGTAGTAGTAGGCAGAGCAGAACCCCAGCCACCAGGTCAGGAGCAGAGCAGTGTGTGGACACTGATAAGTCATGTTCCTTCTCCTCTGACCGTTCAGCACTCATAAATCTCAGCACTAAGGTCACCATCCTAAACCGATCTGCTGCCGCGATTAGACGATATTTGCAACGGGCCTTTAATGTGGCCTGTCTCGAGTCACCCCCTCAAAGCCCTGTCCTTGTGCTACTCTCTGCTTTTATAAAAACGCCTCCATCATGTCTGAGCGATTGCTTCTTGGGGGGAAGGGTTGCTTCTGACCACCCTTTGGAGAAAAGAGTGATGGAGGTGCATTTTAATACAGCAGGACTCGGGTGCATCATTCTTCTCCATCTCATGCTAGGATTCGCTCGCTTCTGTAGGTATTAGCGCCGGCGGCAAGAACGAAGCGACGGAGGGGACTTCGGTGGCCCTCGCACAGTTACATTTAGAAAGCAATTTCTCACTTGAATAATGAGTTGTTTGCTTTTTAACAGGTTGATGGCTCTGAAGTTGATGAGCACTGTTAGAAGGGGGTCTGTGAAGTGACCCCTCCTGTAGAGGAGTAATGAGCCTGGATGTAGCACTCCAGGAAAGATGACAGGCCACACTGTGACCGAGGAAGGGAGGGTAAGACTTTCACTCAACTAAATGAAGGAGAAAACCAAAGCTGACTGGGCTGCACTGATTTTAATATTTAATACCACTTTCCATAAGTCTTACACAGCCTGGAGTCCCACACGAGCCGAGCCGTATGTCATCAAGTCAGAGAAAGGAGGGAAGGGTGTGGTCATACTTTCACATATTGCCACAAACAGGCATTGTGTACAAATGGGACCGCAGCCTGAAGTGCACATAGTAGGAGTAAAGCAATATACTGCTATAAAATACAGCAAACAGAGTCATCATCCAAGGTTGAACAAGGACATACAGTTTCACTGATTGCAAAGAGCGAAAATCCAATCAACCACCAGCAGTGGCCTCTTGTGGACAGTCTTGCTAAACATGTGTGAGTGAGTGAGTGAGTGCTACCTCTACAACTCCTGTCAGTTGATAGCCAGAGCTTCCCATAGACAAACAGAAATAGTATGTACCTTTGAAGTTGAATGCGCACAGAATGCAGCTCAACCTAATTACCTGACTGTTTTCAAATGTTCAACAGTTTACATCAATGGAACTTGAATATAGGGCAAGTGTTATTAACTTAAAGTATTTGAGTTTAAATAACACACTGAATTAAACACAGACAAATTAAGCAAATTAAGTTAATACAGAAGTTAACACTGAGTCAGGCAGCTATAGCACCCTAATGCAGCGCTTTTCCACCGAAAAAACTCTGGTTCCTATCAGGCTCATAAGAACTGTGGTGTTTATCGGTGAACCACTAACAATAAAAACATAAGAGCTGCTTTTTTTTAACTGGTCTAAAAAGCAACCCTTATGTTTATTTTTGTAAAATACAACCCCCGCACTGTGACAGTTTGTCATTTTCCATGAGCCATAAGTCGCGGGCTTTTGCTGACGTGAGCGAGTTGAATTAACTTAATGAGCACGGTTTTTATTTCCAGCTGCCAATGAATGACTGACCCACTCACCCGTAAAACAGGGTCAAAACTTTGAAAGCAAAACTGAAAGAACGTAAATGAAAAAAACTGAAAGCTAAAATACATTTCTAATGAAGGTAGAATGCAAAACGGAAAATTAAACTCTCTACTCAATATTAAATATTCTGTTTACAAACCTGATATCAATAACAGTCCTCTCATTCCAAATTGAATTTTTTTGGTTATGAATTATTACTTTTGGTCTTCAAAATATTAGACGCTATAGTTTTCAACCACATAACTGATCTAGTTTCATATATAACTTTAAAATAAGAGTATCAGTTTGATGTTATATTACTCAGCTTCTTGACTGGCGTTTTTGGTTTGTATATGGGGACCTGACTGGGACTTTAGGTCGAAGTTCAAGAAATGAATGTCAAAACTTTAGACAGTCTTACAACTTGGTGACTTTTTCTCACCTTTGGTAGTTACTTTCCACAGCTGACCTTGCACGCGCCACAAGCCTTGTTTTTTTTTTTTAGATGTTCTGTCCCAGTCATCTGATCTATAACAGTTAGTTTGGCAATTTTAAAGTTCCTCAAGTCTTCTGAATCCAGTGTATCTATACTACTATTGGAACTGATTCTCAGTTATTGTCAAAACATACAGGGGTTGGACAATAAAACTGAAACACCTGTCGTTTTAATGTGGGAGGTTTCATGGTTAAATTGCAGCAGCCTGGTGTCCAATTTTTATTAATTGCACATTGCACCAGTAAGTGCAGAGTGTGAAGGTTCAATTAGCAGGGTAAGAGCACAGTTTTGCTCAAAGTATTGCAATGCACACAACATTATGGGTGATATACCAGAGGACAAATTGTTGGTGCACGTCTTGCTCTTGCATCTGTGACCAAGACAGCAAGTCTTTGTGATGTATCAAGAGCCACAGTATCCAGGGTAATGTCAGCATACCACCAAGAAGAACGAAGCACATCCAACAGGATTAACTGTGGACGCTGTAAGTGGAAGCTGTCTGAAAGGGATGTTCGGGTGCTAACCCGGATTGTATCCAAACACATAAAATCACAGCTGCTCAAATCACGACAGAATTCAACATGCACCTCAACTCTCCTGTTTCCACCAGAACTGTCCATTGGGACAATAAATTATTGTGGTCTAAAACCATGTGTTTCAGTTTTATTGTCCAACCTCTGTACATCCCAGACCTTGACATAATTGTTTTACAGAACATTCAATGTTGTAGTTACACCGATTGGTGCACACTAAATGTCTAAGGAATACAGAAATGTAAGATTAATATTATGATTAAGAACATGGCCATCTCAATTTAGCATTTTTATTTTTTTCCTCAATATATTTATTGCGGACTCATTTGGTCCTTGAAGTTGTAGATTGTAATTGTGGTCATGTGATGTCGTATCCATTATATCCATTATGGAGACCTGTAACATCTCAAGACTAACCAGCTGCCACACTCTTCACTTCATGCCTTCTCTTACAAATGACCACATTTAGCAAACGACACCACAGAGTGAATCTCACGCCCTGCTCGACATCACGGACTGACCGCCGCGGAGCCCCAGCAGCTGCTCTGATGCTCTCCTCGCTGCCCACAGAGGCAGCTGATGAACGGCCATGACACAAAGAAGATGTCAAAGAATCCATCACTCTGTGGCAACTGCAGGGATCAAAGTCAAGCCACTGAGATACCTCATTATGCCGATCAGAGCACAGGCAGCCAATCAGAAAGCAGCAAGCATCACACGCAGTGGGATTTTTACCTAAGAAAGGTAAAGGTTAAAAGATGTCTCATCAGTGTAACTGTGAACTTTATAAAATCTGATATGATCACTGATGTGACTAGTTTATATCCGATTGGTTTTATGACCATTAGTGGTCAGATGCTGTTTTAGACATGCAGATATTTTTTGCAGAGGTGTGTACGGCTTAAAAGTGAAGACCAGGCCTGATCTGTACCTGCAACAATGAAAGCTGTTCGGCATTGGCAAGAGAAAATTTGGCAAAGTTTTTCATGGATGCAACCCACATATTCAGCTCTGCTGCTCATCCCACGAATGTACGTTCCTTACAAAAGGTGGTTCCATTTAAAAGGGACATTAACAGGCTTACCAATGGTACAATATGTATTGCCAAGAAGCCTTGCTATAATAAAAAAAAAATCTAGCAAACATTTTAAATGATGTGTGGGTCATAATATGCATTTTTTAATGAAGTGTTGGTTGTTGATGTTTTGAAGAAAGACATGCATTTACGCTGCTATAACAACCTCCTGAAGTGTTTCGAGTATTAGTTTCTACCCATTTTTCAAACGCGTTTTCGCATTTTCATGTGGCTCGATTCTCATGACATACTAAGTGATTAAGTATTAAAAGGGCCCATTTTTGCACTGTAATTTTTTATTATTAAAGACCCACAGGAACGCTGCTTTATATTACCGTATTTTTTGCACTATAAGGCACTCTGGATTATAAGGAGCATTATGTGACACTAATCCTTCTAATTCAGCAGGTCTCGCAGCTGGGCACTGAAGCTAAGCTACGTTAAGTAAACAGTTAAGTTTGAAGTCAAATGAGCAATGGGTGTTAATCTACACAGATTTCTCCCCTGAAAACAGTTTATTTGGGTGAGTGAAGGGCTTTCGTTTATTTACAGTAAATTTAGATTTCCAGATTTCCACTAAGACTGTGTGCAGCAGCATTAGCAGCTAACTGCTAGTGCTAACCTGAGGAACCCTGAGTGTTCCTGTAAGCCAGGGCGATATTAGCGAGTGGTTTCTACCACATAGTTTGTTTCAACATGGTAAACACACAGGCTACAGTTCAATATACTCACCTCTCAATGTTAAAAGAGCTAGCTAGTGCTTAGCATGGTTAGCGGCTAATGCTGCTCCTGCAGTGCTAGCTGGGGTTAGCAGCAGGCTTCAGGACGATAATACAGCTAATACCTTGGTGCTGGAAAACTTCACTGCAACTTCTTTATAACTCTGTACTAAACTGGAGTGGCTTTACTGCTCCTCACAACCTGACTAGTAAATTTCATACATAAAGCACACCAGGTTAAAAGGTGCACTGATGATTTTTGGGAAAATTAAAGGATTTTAAGTGCATCTTATAGTGTGAAAAATACAGTAATTAATTCTCTGGTGGTCCCAACCCTTAAACAACGAAACGGTCACATGGTTTCATAGATTAGCCACTAGCAAAACAGAAGCTCTCAGAAATGACATGTTGTTGGAGTTACTGGAGCCTCAGTACAGAAGCAAAACAGTGTTGTTTTCAATGTCACACGAGTTTGGCCACAGATGGTGGAGTGCAGCAGTGACTTGTCTTAGTGCCGTGGGCAGAGATCAAGAGGTGCCAGTGAAAATGTATTACTTACTCTTCTCAGATGACAACCACCTCCATCCACTGACAGTGGTAACAAATGGCTTTCATACAGCACACTGACCCTTCACATTCAGACAGAACAATCCTGTTCACCTCCACTAGTTCACAGGAATAATTACAATCTACAACAGTCATGACAACAGGACAGATTTCATCACTCGACCTTTAGACTGAGAAGAGTGTCAGCACTGAAACAAGTTCCAAAATGCAGAGAGAAATGATCTCAGCGCTCCAGTTCTCTTTGGGAGGTTTATTCATCTCTCCATATTTTTCCCATCATATTTTTTCTTACTAAAAAGGAAAACATGCAGAGCAAGTCAATAAAAGAAAACAGCTGTATGTACAAGTGCAGTATATAAATTCTACCAGCTATAAAGCAAATATTTACATCACTCAACAGACAACAGATTCCAGTGCACACAGCTCAGATACAGAAGGTTCTGGAATGTAAATGAGAATTAAATCCAAGTGGAAATGTCCTCATGGGCATCATTTCTTTGCTGTTCTTGTTCTCAGTTTTCTCTTGATGATGAGATGATCACTTTCTTTGTCTTCTTGATCAATTCCAATGATCTGTGAAAAAAAGAATCAAGATATAAATAAAAAAACAACTATTGCCTATTGTACCCAGAAAAAAATGACAGTGTTAAATGAACTATTACAGAGGTGAATTTACAGGGTTCTGAATAACATACAGCTCTGGAAATAATTAAGAGACTACTTCAGTTTCTGTAATTTTGCTATTTATAGGTATGTTTGCGTAAAATGAACATTGTTGTTTTATTCTATAAACTACAGACAACATTTCTACTAAATTCCAAAGAAAAATATTGTCATTTAGTGCATTTATTTGCAGAAAATGAAAAATGGCTGAAATAACAAAAAAAGACGCAGCACTTTCAGATCTCAAATAATGCAAAGAAAACAAGGACTTTAAGTTGCAACAAGTTTTAAGAGTTCAGAAACCAATATTTGGTGGAATAATCCTGGTTTTTAGTCACAGTTTTCATGCATCTTTGCATGTTTTCCTCCACCAGTCTTACACACTGCTTTTGGATAACTTTGTCACTCCTGGTGCAGAAATTCAAGCAGTTCAGCTTGGTTTGATGGCTTGTGAGCATCCATCTTCCTCTTGATATTTTTTTCAAGAGCTGAATGGTACCATTTACCACAATGTTTAAAATTTTAACTATTATAGTAGAGTTAAATCAGCACCATATGGAATCATATAATAACTATTCAGCTAATTAGTGTCAGTTTTTACTCCGCGGGTAACTCCATTTATTTTCTGAATTATTTGTTAATATACACCCAGTTATTTTAGTACCTGTGGGAAACTCACTCTGCTTTTGTGGTTGCAAAGCATGCTGGGAAAGAAGCGAAGTCAAGAGGTGGAGACAGTATACTTTGTGAGTAGTTGACTTTTGACTCTAAGAAATAAAACAAACTCTCAGGATTGTTTAATACTTAGAGATGTTAGGAATGTTAATTCCCATGGAGTCAAACCATGTTTACACTGTCATTTTAACCCACTTTAACCTTTGAGAGGATAAGAATGCACCAATATGGAATTTCTAGGTTGTCTTGAGTTTCCTGCATCCATTTAAACCACTGGTTGTGCACATCCACAAAAATAAATGAAGTATATGTGAGGTGCAGTACACAACGTATGCTTTGGGGCAGTACAGTAGAGCTTAGAGTGTACCCAAAAAATCCAGCCGACCCGGCCCGGCCCACACACTGTCATTATGAGTCCGATATAAACCGGCGTGGACACTTCACACTGCTACATTTACACATTACAGGCTGTATTAACTACCTCAGGGGCACTAATGACAACACATGATAGAACAAACTGTGCTGATTTAATATACCTTGTGGCAATGAGACTTAATAGAATACTTAATGATTCAATGATTAAGAGTTGTGTCCCAATACCTTTGTTCATATAGTGCACGCAAAGTGTACAATGTAAATTTGGAATGTAAAGTGTGGCTGCATCTCCAACAAAACACATATAGTAAAAGGGTTTAATATGATCACAAATCTTTACTGACCGGATGAGAAGGTATGTCAAAAGGAGAGGAAATCTGGGTCTTGAAGAGCTTCCGTTTGGATCTTTTGGGCTTGTTGTTGGTTTCTGCAATCTGTGACTCTGGGGATTTCACAGCAACCATTGCCATGATTTTCTTGGCTGCAGAGTGAGAGAGAGAGAGAGAGAGAGAGAGAGAGAGAGAGAGAGAGAGAGAGAGAGAGAGAGAGAGAGAGAAAGAGATGAGGCTTGGTTTATACATAGCTGAGGGGATCAGTAAGTTAAATTCAATAGCATTGATGAAGGCTAAAGTACAGAGCCAGAACTGACCTTTGCTGCCAAGCAGGGTTGGTGAGCTCTGGATGAAGTCACCGATCTTCTGCAAAGTTCCATCCTTTCTTCCTTTCAGGCTAGCAGGAGAATCCTGTTGCTTTAATCGATTGGCCTTTTTACTGAACACTGTGGGAGACTTGTGGGAGAGAAAAGAAATATTGCCACAAATGAACAATGAACACACTCAATACTGAAGATCAACAATTGATTATTAAATGCTGTATAAACAGAGCAGGTCACGAGGTGGAACAGTAAAATGCACTGCAGTAAATTTACAGATTTGTTTTAAAATACAGTATATTCTATGTCTGAAAGTCCTATTATGTCTGCTGAATCATAATGAAGCATAACTATTTATTCTGTTATATATACACACACTATTTAAACTGTTTACATACAGGTGTATCCTAAAAAATTAGAATATCTTCAAAAAGTTACTTTATTTCAGTAATTCAGTTCAAAATGTGAAACTCCTATATTATATAGATTTATTACATACAAAGTGTTCTTTTTAAGCGTTATTTTATTGTAAACGATTATGGCTTACAGCCAATGAAAAAAATCAATGTCTCAGAAAGATTGAATATTATATAAGACCAATTGGTACTTTTGGCAGTGTGGGAAGTCCTGCTGGAAAATTAAATCTGCATCTCCATAAAAGTTGTCAGTAGTGCAGGAAAACACTGCACTGACTTTGGTTTGGAGATGGTTTGGAGAGTCATGTCATCTGCTGGTGTTGATCCACTGTGTTTTATTATCAAGTTCAAAGTCAGTGCAGTGTTTTCCCAGAAACACTTCATGCTTTCCTCTGTTGACAACTTTTATGGAGATTCAGATTTCATTTTCCAGCAGGACTTGACATAGTCATAAACATAAAAGAAAATAAACACTTAAATTAGATCACTCGGTGTGTGATACATCTATATTATATACGAGTTTCACATTTTGAACTGAATTACTGAAATAAAGTACTTTTAAAACTTTTCTATGATATTATTTTTTTTTAGATGCACATGTATATTAGCTAATGAATTATTTGGAGTACATTATTACTCTCCAAACCTAATTTTGAAGACAGTTTAACACAAGCACATACCTCCACAGACTGAATATTGACCCTGGAGTTTCCTCTTAGCCGCAGGTTCTTCCTGTTCTCAGAATCCACAGATTTCTAGATTACAAAAACAAAAAGCAGGTCTAAATCTCACTTCATTCAATTTAAAGCTCATGCATTTATAGAAATAATTAAAAATATTTAAAGAAAAAATATTGTTTGCTATTGAATTAAGAATTTGTAAAAAATATGCTGAGTACATTGACTTTTGAAAAACAAAAACAAAAGATCTAGGAGGGTGAGTTGTTTGGTGTGATTGGGGCAGTTATCTAAACATTTCACTGGGACAAATTTGAACTGTGTACAGTTGGCCTTCTCCTCCAACCATCTTCAGTTTTGCCACATCAGCTGCCCTAGCTAGCACCACACTGAGTGATGGAAGAGAGGGAGGGCAATTACTCCCATCCTAAGAGAGAGAGAAAGGTCAATCATTCTCTCCTGGGTTCCCAGCCACTGACGGCTGTGCTGGATAATATATATATCTTTAAAGAAATTCTTAATTTCGCTTGATACCACAGAATTTCTATATAAAAAATGATGTAATGCTGTCAGTAAGGAACATCAGTTAGTAACAAATGCTGTAAAACAATGTATATTGAACTATCCAAAATGTTTTAAAAAAAGCTTTTAAATCATATAGCAGTTATATATTGATATATAGCCCTACCAACAATTAGAAGCAGGTTAAAAATAAATAAAATAAAATAAATTAAAATCAATCTTCATTTAAATGATTCATTATTGATTCATATAATTCTTTAGTGAAAATAACGATTCTTTTATTAAAATATTTTTACTAATGGTAGGTTGAGTGTTCTTTGTACAATTACAACATTAGTTCTCTGAAAATATCTGAACAAATCCTGTAGCTATAACTAAAATATCTAGTCGAATCGAAACAAAACGGAAATTTACAAATCAGAATTTATTCAATTTCAAAATCGTCTATTTTTCAACCCCAACAGACAACACTATTGTGTCATAAAGTCAACAAATTCATCCAACAAATATAAAGCGGCTCTTTTTAAACAGAACGATGACTGTCACAAAATATCAACAGACCTCCATCTCAGCACTCTTCCTCTTCCTAGCAGTGCGTCTGATTTTGACCGTGACCGACTCCTCGGCTCCTGGCCTGCGGACGTTGACGCGGTCAGGCTTGAGCGGGGTGAAGCTGATCTCCAGCTGTGGTTTGGGGAAGCGTTTGTCCTCTCTCTCACTATCAGTGGAGAGCACTGAGGAGTCCTGCGCTGCTGTCTGCTCACAGCCATCAAAAAGAAGATTGATGAAGACAAGCACATTCAGGCCTGCACGTGTTACAGAGCATTATAACAACAGTGCTGCTGATATACAACCCCTAAAATAAACTACAAATAAAGATGCTGCATAGGATTCTTTGAGTAATGCCATTAAAGAACCATGTTTGTTCTCCTCCTCCTCCCAAACACATGTATTCATGTATATAGGTGTGTATGAAGAATGTGTTAAGAACAATTGTAAGAAAGAAGAATGTTAAAGGTCTCATTCCATCGTTTTTTCATTTATTTTAAAATGTCTAGTTGTGGTCTCTATTATGAATAAATGCCATGTGAGCCATTTGTAATAATAATAATAATAATAATAATAATAATAATAAATACATATATAAATAATAATAAAAACAAATAAAAAGTGCTCGTGTTTCTGTATAGCCCTGCTTTAGTTCAACGAATTAGTGGTTTCTGAAAAAAAAAAAGACAGGATTTCGTCTCTTGATCATGAATATTCATACATGCAAAGACATCGTCTCTGATTGGCTAACAGCACTGTAGCAGAGAACGTGACCTACATTTGTTTTTATAATATATGCCTGGTTATAGTGTGCTAAATTTAATATAATATAAGTATGTATAGGAGGTTTACAAGAGGCTTCGTCAGCTGGGCATAACATGGCTCTACTACATAATAGCTGAAAGTAAAATCCTTTTTATTATATATTAGCAGAATGACAACTATCAAATTAATTGACTAACTTATCTATTATGTCTTTAGCCATTTTCACAATTTGAGCCAAATATTACACAAATATTGTACAACTTTTTAGTCAGTGCAATTTGATTCAAGAACTGGGTGATACAGCATTAATCCAAAATCAATATTTTTAATGATTTGGGCGACAATTTGATATATTATGTCTGTTTTATATGCACATGATTTGTGTGATTATATTTTTTCAATTATACTTTCAAAATAAACATTTTTTAAATGTACTTGTATGTTTATAATAGCTAAAGCATTAAAAGCAGCATTATGCAAGATTTTGGATTTCTTGCTTTTCATGGGTTCCCCTACAATAGGAATGTGTAATATGTGCATTGATTCATCTTTTAAGATCTATGTATATTATTGGAGAAGCATGTGGACTGAAGCAAGTAAAAAGTCATAGTATAAAATATTATTTATACAGCACAACACGCTTCTCATGAGGCTTGCACCAAAGTTACATTATATTACAATCTAATGTTGCATTAGACTGTAACAGATTATAACTTAGATGGCAAACAGACAGTTTACCTGTAAAGCGCAGGACACATCCTGCTTTAATAAAGAGAGAAATGGAGAGAGAGAAGTTTTACCTCTTCAAGTTGCCCTTTGCAGGTAATCTTATCCTGGGATTGGTCCATAACATGGTTCGCTTTTTCTTCTGGCCTTTGGGGGGCATCGTTTGGCTTAAGCTCTCCACCTAAGCCCCTCTCCAACTCCTCTTCATCTGTCTGGAACATCAAAAGAAATCATTTTCTCCTACTACTGAAAACACCCATCCGTTTTTCTTTCAGAATAGAGGCTACAGCAGAGGAGCAGTGTAGGATTTGGAAATGCAGGCAGATCAAAGACTCCTGGATTGCACTTACTGTCAGACGTCTTGCAGTTCCTTCTCCTTTCTGTTCCTCCTGGCGTTGATTTCCAGAGGTAGAGTCAGTTTCTCCCCCCTTCTGGCACTTCTCCTTAAGCATCATGAGTTCTGAGAGGGATCAGGAAGTGTTGTAGTTATTAATAATGTCAGTAACACAGACAAATGTGTGCTTTAAACTGTCTGAGGAAAAAGAAAATATGCAATGTTCTTGTCACCTTCACTTAGGGATTCAATCTCGTTCAGTCTTGCCTCCAGAACTTGCTCCTGCTCCGTTTGCATTCGCTCTTTGTCAGATAACGTGAGGCGCATTTCTGCAATCAGCTTCTCCTTGGCCAGAAGTGCTACAAATATAAATCAAATGCCAGCTAAGGATTTTTCTCTCTATTTTACAAAGTCTAACGTCATTGGATTAAGAGGATTAAATTAAGATACTGAGATAAATTTGAAACCGTGCAAAGAAATTGACTACAAATGTTAGCTTGTGAGCCGCTCATTTGAAAGGATTACCTTGACAGGTCTCCTGGTACTGCTGGAGATTTTCCTGGGTGCTGGCAGTGATGGCTTGCTCCTGTCAAAATGGAAAAATTTAGATAAACTGATTAGGGAAACAACCTCAAAAGAAACTCTGATAAAAATCAAGACGAGACCAAATAACAGCGCTCACAGTCTTAAGCTCCTCAATATCTTGCTTCTTATTGGCCAGATTTCTCAAAGCTTGATCCCTCTCCTCCGTTAAATCACCCAGCTGTTGCTGCAACTTTCTGATCTCTTCAGTGAGGGATGTAATCTGAGACAGAACACATTGGTTTTACATGTCAGTTCCATCAGCAGTTCTACTCAGCCTTTCAACTTTCTTTTACCACAAGCTACGAATACTAACCTCGTTCCGCAGACGTTCAGCTTCTGCTCCACCCTCAGAAAGCTGGATATGCAGATCAGAGATATGCTTCTCCTTGTGCTGCAGGTCAAGAGTTAAGCTCTTAATCTGATCTAGTCCATCATTCACCTGTTCTTTAGACCTGTCAGGATCATAATCAATAGTGCAGGGCTGATTAGGCACAGTATACGCAGGCAAATTTATTAAGACACATAAAAAATATATTTAATATAAGTACACCCATATCATAGCTGGATTACAAAAGGTACAATGGAGTGTTCCTTAATGTCATTTACACACTGCTGGACTTATTCAGGATGAAGAGTCTAGATTGAGCCCATAACTGAAATATTACCTCTATGTTAATAATGTGTGTGACACTGAACTAGGGCTACACAGTTTTTCCAAAAAGAAAAAAAAAAATGTTTTCTGTAACATTTATTGCATTATTAGAAATATATATATTTAAATAAATAAATAAAAAAATCACCAGATTTCTTCACACGTCAATGATCCAAAATGTTGTGATTTTAATCATTAATATCAAAGAGCAAGGCAGCAAAGTAAATTATATTGCACTGATTTAATATGCGTCTAGTAAATTTAGATGTCCAACAGTTACGTAATGTTAATAAACAAAAAATATGTGAAATACTAAATATTTTTCATTATGACAGCTTTTTTGTGAAACAAATGATGGAAAAATCTGAAAATATCTGTAATTTTGACAGATTACACTAAGCACAATCTACTTTAAATATATCATATCATATGTCTTATATAATATATAACATATATAAAACAGCAATAGTCTAGTCTCATAAATAGTAATTTTGATTACGCTAAGAAGGAGAGAAAGAAGTGGCTAGTATAATCAAACTGGCCAGGTTGTAAACTAAAAAAGGTAAATTGATTTATAATTGGCCTCAGGCAGAACCCAATTAAAAAAAACTATCGTTATGGTTATTCACCCAGAAATTCAATTCAACAGTAAATCAATAAATGAATGAAATTGGACAACTCATTAGCAAGCACTTCAGGTCAAACTATTCCAGTTTAAAAACTAGGTGTGCATTGATGTGGAAATTCTAGGCCGATGCTGATATCAGATCACACACACATACATACATATACACGTACAGCTCTGAAAAAATTAAGAGACCACTTCAGTTTCTGAATCAGTTTCTCTGATTTTGCTATTTATAGGTATATGTTTGAGTAAAATAAACATTGTTGTTTTATTCTATAAACTACAGACAACATTTCTCCCAAATTCCAAATAAAAATATTATCATTTAGAGCATTTATTTGCAGAAAATGAGAAATGGCTGAAATAAGAAAAAAGATGCAGAGCTTTCAGACCTCAAATAATGCAAAGAAAACAAGTTTATATTCATAAAGTTTTAAGAGTTTAGAAATCAATATTCGGTGGAATAACCCTGGTTTTTAATTACAGTTTTCATGGATCTTGGCATGTTCTTCTCCACCAGTCTTACACACTGCTTTTGGAAAACTTTATGCCATTCCTGGTGCAAAAAATCAAGCAGTTCAGTTTGGTTTGATGGCTTGTGATCATTGTTCTTCCTCTTGATTATATTCCAGAGGGTTTCAATTTGGTAAAATCAAAAAATATATAATTTTTAGGTGGTCTCTTATTTTATTGCAGAGCTGTATATATATATCTGCTGATGCTGATGGCAATGCTAATATAACATTAAAATCAATTGATTTAAACTATAAGGTTGGAATTGTAGTATTGCAATTATTGGCCGATTTTAAAATAAATCTGATATTATTGTGCATCCCTATTCAAAATAAGGGGTGGGCAATATGATCCTAAATAAAAACAAAAATTATAATTTTTTTTTTTATATTCTACTGCTACATTAAGCAGAAATTAACAAAATAAATAATGTAACAGCAAAAAAAAATCTACCACAATACTAAAGTGCAGAATATTTAATATAGGTATTTAAACTGTTTCACGATATACTGTGGATGATACGATTATGGCACACCCATAATTAAAAGGTCTAGCATTACCATTAGGGCAAGGACTTACTTTAAAAGCTCCTGGGTTTTGGCCTCCAATTCCGCATCCTTATGCACAAGCTGCTCCTCCATCTCTCTTCTTCTCCTCTCTGCCTCATCCCTTGCTTTAGAGCTTTCTGCATTAGTTTTCTCTTGTTCTTCTGAGGAGGATCTGCTGCGCTCTTTCTTCAGAACATTCTTTGCTTTGCCCAACTCATCTTGTGTGTGCAGCAGCCTCTCCTGCAGAGCGGCACAGTGGCCCTCTCTCTCAGAAAGCTCCGTCTCCAGCTCCATGACTCTCAAAGAGCTGCGTGCGTAGGCCTGCTCATGCTGTTCCTGCTGCACCAACTGTTGCTTTACATCATCGAGCTCTGCCTGGAGCTCAGACTGCCTTATCTTCATTTGCTCCACTGCCAGCTTCTCAGCTTCGTAGTGGCCCAGAATGTTCTGGTTCTCCTCTTTTTGGGCGTCTTGCTCTTGTTTAAGCTGAGTGCACTGGTTCTGCATGTGACACATTTCCTCTTTGGTCTGTGTGAGCTCTTGCTCCAGTGTCTTGATCCTCTTGCTCTTCTCCTGAGTGTTGGACATCACCAGCTCACACTCTTTGCGGAGAGCCTCGATAGTTTCCTGGAACTCGCAGCCGCTCTTGCGTCCCTGGTCGCTAAGTTCCTGGCGCAAGTTCTCGGCCTCCAACTTCAAGGATTCGACTGTATCGAACAGATTGCTGCACTCTTCTTCACGTTCTCTGATAAGAGCTCTGGCTGTTTGCAGCTCCTCAGAAAGCTTGGCTGCTACACTGGCTTGACTGCTTAACTCTGCTTCTTTGGCTCTGAGCTCGGAGCTCAGGTCGCTGGCCGCCTGCTGGAGCACACAGAGTTTGCTGGCGAGATCTCGGTTCTCATTTGCGAGTTTCACTGCTGCTGCTTTCTCAGCCTCGAGCAACGAGACGGCAGCTTCATGGGCACAGGTCTGCTTTGCCAGATCATCAGTGAGATCCTTCAAATTCTGCTCGAGTGAATGCTGTTTCTGTTTAAGCTCATCCAAGCAGAGGTCCTTTTCTTGTAAGGCTTTCTCAAGCTGCTGAATTTCTTGGTCTTTCACGTCCTGATTGCCACTGCTGAGTATACACTTGCAGTTGTTTCTATAGTGTAATATTTCCTCTTTAATGGTCTCAATGAACGCCCTCTGATGAGAAAAAAAAAAACACACACACAAAACAAAAATACATAATTAATCAGTGCAGGTGTACTGAACTTACAACATACATCGTAGCCAAATCAAATCAAAAACTTAATTGAACTGTCACCTTGTGATTTGTGGTGCCCCAAAAGAAAATGTGCAAAATTAAAATAAAAACCTTATTAATTATCAAATACTGATTTTGATATTTCAGCACCTGAGTTTACTACACATTAGGAGTGGGCAATATTATATCGTATACAATATATCTTGACACAGAAATATTGTGATATTAAAAATCCATATCGTGATAGAGATGTTTACTGTGAAGCTTTAAGTGTATTTATTGTATAACTGTTTTAGTTTGCAGTTTATATGCATGCACTAAATATTCTGCAATATTTTTTGCTGCATTATATTATTTTTATGCTATATTACTTATTTTGCCACCTTATTATTATGCTGTTATACTCTTATACTATAATTCCTGAAATTATTTAATTATTTTTCTGTTTTCCTATATCACCAAGTATATTGTTATCACAAAAATACACTGAAATATCGTGACATTATTTTAGAGCCATATCGCGCACCCCTACTACACATTCTGACATGCTTATATCTACTTTTGTGCATGTACATAACTATAAACTGCATGGAAATGATGTTGAACTATCCATCTAGCTTTAGATATGCAAACAGCATCGAAAAACAAAGTGTTGACAGTAGGCCTGTTACAATAAAAAATATGAAATAATTTTTGTGGACGATACATCGTCCCAGAAATTATTGTGCTAAACATTAGTATTGTCATTGCAAGACCATTAAATGCCACTGACATAGTGATTATAGAAAAGCATAACAAAGCAATTATACTCTTTTAAAAACAACTAAATGTTAATTAATCATAGTTTGGGAAATATACACTCTCTCTTAACCTTCTGCAGTCCACCTTGTGTATGAAGTTACAGTTATTAAAGCATTATATATTTAAACAAACATACAAATAAACACAATAAACAATATCACGATTATCAAACATTATTTAGGCAATGTCCATATATTGTACGGTAAGGTCGATAATGTTATTATTGTGACAGGACTTATTGACAGCAACATTCATAACACAAACCTCAATAGATTTATGAATCAGAGCAACAGCTTTTCTGTGAGTTTCACCAAAATAGACTATTATTAACAATATACATAAAAATGTGTGAAAAGAACATGTTAATTTTTTTGCAGAGTTTTGCAAGTCTACCCTTTTCAAATAACAAACTTGCTGAAATGCACTGCCAGAAAATGAAGAAAGAAAACTACTAAGTGCCATCTTAGAGGAGGAAACTGCTAAATTAAACTATATATGTATAGATGCAGAGATGTGCATTTCCAACTAGTTCATGAATGTCTTCAATTGTGTTTTATTAATCAACTCAAATGAATAAGTACAGTGCTTTTTTTGTTTAAATAATAACAGCTAAAGACTGGGGAAAATATTTTAACGGAATTAGGGGGGAAATATGGACTGTATACTGTATTAGTACATTTCACAACAAAACTTTCTTCGTTTGTTAAAACTTACATCTTCATTAGCTGTTTCAATATTTTGATCCAAAGTGGTCTGCAGCTTGGAGATATCATCATCCTTCTCTTGGCAGATCGTTAAGAGCTCTGCACACCTTGTTTTCTGACTTTCGTAATTCTAGATGAAAAACAACAAAAAACAAAATCATAAATATCTAGAAATACTATTACATATCAAAACACAGCTTTTCTGAATTACACCAACCTTGTTAGCCTCCAGTAGCTGGTCGCTGGAATTTCGGAACTGCACACGCACCGCTTCAATTTCTGGAACGTAATTGACAATGCAGTTAGACTGGCGGAATACTGTCATGCTGTGTTTGATATGGTGAGATCAAAGTGAGCAAACACACCCATGGTTTTCACTTCGAGGAGCTGCTTGCTTTTGAGAAGCTCTTCTGCCATTTGGTCCAGCTGCGCCCTCAGCTTGCTGACTGCTCCAGGGGAGTGAGCCCCCTTCTCCAGACACGTCTGTGCAGCTACCGCATCTTTCCTGATCTTAGCCAGGTCACTCTGCATAGATTCAATCATCCCATCCAAACCCTCATTCTTAGTCTCCTGAATGACAGAAACAGCATACTTCTTCATACTGGATTACATTATGACCACCTCTTTGTTTCTACACCCATTATTAATTACATAATGTTTTTTTTAGCTCCACTGAGCATATAGAAGCACAGGTGGATCAGTTTTTAAAGGTGTCATTTCATCGTCTTTTTATTTATTTTTAATGTCCAGTTGTGGTCTCTAGTATGAATGAATGCCTTGTGAGCTGTTTTTGAGAAAGAAGAAAAAAAAAGAAAAGAAAAAGTGCTCCGGTGATCCGGTATAATACTGCTTTAGTCCGGTGGTGGAGTGGGCAGGGAAAAACAATTGGATCTCGGCTCTTGCTACATGCAATCATATCGCCTCTGATTGGCTAACAGCACTGCGACACCAGGAGGCAGCGAGACGGACAACAGTTAGAAACATTGGAAAATAAAGACATTTTTACACTTATAACAGTCTTTGCAATGTCATATGTTACTGTACAACATGTGTAATGCCCTGCTAAGTGCAGTTCAGCCGTTGCCCTAGTCCGACCTAGTCGAAGTCTCTGTAAAATGCGAAATCCACCGGAGATCCTATGTAAACCTAGTTACTTACACACAGAGGTGGGTAGTCCAGCTCCAGAAAATAAAAATGGATTTTTACTTTTAGGACCTGGACTACCCACCTCTGCTTACACAAGATAGCTAGCTAGCTAAGTAACTAAAATAAACAGAACTGTTCTAAACATACACACCTACCTATCTTAATTGTACTTCGCTGGTGGTGTTTCATAGACAAATTCTAACCATTTGTTTCTTAGCTATGAATTACTGGGTAAAGAATATTACACTGATGTGTTATTTGCACAAATAACACAGGAACAAACTGCCAAGTTCACACAAGAACGCAAGCTAAGGTGGGTGAGGCCATAAATACTACCTCACAGGTTGATGTAGACACAGGTGCTTTTCCTGATCGACTTGTTTTTCTGAGTATATTCTTTTACTAGCTACTGCAGGCAATGCAGGTTGAGGAAGAGGTTCATGTGCAGCATGCATATACAACTCAGAGAGACTTACTGTATTTCACAAACAACAAGAAAAAGTGGATTTTAGTGAAAGGACACCTTTAAACACTGTCTCCACTCACTATCCTCTCCTTGTAGATGGAAAGTCAGAGACATATGCTCATCTGTTGCTCCACAGTTTGTGTGGGTCATCCTCTAGTCCTTCATTAGTGGTAACAGGATGCTGCCCACAGGATGCTGTTAATGAACTATTCTCAGTGTAACAGAGAAAAATATACTATAAGACACCACCACGTCTGTCACTGCACTGATAAGAAAGATCCACCACCCAAATAACACCTGTGAGCTCCTAACGATTGAAAAACAGGCTAAAATGAGGATAATGAAGTTAGCATGGAAACAGATAGACTACTTTTTAATTACAGAACCACAATATGTCCCTATATGCGCAGTAGAACTGAAAAATGGATAAGGAGCACAGATGCAAAGAATGTTCATAATGTTATGCTTAGCCAGGGTAAATATGCAGCTCTATTTTTTTACAGATCATACTTATTTACTTACTTTAAAGTCAAATGCTGATGCAAACGGCATTTAAAAAAAAATGTGTTTCAGCAAACAGGCTCCAAATAAAATGACCAACACTCACCTCTGTTGCGTCTCCAGCCATGCTTGTGTCTGCCAACTCGCTGGCATTTTTGTTGACTAGATTCTTCAGTATCTCCAGCCTCCTCTCTGCTCTTTCTTCAGCAATTTCCTTCTCTCTCTGAAGACGTTCACTGAAAAAACAAAACTCATTAAGTCTGTCTGGCAGGTTAGAGTAG
The DNA here is from genome assembly GCF_023375975.1 of Astyanax mexicanus. Classification (NCBI taxonomy): domain Eukaryota; kingdom Metazoa; phylum Chordata; class Actinopteri; order Characiformes; family Acestrorhamphidae; genus Astyanax; species Astyanax mexicanus. The sequence goes on from NC_064422.1 coordinate 25,763,110, forward strand.
GTAAATTTCCTTGAGAATGGAAAAAAAAAAAGATGGTTTGTTTTACTTGTAGTCCTTTTCCATGTTGGAAAACAGCTCCATGAACTCAGCAGTAACCTCTTCCCTGATACGAGATTCCATGACCAGTTTTTCAGAATCCACCTTTGAGAGCTTTTCTTTAAGCTCACAAATCTTCTGCTGAAGCTGAGATAAATAAACACAATAAAATTAAAGATGCACACAAATTATTATTTCTTAGGTCAAAACTAAAAAAAAAAAAACATTTGGAAAAAGGATTAAAATCACAAACATGTATTTTCCACAGCTTTTCCTTATTTTGCCACTTGTATATAATTTATATTTGCTATTTACCAAATAAATTAAATAGCCTGACAGTATTCACCTTGTTTTTTTTTCCTAGAGAAAAAGCAATTTCAATTTAAATATTACAGCCAACAAACCAACAAAGAACAATACATTTACCTCAGCAGCACTATTCTAAGCATAATTATACCACAGTAAGGTCCTATCCTGCAATGTGATTGGCTGAGGGGCGTCCTATGAGTGCCGTTATCAGCTGGTAATGCACTGTAACCGAAGATCTCCATGTATTACTCCACCACATACAGGTAACCTAGCAACGATGCAGCGCTTACTATTAAGTCACATGAAATCTGCACAGAGAAAGGCAGGCAGTCTTTCGATAAACATCCTATCCTAGTCCTGTACAGCTTGTATCTTTTAGCTGGAAAAAAGCCAGTTTTTCCAACCAAGCAAGAACACCACTCCACTCCAATAAGAGTCCTTGGGCAAAGCGTATTGCCACTACCTCCTGATAGTATTGCGCTGCTGTTTAAGCAAAATTATTGGCAAGTAAACACACTTGAGGGAGAGTACCAATGTCCAGGTCTGGTACATCATCTAACAGATGCATTGGTAAGAATCATGCTAAATGATGGGGAGAGAAACCAAGATGGTTGGTCGGTCACGCTTGTGTTGTTTTCACATATAAACTTGGGAGACTCAGGTCTACACATTGTCTGTCGGACATGTTCTCACTCCAGCAATGTTTCTTATTATTTCTTTTTCTTATTTAGAATTTATAAGGATACATTCAAGCAATAATAGAGCAAATCATACCTCATTTAACTCTTGATCATCTTCAGCTTCTAAAACAGTGTTCTCCATGACACTCTCATCATCACTTGCTTCTTGTTCCTCTTCCTCTTCGTCCTCCTCACCCTCTTCCATGTCTTCATCATCCTCATCTTCCTGCACATCCTCCAAACTGGACTCCCACCCAATCAGAGTGCTTCTCCTGGTCCACTCTTTCTTGTCCACATTGTTGATCATTATTGAGACGTCTCTGGCGGATTTTCTGGGCACAGCACTAAAGACGGGTTTTGGGTTCACGACTACAACCTGCAATGTGGTTGGTAAAAACAAATCAGTTTTAGTCACATCAGAGCTGATTACTGAAGTGCTGTTTAAAACATACTGTAATGGTTTAGTCTAGAGTGTAAGATACAGTAAGTACAAAAAAAGGCAATGTTGCAATGATGTTTATCAAAGGCATCCTGATATCGATGTGAAGCGCAATACATTTATGTTTCAAATGAATTTAAGCTCATGTTTGGCACTTGGATTAGCTGCTCATTTTTCCTGCTCTACCTCGCTCTGCCTCCAGCTTTGTTATGTTACGTGAACATGAATTACAAGCTCAGCTTGAAAAGCTCACTCTATTGCTGCATGAGAGTAATACCCTGCTGCGCGTATCAGGACATAATGAAAGAAGAACTTTGCTCTGCTTGCTCAATAAAACAAAAACATAAAAACAAAAATGTAAGTCCTGAATTAGCCAAATATATTTTTTAATACCCAACATCTCCCATTTAGATAAAAATTGTTCAGTCTTTTGCTGAAGGTAGGTTCTGTACTCGGACAATAGTTAACCGTGTCCAGAATTACCTGTGGGTCCTGAGATGATATTTTAGGATTGTTGTGGACTTACTAACATTTTTGGCCTGTGGTAACTTGCTTTAATGGTTGCTTCTGAAAGTGTTGGCAGTTTTACATTATTGTCACAGTAAATATTTTTGTCTGGAAAATACACCGTATTTTACGAACTAAATGGCGCACCGGATTATAAGGCGCACTCTTAATGAATGTCTATTTTCTGATCTATTTTCATACATAAGGTGCATTAGATTGTAAGGCACATTTTAAGCAACACTAGTAAGGAACAGGGGTGTCGCCATGTTTCCCTTCTAATTCAAGCAGGTCTTATCGTTGGGGCTGCCCAAGTCTAATGAGTGCTGGATGTTAATCTATACAGATTTCTTTCCTGAAAATTGTTTTTTATTTTAAGTACGTTAGTGGGGTTAGCAGCAGCGCTAAATGTGGTTAACAGCACTTAGCGCTAATAAATGCCACCCGACAGCGCTTTTGCTACAGACATAGATAAACGAAGATGCAAACAATATACTAAACTAAAAAGCTATTTTTAGAGACATTTAACATCAAAACTATTTTATTCTGTTACTAATCTCTTCTAAGCAAATCTGAATGTAAAACCTTCAGCTATAACCACTGTAAAGCTAAGGCTTCAAAAACAGAACAAACACAAATCAGACTCATGAATATGGTAACAAAGAGGCAGGGATAGAGAAATAAGTTCATGTCTGACCTTCTGAGCCACTGCTGAGAATTTGAGGACATTCAGAGTTTCATCGAACATTGAAGCACACTGGTTAATGTTGACAATCATGCACGCTTTCCCACGGCCACTGAAAAAGCCTTGCAAATAATGAGTCAGCTTGCTCTCTCTAAATGGAATATGCTGTTGGAACCTAGTTAAAAAGAAAAAAGCAGTAAAGGTACAGTCCACTTTGTGCTACAGAATGATTTCAAGGACTTGGCAACAACAAACATGAAAAACACAACAAACACGGACATATTTCTGCAAAATCTGTGGAGAATTCTGTAATTAAGAGTTAGTAAAGGCTCACTTGGACTGTGTTTGATTCAGTCTCAATGCATTTATGCATTTTCCCAGAGTTAAAAGCGATGTGTTGATATTTCCGGCTTCTTTTAAGCGCTCTCCTCGGTTCTGGGTCTTGGCGCAGCGCTCTGATCCCGCCAGATCACACAAAGACAACCTGAAAGATTAGAAGATTCCACAGTTTAGAGCTTTGTCTTTAAGAGAACCAAATTTAGATGCAAATCCACTATATGGGGTGTAAAAAAGCATCGTTGCACAATGCATCGCGATGGAAAAATATGACAATGTGCATTGTGTGAACAAACAATCTGTTAATGAAACATTAAGCATCTTCATTGTTTGAACATCAGCTCACAATCCTGCTAGTGCATTCTAAAGAACCAGTGGGCATAAGCAAAGGGCAGAGGCACAAGTTGTGGCTCTCTAGGCTTTGACTCTCATGGACCGGGAGAGATGACCGATCCTCCGCCCAGCCCTCGCAGGACAAATGGAACAACAGATTTCCAATAATGTTATGGAGTGAAAAGTACGAAAGTACCAAATTTAAGTAAAATGTCACAATGAACAGAAATACTTTAGTAAAGATACTTTAAAACTTATTTAAATATTGTGAGAAAATCAATTTGTTAATTCAGAATCAAACTGTGAGCAGAATGACTTGCTACACCACCTCTATCCACTACATTAGAAAAATAAATGTAGACTTACTCGCTTATTGTTTGGACTCGAGGAACGCACATATCTTCGATTCGCAGAATTCGGATGGAGAAAATACTATGACTAAAACAAGATAGACAATTTGAGTTACATTTTACATCACTTTATAAATCATTTCTGCTTGTTAAACTTCATAATAAACAAACAATAGTACAAACACTACCTTCTGCTGGAAACACTGTTGAGCTTTGTAGAAGAAAAGCTCTGATTTTTCCTCCCAATCTTCAAAACTCTGTAGGCTTCATCTGCACTGTTAACCTGAATCCATGTCAGATCTGTGGAAAAGTCAAAGAAGCAGTTCCAGTAAAAGTAAAAAAAAAAAGTATAGAGTATAAATCAAGTGTTTTAAAGTAAACACCTTAAAAAATGAATCTTTCACAATGTAAGCAGCAAAGAAGCACCAGACTAATCATCAATCTATCCACTTACCTTTGACAAACGTGTTGCCTTTGACATCTTGGCAAAGCCGAAGTACGCTCCTTCTCTGAGAACTACTCGAGGCAAAGTCAAGCAGATCATGTATGTTTTCATTGTAAATCTCACAGAAGGAGACCCAAACTGAGAACTTCACATGAGAGTCTTCCTCCAAACAAAGACTGTCTTCATTTAGATCACTGCAGCTGGAACCTACAAGTGAAGGAATAACCGAAATCACTGTCTATTGCCTTATCTAAACAAAAACTATAAATACATAATAACAACAACATAAATTTAAATGATTCTTACCCTCAAGCAGTGTGCTACAAGCAGAATTTGACATACTAGAGCTGCTTTTCTGCAGATCATTCTACAAAAAAGGAAGACAAAGGGCACATGTAAAATAAATAAATAAATAAATAAATAAAAAATGCATGAAAATGTACAAAAATTTATAATTAATTATTTCTATCAAGATATAAAATACCACACATCAAGAGGCAGCACTTTAAATGACAGTAATTTAAGTAAATATAAATACTATAATACTATAAATTACTATTGACTATATAACAATTATGCCCTCATCATTACACAATTATAAACATTCAAAACTAAGTTTGTTTGTTTTTTGTCTTCGTCACAGAACCTAAATAATCATATCAAATCAAGATGATGTTTTAAATTATGAAGAACTAAAGAGTTTTCTAATCAAATTAAAGCGTCAGCAGTTCAGAACCCTTATTAGTAGGGGTTAAGGAAAATATTGATAAACCAAATGTGTTGTGAAATTACATTTTGCAATACTGTACTGATTCTCAAAAACAAATTATTAAGAGTATATATTTATATTTTAAACCCTGAGTGCTAGATAGAAGTGTTGTACTCTTCAGATCCCACTGTTCTTGTAAACGTTTTTGCTCAGATTTTATAGTCGTGTGTTTTTAAACAATGACAGTGTTCCTAAAATTTGACTTTTTGAGATCACAATACAAAGTCTTGCTTACAGAATCACAATATATTAACTAATAACCGCTATATTGTGATATGAAAGAAAAACAAAATAATAATAAGTTATACCTCTTTATATCTTCTCAGAAGGTTTTTCTTAATTGTAGCCTCTGCATCCTGCTGATCCTTAGTCAGTCGAGTGAAGTCTATGCAGCGGTGGGGCTTGATGTTATTCTGAGTGTAGATTCTTCCCTCAATACTATTAAAGATCACTTTCAGTGACCTTGGCAGAATTCCCACATCGGTTTCAGGTCCTTAGAAAAAGATGCGGAAAATGGATTACATATATTATATAAGTTAACATTCCAATTAAAACAAAAATGAGACCTAAAAGAAAAAAAAACTCACCTAAAAATGTGAAAGTTTTCCCTGCATTAGTAACCCCATAGGTGAAAATCAGGGAATTTTGTCCTGCCAGAACATCTTTCACAAGAGCTTTTGTTGTTCCATCAAATATCTGCCTTTGTGTAGTTTCTGGACTATACACCTGCACAATATCATCAGTTTTAACAAAACATGATTAACACAGGGTTAAAGGTTTTTCACTGTGCCAGATTTTACAGGGTAGATGAACACTATTTAGACTGTGTACCTTTGAGAACTGAAATCTCTGTGCAATTTGAGGTCCTAGTTTCTCACTTTGCCTGGCTGTTAGAGATGATCTTGGAGCCTTTAAAACCACAGTGTCTGGAGACTCGATTGAAATGCAGTCCTAGTCAGGAAAATCACAGTTAAAAAAATATAATTACAGTTCTACCATCTGCTTACACTATTACAGTTATGCTTTGCATCTAAAATTTAACACCAGCTTATTATAAATATTTCGATACCTGTGATTCACCGAAATCACTCTCTGTGGAGGTAAAAGGGCGTATCCTGAGGTAGACCTGCAAATGCTCCCTCTCCAATAACACAGAGTCCTATAAAGCAAAGCATGGTTCGTTGTATAAAAAAAATGCAGATTTTGTTCTTAATTGTTATATACAAAGAAAAATGTAAAAGAAAATCTCAAAAATAATTTGTGAAATGTAACCAACAACAATAAAAAGGTAGTCATTTATTAAAATGGCTAAAACAGAATCAGGTGCACCGAAACAAAATGTGGGGCAAGATAATTTAATTGTTTTCTGTATATAATGAAAATCTACTTTATTTTGGCTCAATCTGATGGAAGATTCTGTACTTGACATTGAGCTAGACAATATAATAAATCTTTTATTGTGTTGCAATAAATATTTTTATTGTATCGACAATAAGCATATTGAGGATATCATCATTACTTAAAGAACAGCGACCAAACTGTACAGTTCATTACAGAGAGTGTAAATTGTATTGACCATGTGCAACCAAATATCCAGATGCAAGATGAGCAGCAAAAATTAAATAAGAATCAATGTACAGTGCATGAAAGAATATTTGACTAGGAGAATCTGATGCATTTTGTCTGCTTGAGTACTGGGTATTGTGAAAATGTCTTTAAACATTGTGATATAATATTGGTACCATATCACCCAGCTCTGTTGGTTTGTAATTACATACACCAATGGTTGTGGCTTTTATACGGTTAATATCAATATCAGAATTGTTATAGATGAAATATATTGTGATATTAGGGCTGGGCAATATGACCCTAAAATATCACCACCATATGTTAAGGTGTTTTTGAGATAGCAAACTTCTTGACAATAGGACAATTTATTCATTTAAAAATAAACTGCAGCAGAACTCATTTAAAATAAATTTTAAAATAAATCAAAAATAAATACATTATTTTATTTTCTACATTCAGTAGAGAGAAAAACATCTATAACCATTTGTCAATTTTGCAAACAGTAGCTTATCAATACTGATTTTGCATAAAACAAAATGTGACAAAAATAATAAACAATGTAGAAATAATAAAGCAATGTGGCCACAAAAGTGCAGCATATTTAGTGCATACATATAAACTGCAAACAAACAATCAAAACAAAAATAAATATGGTAAATATATAGCAAATCAAGCACCAATTAGACAGCTGTCAACAATACTGTATATATTATGATATGGAGTTTTTTCATTGTGTCTAAAATGTTGGAGATATTATTGCATATAATATGATACATCATAGCACACTCCTGCGTGATACAGATTTTTGCCAATTCATCCAGCCCTATTTTGACACCAACTGTCAAGGTTGAATTTCCTGGGACAGCTGGACCTGACTGATTTTATAGATAAAATTAAGATTAAATATCCATAAATATAAAGATCCATTAATATACTCTATAAGTCTTGACATGGATTGGTGGTAACACTTGGTGGTAACACTTGTATACAATGTAGTAAACTATACCAGGTCTAGTATTAGCTGTTACAGACAGAGACGATAAAAGATGAAGGTTAAGCAGGGAAACAATACCTGGGTTGTGGGTATTTTGGAGAATTCGACAAACAGATCTTTTCTCAGATCTTCCACAGTGACAGCTCCCACTCTCTCCGGTTTATAATTCAAGCTGGACTCCATGACTCTAAAAGAGACAAAGAGAAACAGACCTCAGTGAGGAACATCAACACGCTGCTGATCAGCATGTAACTAATGAATAGAGCAGTGTGAGTATACCAACGCTAAGTTACCTACCTTAAATAACGCTAAGACTTCCCTGATTAATCGTTGCTACCGCTGATAGACTGTATCCATAGTAAAAGAAGCGGAGTGTGATGATAAATTAGTTATTCATCTTATTATTTAACTAGCAAACCAAGCTAGCTTAAAACACAGTTGAAAGGACGTAACCTAGCGTAGCCAGCCTAGCTAACGTTAACCTGCGTCTATCCTACACGCTTCAAAAGCAGCTCAAATAAGCTAAAACGAACTAAAACGCATATTGGCTGTGTAACTACAGATAAACTAACACGCAACTATCCCTAGCAAGACTATTTAGCTAGTTTTAAACCGGTTTAAATCTAACCCTGTTCATAATATGTACCGAGCGCCTAGTTTAGTACTGTTGTGTTCACGGCTGCCGCGGTCCTCCGTTCAAATCGCACCAATCAAATTGCTTCCAGCGAGCCGCAGTGGCCGTTGGGACCGGAAGTCACGAAGATGTAGTTTTAAGCAGTTCGACTTGTGGTAAGATTTAATGGACTGATGTACACATATGAACTACAATTCCCAAGAGCAGCCATCAAAATCGCAAACCCACATGTTTAAACAGTGTCCATGCTTCAACAAGCTGTACCGCTCGCTAGCATTGTAAGTTAACTAGCTAGCTTAATAAGTTAGCAACGCTGCATGGCTACAAAATAATTACAATTACAATATTGCTAGAGAAAGCCTGTTCTCTGTCAGATATTACTCTCAGCATTATAAACCCATGTGTATATTTGTTTTTGGCTGTGTTGTAAGTAGCTACATTGGTTAGCTAGCTATCCTAGGTTAGATATCTAATTTGTATTTAAAAAAAGGAATATGTCTGTGTTTATGGATTTAAACATCACCGCTGGCACTGACAAGGCAAAGTTCCAGAGCACTATTGAGACCGCCGCTCACCGTAAGTTTCACTTTTAGACAGTTCACTAGTGTTACATAACGTATCTGGAACCACTGGGATTTTCAGTAGCGTTAGCGTGTTTTCTGACACATGAGCTCAACTTGGCTGGCAATGAAGCGCTAACTTGAGTTGAAGGAGGCGTGTTTGTTTGTAGGAAAATCCCTACACTCTGTAGGAATTCGACCTCCACCACTTGAGTCCCATTATACTGAGATAAAAATGATAATAAGTAAAACATTGTTTGTCTGTGTATTTCTATACAGATACAAACTATAACCAGGTGCTAAATATATAATATAGATGTAGTTTAATTATGCAGACGCTATAAAATCTGTGTAAAGTTCCTTAAAGCACTCTCCATTATTTGAACATGTACTGAACATCATCCTGAAAACATCACTAGAGGACAGTGTGTGAATCTGTGTTTGTTTACCTTTATATACAGCTCTTATATAAAAATAAATAAAATAAATATAAAAATAAAGAGACCACTTCAGTTTCTGAATCAGATTTTGCCATTTATAGTTATGTTTGAGTAAAATGAACAATGTTGTTTTATTCTATAAACTACAGACATTTCTCCCAAATTCAAATATAAATATTGGCATTTATTTGCAGAAAGTGAGAAATGGCTGAAATAACAAAAATATGCAAAATAGTTTTCAGACCTCAGATAATGCAAAGAAAACAAGTTCATATTCATAAAGTTTTAAGAGCTCAGAAATCAATATTTGGTGGAATAACCCTGGTTTTTAATCACAGTTTTCATGCATCTTGGCATGTTCTCCTCCACCAGTCTTACATGCTGCTTTTGGTTTTGGATTGCTTGTGATCATTTGTTTTCCTCTTGAATGTGTTCCATATGTTTTCAATTTGGTAAATTTAAAGAAACTCGTCATTTTAAATGGTCTTTTAATTTTTCCCAGAGCTGTATATATATTAAAGTAGCTTAACTTTATTGTCATTATAATGTACAAGTACAAAGCAATGGAATAATTTAGGTTTAGAATCTAACAAGAAGTGCAATAGCAGCAAAATATGCTTAATATAAATAGGTATGGATGAATATGAATATGGTAGTATAAATATGTTTTACAGAATATTTACAATGATTAAGAGATTGAAAAGACAATGGATTATGGTGTACAGATTTACAGTGTATATTACAATAGGAGGGTATAAACTGTTTTTTTTTTTTATAGATACAGCGATGGTAAACGAAATATTGATATATATATATATCGATATTTTCTTACACGATACACTACTATCCATGTATCATCCACTGTTATTTACAGATAAGGTAATTTATAGTAATAGTTATTATCCACAGATGAGGTAGTAGTTTATTGTGAGGTAGTTATCAGTAACACTGAACTGCAGGTTTCTTTCTCTTTCAGTTGGCTACTCCACAGTTGCAATAAATTATGTAGTGGAGGGGCAAAAGAAGAAACAGGTATTTTACCTCACCAAACGTCTTCAGAATGCTATTAACCCGATTCATTATTTCTCAGCTAACTTCGTTCTCATGTTTGTGTTGATGTTGAATGCAGCTAATTCCGACTCCGCAACCCTTAGCAGAGCTCTTTGAGACGTTTCCAACAGTACAGGTAACTTTACAAAATCTCACTATACACAATCTATGTGGGAGTCTTTTTTTCTAGTTTTCTAATTTCTGCACTCTCGTTCACATGTAGGGAAAATCCAGACCTATTAAAGTGCTGAACCGATTGACAGTTGTGGCCACAGATGCCTCTCACTTTGTAAGTGCAATTGAAATACTAAGTAATCATGTTGTTATGAACTGCAGTCACAGAAATCTGATTTTTAAACTGATTATATTTGTGATATTTACTGTAGAGGCCTACTAATGAATACAAGAATTTTGACCTTTTGGCCGTTCATCCCAAAACAGACAAACTCTTCCATGTAAGTTCAACTTTTTCTGTAAATATGTAAATTTATATTGTTGTCCCCTCTAAATATTTCTTCTCTTTGTTTAGTTCTGTAATATCCTGCAACTTTACTTTGTCTTCCAAAATGACAAACATGATGTTGTTTTTTTCTAAAACTCTGCTGAAACTGTACATGCATAATGATGTGGATTATATATAAAAAGTTTTATTTATGTGTGTATTGTGTGTTATTGCAACAGGCAGCCTGCATGAACTATGATGTGGATATTATCTGCATATCAGCCACTGAACCACAGTCCTTCCATTTCAAGAGGTCACCGGTAAACGGGGTGAGTAGAAATGTAAAATATTACTTTATTAATATATAGCTTTGGTTACACTATATGCTTACTACATTGTAGTGTGTGTGTGTGATCTGATTCTCTCTAGATAACCTCAATAAAAAAACTAAAAAGTATTTGAGACTAAGTTATAGAAAATGTTATTCTAAAATTAATTTAATATTAATATAATATAATATTATATAATACTATTTTTTTTATTGCCATAATTATATGAAATTAACTTAAAATAAAATATCATATTACAAATGTAAGAATTGTGAATTTGTGCTCTTCTCTGTTGATTCTCTAAGGCTATTGAAAGGGGAGTGTTCTTCGAGATAAGCTACTCAGCAGGCATTAGAGACCCCACCATGAAGAAGTACACCATCACAAATGCCGTCAATCTAATATCTGTGTGCAAGGGAAAGGTAATGTAATATACCATATTTACTGTCACTGATAAAAAAATGTAAACTAACCTGATATGTTTAAAAATAAATAAATCCCTATTTATTTTCTCAGAATGTCATTGTGGCCAGTGGGGCAGAAGCGGTAAGAGCACTGATTTCGGGGAAATATATATATTTTAAAAGCTTTTAATATACAGCCACATACTTCTCTTTTTTTGATGGTCAGTGCAGATGTTTTGTTAAGCTGTATTTTATTTCTGTTTTCTCATTTAGCCTCTTAACTTGCGTGGTCCATATGACATTGCCAATCTGTATCCTTTACTGTTTGGAACCATACTATAAGGGTTATGCTGTGTTTTATTGTGATAAATTATATATTTTTGTATTTAAAACCCTTTCGTGGAACTGAAATGATAATATTATAGCATAATAATGCAGTTACACACGTTTAAAGCACAGTTAATGTTTAATTAAAAATAGTTTGAGGGATTGAGAGCATTTTTTCTTAACATACTATAATTGTCATATTGTGTCTTTATCGATTTATCAGTCATTGTGTGTCTGGCTAAAATGTAAATACAGTTAATTATTTTGTATTTAAATACGCAAGGAAACTCAACGGAAATAGATAAAATGATTAAGGCCATATCCTTAAATTGTATGTTAAGTAGATTATGTTTTTATAGTGCTTAGTTCAGGGCTTATATATGTCTGAATTAACCTTAATGAAGAATCTAGAGGGCTGATATTCGGCCTTTCTGAGGGGGATTCAAAAGCAGCGGTCTCAACTAACTGCAGATCTGTTGTTCTGCATGGAGGTAAAAAAACAACAACTCTTGTTTCCATAATTATTGTGCTATACAAATAACTATACTACATGAGCCTAGAATATCAAACTGTATTTACCTTTAAATAGTTGAATAATTTAATCATATACCGATATAACTTCAAACACTGTCAAGCAGTCAATCAACCAATGTAATTTTGTTACATTGAGGGTGACCTTCGTGTTTTGTGTTACTTAACATTTACAATAGACAGGCAAAATGAATAATTTTACACAAAAGTATTGAAGGACAATAAGAAAGTAAAAACTAAATAAAAAATAACTAATATAAGATGATCAAATTAGTAATTTGTTAATAGGAGATTGAAAGTAAAAGAAAATGTTAAATAATCCAGTCAGATCTGGTAAAGGAGCCAATTCCAAACCCCAACCCAAAACTGTTATGTAGCAGTCTTGACTCATTATATTTACACCCCAAAATATAGAGACCTCAAGAGAATACGTTGTTGTCTTAAATCTTTAAAAATTATGCTCAGTGTTTTTTACTCTCTATCCATTATAGAGACCAGGGGAACAGCGTTGGGCATCATCCACACCATGAAGAGACCAAAGCTGCCAACTGAGCAGCCAGAGGAAGAAATTCCAGCTGCCAAAAAAGCCAAAACTGATGATGGCTCTTTAATTGTGTAACCAATGGAGAGCAGAGTTGCATTTTTTTATTATTTAACTATTTCTTGATTTTTTTTTTTGTGAATATACTGAAGCTCATATTATTGAAGATTTGCGTTCGTATCAGTACTTTATTAAAAGAACGCAGCAAAGAAAATAGTTTTTATTTAGAAACAAAATATGACAAAATTGCAAGCAACAGAGAGAATCTGAAAATGACAAACAAAACTATAAATAAATAATGGAAGAAACAATACAAGTCTCCTTAAGTGCTTTCAGCATATTATTAATAACTTATCAGTAAAAATCATGGTACATCCATGATTATCTGTCTCTATTTAATAATAAAATAAGAGCAAACACATTCTGTTTCAAGAAATTGATGCTATTTAGAATGTCAACCTAGTCAGTGATGCTTAAAAAAAGAACCAAACCTCCAACAGAAGTTCCTACATTTCAGCTTTAAGCTTTATTCCTTCATAACCTTCTCAATCTGCCACTTACCGTGAGTCACTTAATGAGTCACATCACTTTTCCTGGCCTTTCAGAACCTCCAGAATGACTTCACATCTACATACTTGTATTTCAAAAACAATTCACTCAATAAATTCAATAAATAAAGTTTGTTCGGCATCGCAATACATACATATAATAATGTTCCGTCTAAAATCTCACTTATTAAAATCAAACACAGTTGTGGTTAGATAGGAGATGCTAGGCAGTATTGTCCTTAAAGTTGTCCAGGATGGTTTTAGCCCCACTCTGCCATTCCAGAACACTGTCCATGGGTGATTTCCCCTCCTGCAGACAAATATATGGTATATGTCATGTATATAAAATCAGGAATGCAGTTTATTACTTTAAAGAAGCTTTTACTATTGGTATTACTACTGTATGCCTTCATTTTTATCTTTATGTTGTCCCTGTATGGGAATTGTAGGGCCTTGATGCAGAGAAGACAGATGGACACAGAATTGAAGTATAAAAACACATTTCAAAACTAAATATGAAAATGCGTGTGCTTGTGCACATACATTACATACAAAGCAATAACACAAAAATGCTTTTACATTAAAAGCTAAAATGAATTAATTTGCTGCCTTTATTTTGTAATCAAATCCAAACATAGATTTGTGTTCCTTCATTGTATGTATACTTGTAGTTGATAAATAAAGGGAAAAGGATGAAACAATCTGAATGGAAAGAAAAAAAAGTAAAGGAGAGAAAATACAACTTCAGAAATAAAAAGTCATATATAAATAATGACGAATAAATAAATCATATGTTTCTTCTTTAAAAAAAAGGCTTCACATTTGATTTCACCCAACAGTGACACTTGGTTTACATAACATTTTTTTCTTTTGCAAGGTCCAGTTTGCAAAATAAATAAATACACTTTTAAAGTAGCGAACCCTCAATTGTCCTGCCCAAAAGTTTTTCAAACTTAAAATCTCACCTTCAAAATATTGTATAAAAAAGAAATTATGGCTTTCCAGTCTTTATATTAGAGGAAAAACAGTACTCTGGAGCTATAGATATTATTGTTCCATCTTTAAATAGTTAGTACATTGCCGTATATAATATATAATACAATACAGAATTTTATAATGATTTTATAACGTTAAATTATGTATTAAATCATTAAACTGAAAGATTTATTTTATATTGTGCCATTTACTTGATATGCTTTGGCATCTTTAGGGTGTGTTTTCATACAAATGGCACTAGATGGCACTGTGCGCATTCTAAAAACTACAGTACTGGGTTTTGAAACTCTTCTAGATCTTAAAAGTCTATAAACCTCGAACAACATTTCTTCCAAATTCCAAATAAAAATATTGTCATTTAGAGCATTTATTTGCAGAAAATGAGAAATGGCTGAAATAACAAAAAGATGCAGAGCTTCCAGACCTCAAGAGTTGAGAAATCAATATTTTTGGTGAAACAACCTTGGGTTTTTCATCACAGTTTTCATGCATCCTGGCATGTTCTCCTTCACCAGCCTTACACACTGCTTTTGGATAACTTTATGCTACTTCTGGTGCAAAAAATGAAGCAGTTCAGATTGGTTTGATGGCTTGTGATCATCCATCTTCCTCTTGGTTATATTCCAGAGGTTTTCAGTTTGGTAAAATCAAAGAAACTCATCATTTTTAAATGGTCTTATTTTTTCCCCAAAGCTGTATATATTTACCCAGTTCTTCAGCTTCAGGTTGGCTCCGTGCATCAGCATCAGCTGGATCAATTTGAATCGGTTTAGTCGGACGGCATCGTGCATTGGTGTGTCGCCCTCCTAAAAGAAAGAAACAGATTTGATGTGATGGCATTCAGCCCTGCTTTTACTGTGGCTGTACAGAGAACAGTGATAAGGACAGTAAGAAATATGGCTCACTCTGTCCTTTGCGTTGACATCTGCTCCACAGTGTATGAGGAGTTCAGCACATTCATAGCTGCCTGTCCTCACCGCCACATGCAGAGGAGTGCTCTGGAGCTAGAGGGCAGCACGTTTAAGAAACACTCATTTGTCAGTATCACATCTGAGCGGAAAGATACCAGTTAATTATGAGAAGGTCTGACATGAGCAGATGTTCACCTTGTCTCTGGCACTGAGGTTGCCATTGTGGTTCAGGAGCAGCTTAAGCACAGGCAGACTTCCCCCACGGCACGCGCAGTGAACAGCCGTTGCATTAAGCTGGACAAACAGAAGAGAGAAAGTTTTAGCAGTGTTGCGTGTAATATATCAAATATTAAAATTTTCTTTCTGTTCACAATTTGTATTGAGCGTTTCTCCATCCCCGTCGTTCTCATGTCCCAATGTGTTTATGCTAGTGCTGTCAACATTGTGCTTGGTGTGGTAGTGTGGTGCAGTTGATAACACCACCACCTGCCAGTGAGCTACAATGTGGGAGGCTGGGGATCAATTCCAGGTCTAGGTGACTAAATGCTGTGCTACACCAATAAGTCCTTGGGCTTGACTTCTAACACTACATTGGCCCATCTCTGTAATATGAATAACCTTGTAAGTTGCTCTGGATGGGAGCGCCAGCTAAAATGCTGTAAAAAAAGAAATTAAAAAGTTTACACTTAAAATTCATCTGGAAACTTTAACGTGTAAATTTTTAAATGCAAATAGTTTTTTCACAACTAATTGTGAAATATTATTGTTTTTTTTATTTAGTGATGTATTTGGGTATGACAACATACCCAAGGAATATTTTTAACATCTTTAAGACTATTCTGAGAGCAGACGGAGGATCATTTCATTATTATCATAATCACCTGGCAACCCATACAGTATAACATTTTTATCCTTTTGTTGGATTCAAATACAACACGATGGACATGCTTAATATCAGCATGGTAGAAAGGGTAGAAAAGGCTGTGTTGAGGAGAGGAGCATTTTCAATTGCTGTCTGGAGAACTGATTTACCCATCAACACCTGAGCTGCTATCACACCAAGTTACAAAGTGAAAATTGCAGGCCTTGAATAGCAATGAGCAAAGCATCTGAAAGTGCCCTCAATGTGCTTCATACAAATATTTATGTATTTTTTTCTGACCATGTCCACAGTTAAGGGAAAGCTCTGAGTGCTTAATATGTGGCATTGCAAAACAGGAGGCAGATTTGTAGCGCTGACCTCCAACCATTCCATGTGGAGTGGAAATAATGCATTTATGCAACAAAAGCTAATGTGATAGTAAAAGGCCAAGAGAATCCGGGACAGTATTTGAATAAATGAATAAAAGTGTACCCCAAGAAATCTGTAACTGTGTAAGATATTTCATAAACATTTTATGATTCACACATCAGATTCTGCCCACTGGTCGTGCTGTTTTTTTCAAGTACACAAAACCTGTCTGATATGTACTTGAAAAAGAATTGAGAAACAATGTCTACAGATACATGCAGCTTTTTCTTATTTTGTAACTTCTTAAAAAATAAATGAATGAAAGCTCAGAGTTAGGGTTAAGTTAAGGATTGAATTAGATTTACTGTAAGTAAAGTAGGATAAGTTCAAACTAGGTTGAGGTGTATGTTTAGAATAAGGTGTAGATTTAATTTACTGTATTTTTCTCACAATAAGGGGCACTTAAAATCCTTTAATTTTCCCAAAAACTTCCAGTGAGCCTTTTAATCCGGTGGGCATTCAGGTTGTAAGGAGCTGTATAGCCACTCCGCTGAATTACAGCGTTATAAAAGAGTTTCAGTTCAGTTCTCCAGCAGTATTAGCATTAGCTGCTAACTGCAAGAGGTGAGTATTATCAGCCTGTATCCTGCACGTTTACTGTGTTTTAAAAAAAAAAGCTATGTGGGATAAACCACTAGATAATATCGCCCTGGCTTACTGGAACACTCAGGGTTCCTCAGTGTATCTCTTCCACGTGGCATGAGCCGCTAACCGCGGTTAGCCACTAATGCTAAAGCTCCAGCTTTAGTGGAAATCTGTAAATTTAAGCTTACTGTAAATAAACAGAAGCACTTTACTCACTCAAATAAACAGTTATTAGGAGAGAAACCTGTGTAGATTAAGATTAAGACTTGAAATGTTGTTTTTTTATAATTACAGTTTTGTTTACTTAGCTTAGCTTAGCTTTACAGGTCTCACCTCCTGCTGAATTTAGAAGAAAAACATGAACAAACCCCTTTTCCTACTACAGGTTACTGGTTACTAGTGTCGCATAAAATGCACCTAATAATCGGATGCGCCTTATCCATGAAAATAGACCAGAAAATACATGTTTATTGATAGTGTGCCTTTTTATCCAGTGGGCCTTATAGTGCACAAAATACGGTAGGTTAAAGCTTAGGATAAGTTTAGGTGTAGTTTAATCACATACAGTCTGTATAAATTCCTCTTAAGACCAAGATGAAAATATTAGGTTGTCCAGTAGAAATGTCCCTTATTTCTTCTACTTTTGGACAGACTTGACTTTACAGCTTAATTCCAGCACATAATCAGAGTGTTGAGGTCAGGTTTGGACTGTACCTTGTCCCTGTTTTCAATTAGAGCTCCAGCTTCAAGCAACCGCTTCACAATCTCCACATTGCCGTGTGAACAAGCTCTGTGTAGAGCTGTACGATTGAACTGTAGAAACAGAGAGAAACAGAGTGATTATCTGCTCTGTGGGGAATTTAAAAGCTGTTAAACTGTTTGGATAAGGAGAAATGGTTTGATATAGGACTCACATTATCACACGCATTCGGGTCTGCACCCCTGGTGAGATAGCTCTCAATCATAGGCAATTTGTTCTCGACAGCTGCCTTCAGAAAATCATCTTCATCAACAAAATCACACTGTGGGAACAACCCAGTATGAGAGTGTATTATAATTTATATATTTATACACTGTTATTTTTCAGAATACAAGGCACATATCGACAGTGCATTGCATTATTATAAGCTAATAAGAATCTTTATGGAAGGTTTTTTTTTTTTTTTTTTACTGACACCCAATAATCAAGACATTTCAAAATTCAAATATTATTCCTCACCACAGTTTGAGATGCTGGATGTGCTTTGCTCTCAGGTGTTCTCCTGTTTTTTCTCTGCTGTTGAAGTTCTTGTATCTTCTGAAAATCGCCAATAGTGTCTTGGTTTAACTGGACATCTTTGTCAACCTGCAAAATCCGGCAAATACAGTTTAACACATTTGGATTCACTGTAAAACACTAGTAAATAACTGTCAAACCAGCTGTGGTTAAATTCAAAGTCTCTAGCTTACTGTTCTTTTCAAATGTTAAGAAATGTTTACACTTACAATACATTATAAAATAACAGGACAACTATTAGTTGTGTACTCCACAAAGCTGGTCATTATAGAAGAGTGACAAGAAGAAAAGAAAGTTGTTTTCAAAGCAACTCTATGCATGGCAGAAATCTAACACCACACATAAAACGTGGTGGTGGCCACATCATCACTTTGGGGATGCCTTTCTTCAACAGGCACAAGGAAGCTGGTCAGAGTTATTGAGAAAATGGATGGAGATAAATGCAGAAGAAAAGGCTGCTACAGGCTGTGGAAGAATGGGCAAAAATGCAAAGAAGGTAAAAATGTACCCCCAAAAACTAACAGCTCCAAAATAAATGTTTGAAAACCATGTTTTATTTTCTTTTTACTTTACAGTGACTTGCTACTTTGTATTGAAAAGGGTATGAATACATTTTCAAGACACTGTATATGAATGTTTAACTGAAACACTGTCAATTTGGGTGTGATGTAAAGTCTGATATGCCAAACATTGTGAGCCCAGGACAAAAATTTAGTTTATTGATTATTGACAGCTTTAGATACAGTAAAAATCTCTTGACCAAACCTTTTCTAAACATTCAGTAAACCCAAAACATGTAAAAACGCTCCCAAATTGGGTTGAAGGTGAGGTCACGGTGATACCAGACATGTTCAAGGGTCAGTCAGGTAAAAAAAATGAAGAATGATCTGGCACAGTGTCCGATGTGAAAGAATCAAAAGACCAATTTGTATGACCACACTAAGATTGATCTCAGTGCTGGACAATTCAAATTCAAATGCATCTTCATCATATAAATCTGAAAACTGACAAATTTCTAAACTATTTCACATATTTAAGATAATATCAAAGCAAAAGGGAGTGAACGAATGATTGTTACATATGGGAATCAAAGTGGAAGCACCTTCACAGAATCATAATCTTAATGGAATGTGGATGGATGTTAAGACTCACCCCACTGATGTCATCGTCACTGTCAAGTTCGCTAAAACTTTTTAGCTCGTCCTTTGTCTCTTGGCTGATGGACGAATTATATTTTAAAGTTTCTGTTTCTTCATTAACTCCACCTTTCTTGTCAGTTACCTTATGAAGAAAGAAGAAGAGCTGTTGAAACTGAATATGTCTCATTCTTATTTTAGACACAGGAATTTTTGAGAGATGGCATGTTGAATTCTCAAAGGCTCAAAAAACACCATGGATTTACGACCCTGAGAGAAAGAGCAATCTTCAGTTCAAGATTCTGATGACTTTCCTGCTGAAAAATCATGCTCAAGACTAGCTTTTGTTTGTAGCCGGTTTTAGATGGTCTGAGCTTATCTTTGATGGTCTAGGTGGTGGAAAAGCTGATTTTTAGATGAAAACCTGCTTTGTAATATTAAACTAGCTGGTTAACCAGCATTTGATTTTGACCATGCATGGCCATGCTGTTCAACAAGTTTGGTCAAGCTGGTCTTGCTGATCATCTGAGGCTACTTTCACATTACAAGCCACATTGCTTTAATCAGATTTTTTTTTTGCTCAGATCTAATCTTGACGGGTCACATTGCTTTCTTTTGCTGTTTTTGCAGTTATACTCACAGCTGCACCAAGAGATGTATGGGTGTGGGAGAGAAGCACGTAGCGCATCCTTTAAAATAAAAAGACGCATGAGCATTCACATTCATGCCGCATGCCCATGGATTGGATACGTATCTGATTTAAACCACATATGAAAGTGGTTTAGAACTGGTTTGATAAAATTGGATTTGGCACGTTCACACAGCCATGAAAAAAAATCATATCTGGGCCACACTGAGCAAAAAAAATCTGATTTTGAGTCACTTTAGCCTGGTAGTGTGAAGTTTAACTTAGCCTAAGTTGAAACACTTAGTGATGCTGGGCCACTAGCATGGTCAAACTCGGTCATACTGGTTATTCTAGCTTCGTCAGGTTGATCATATTTGTAGACCAAATTAAAACACACCCCATGCTAGTTGAAATCCTAGCCAGTTGACCAGCTAAATCAGTTTGATCAACTTGAGCTTTCTCAGCAGACTTCAGTTCCAGATCCTGACGACTTCACTGCAAAAAATCTATTGGCAAAAACTAGACAAAATATATGCAAATTAAGACAAATATATGTATATTAAGTAAAAAAAAATCTGCCAATGGGGCAATTGCAAAGTCTCGAAATGAGTGAAGGAACACCTAAATCAAGCAAAAAAAGTCACTGTTTTTGGACACAAGAATCAGAATAACTTGATTTCTGCTTGATTGTGCTTATTTTGAGTTCAAATTACTTAAAATAAGGTACAAATTCTAAGTAAGAATGATTAAGATAATTATCCCTAAAATAAGCTAAATAATCTAACACTTGCAATGCTTAGTAAGACAAAGTCAAGTCTTATCAGAGAAGAAAATAACATTTATTGCCTTAAATTTAGAAAATTTCACTTGCTAAGATTTCGTTTTTTTTGCAGTGTTGAGTCTGTTTCAGTGCACCCCAACCAGTCTTGGAGAGTTGGTATTCATGAAGAACAAGCCATGCATTAAATGTGTTAGTAAAGATTTGCAGGCAGATTTTCTCATTTTGTTGACTTAACTTAAGCCAACGATTTGAAAATACAATATGACACAAACATTTAAAAAGTTAAATTCAGTTGTCACTATAATGATACTGGGCTGTACAGTACAATGAAACAGTGTTAGATTAGATCTCTGGTGGACTAACAGATAGACCCTAGTGCACGGATAAAGATAATGTTTATAGACACTAGGTTCAGTAGAAAACAGACAATAACCACAATAAAACAAAGATGCACTCAGGTGCACTTACCAGCTCTTGAACCCGTAGAACTCCCATGTGTGCAGTGTAGAGTCAATGAAAGTCTAATGAATGCAGGATTTGCTGCCTGATGAGTGCTTCTCTGTCCCAAACTCTACTGCATCCGATCCCAGCGTCTCTTATATACACTTTGGGATGACACCAGATCCAGCCTGCCCTTCCTCTTCTTCTCCAGCACAGCATGCTGTCATCTGACGAGGATGCACAATAAGATGCCAGTCATGTTTGGAAGGGTAAAAGAAGGTGCCTCAAGCTGCCATCACCACTCAGTGGCAGGAATGCAGGGGAAACACAAGTGGGGTTGACTAGCAATGACCACCATCTTTCAGCTCACGCTTAGAGACATCAGATCATCAGCTGACTCGGGGCCAAAGCCATTCTCATTCCCTGTGCCAAAACCTTGTATCTTGTTTTTTTTATTTATAGTTGTGTTTGACCTTGACCTTGAGCTTTCAAACAGTAGAAAGCAATAGAAAAGAATGGACTAATAGAAAAGGCACCAAATCATGTTAAATAAAGACATTTATAATGTTATATTAAAGTATAATTCACAAATTTAGGACAGTCTTAATTATATTTAAAGTAGTGGTGTCATTATTTTATTTATATATAAATAAAATAATGAATGTAAGGTTGGAAAAATGGAATTATATTTTATTAATGCTGTAAATCATAAAGAAATAATAACATTGAAATGCTGGTACTTCTCTGTGCAGTCTGGAAAACTGACTGGATGATCATCAAACAGAAGCAGTTGTGTGTGCAAGTGCCTTGGTCTGTGTGTGTGCGTGTGTGTGTGTGTGTGCTAGAGAAAAAAATAATTAACCTTCAGAAAGAAACCAAAATCAAACTTGGTACAATGATTAATTTACATTCATAAAAAAATGTCTAAGTTAAAGTTTGACAGCACTAATATAAACGTATGAATATTTGTGCAACTTCAACATGTTATTTTTTTATGCAAATTAATCATGTAACCAAGTCTGGTAACATATTAGCAGACTAGCAGTTTTATTTAGCGATGTTCAGGATGTGTGTAAATTTATGCTGAAATATGGACTATCACAATATGACTATCACAATACAGACTCTATTTCCATTAATCTGTTACTGTAACATGTTAAAATATTTTTATGTAAAAAGTATGAAAACTACCCTGAGATATTATAGTACAGTAAAAAGGTTGTAGTCTGTACTTCCTCAAATAAATACACTAAAATACCATTTTTATTATGATATTGATGAGGAATAACCACAGAATTGTTGTGATTAATACAATTACTTTTTAAACTGACACCACTAATATAAATATCAATCAGTTTTCCCAACCTAACATTTATTCATTTTACATTTTAAACATCCAATTTAGTTTCAAGAACTAGTGTGATTAATCACAATACACCACAGATTCAAATAATATTTTTTATCTTATTGACACCACTAGAGTTAACATAGAACTAAAAAAATCACTTATAATGCTCAAAATATAATGCTTAATAATGCATGTTATAATGCATGTTATCAAACTCATGTAAAGAGATCTTGGAACACGTTTTCCTGCTTGATATTCTTGGGGCTTTGTTTGTGAACTGCCCATTTAAAAACACACACCACAGGTTTTGAATTGGTTTTAAAACTGTAGACTCTCTCTAGACTGAGCTGGTCGTTGGCAAACTTCCCTTTTGTGTTGTGGCAGTAATTTCTGTGTGGATATTGATGTGGGTACACTGGCAAAATTAACAATATCAAAAGGCATGGAACAGGAGTCGGTAATAGGCGGCCCCCAGGCCAGATGTGGCCCACAAGCATGAAACATCTGGCCCGTGAGGTTGTTTGAACTATAATTAATGATGTTGAAAAAATAAAAAATAAAATGCTTCTCTGGTGAGCTTGTGTTTACACCCCTCCCCTGAATCTGTCGCACTTGGCGTAACTTTAGTTTCCGGCCGTTCTCGTTTTTTCGCCCTTTCTTGGGCAACCTATCTATGGGCATTTTATCCTGGCTGTGTTCCAATTCACTAGCTGGGGCAGCGGTAGTGTATTGGACCACGACCCTGTCGGCACAGGTTCGATCCTACGTAAGGAGCGGTGTGTTTATTTATTTATTTTCCTTTCTTCTTGGGTTTACCTGCTTTGAGATCAACTGTTCTGTAATTGGGTTCAACAACCCTCTGGGCTGGAGAGCGACTAGTGTGTAAACAGTTTTTTTTTGTGGCCTGCCACGTAATGGCTTGGAAAATATCTGGCCCGCAGCCAAACTTAATTGCAGACCCCTGGCACGGAAGAAAATAAAAGACACTTAAAGTAAATGGATGCTTGAGAAGGCCTACACTACTAAGACTCAAAAACTGAACGTAAAAAAAAAATTTGATCAACAGAAAACATTTAAAAAAACATTCTCCTAAACTAAACCAAGAAGGGTTCCAAAGGGTTGATGACACAACGCATTACCACATCATCTGTTAAACATGGTGGAGGCAGCATTATCGCATGGACACGTATGAATACTAATGGAACTGAGTGAAATTAACACATAGTAACACATAAGCGTAGTATTTATGCCGTTATTGTTTAATAGCTGTTCTCTCAGCTTGGCTTCTCTCAGCAGCATCTCACTAATGTCTCAGTGATCATATTTAACATTTACATGCTTGTTTTCTTCATCTAAAGTTTCTCACCTCCCATTGCGACAAGTGGCACTAGTAAAAACGTTACTACCCGGGACTATTCTGGATGGAGTCAGCAGTGAATTATATGGGCCTAACGGATCACAAGCGTGCTCGACTGCCTGTTTTACAAGCATGCCTTCCACTGGAGCCTGTAAATCATCAAATGGTGAGGAGTCGTTAAAGGCAGCGGGTAGCTATGCCTAATGCTGAGGCATCACAAAAATCACATGAGGCACCTGTTGTCTGAACGACATCTTCATTTTCAGCGGCGAGGGTGGTAGACTGGAGATCTCAGAGACGGTGACAAAATGTTCAGATGTAACCATTACACCTGATATTTGTACTCAGCAACGGCACTCAAAAGAACAGTTTGTCACCCTGGAAATGTTTTGGAAAACTAACACCATGGGGTGTGAGCGCGAAAGCAAGTACTTACACACACATATACACACACACACACACACACACACACACACAGACCCCAAGAGAGCAATGGTCCGCTCTCCCTGAATGTACTGCTGTTCAATTTGCTGTTGCGAGGAGAAAGCCCCAGGTGCAACATCACACAACATCCGCCTTTTAATTTAGCTCTTACAAACAACACAGCAATCGCGTTCCCCTGCTGCAGCCTCCCTGTATAAACAGTAATACTGATCGTGGGCTTGTAGAGCATGCTGGGCCTATTGAATATAAGAGCAGAACATAGAAAACCATCAATGATTTGGTCTTATCCTTTCCGTGAAGCATTTTTCTTTTCCAAATTTGACATTTGTTTGTAGCCGTTGTGTATCACTTTGGATTTGAGCTCAGCATGATTTGCACCTGAAACAGCACATTTCTCCTCCTGTGTTTACAGCTCTGGAAAAAAATAAGAGACTAAGTTTTATAAGTTTTAAGTTTTAAGTTTTAAGAGTTCAGAAATCAATATTTGGTGGAATAACCCTGGTTCTCAATCACAGTTTTTATGCATCTTGGCATGTTCTCCTCCACCAGTGCTTTTGGATAACTTTATGCCACTCCTGGTGTAAAAATTTAAATATTTCAGCTTGGTCTGATGGCTTGTGATCATCTATCTTGCTCTTGATTATATTCCAGAGGTTTTCAATTTGGTAAAATCAAAGAAACTCATAGTTTTTAAGTGGTCTCTTATTTTTTTCTAGAGCTATATATGTTGACATATGAAAATATGACAAAAATATTATTATATGTTCTGTTTGTATTGATTAAAATGTGTTACCGGTACTTATAAGTTTTTTGTCATTGTATACACTGTTTATATACTGAGTGGCTATTATATAAAATTGTCATTTCCGTTTGGATTTATTAAGTATACCATTTTTTCTGTAATGTAAAACATCTACTGTTTTTGTTACAGTCAGTTTTTTTCAGTTACTTCTGAGATAAAGTGTTATTTAATTTGTGTTTTACGTACATTTCAGGGAGATGACATTTAATTACATCAACATTGTATTGTAATTCTCTCACGTGGCTTTTAACCCAGAAACTGCACACATAAACATTGATGAGGGTCAGTCCATTTTCTGCTGTAAACACGAGGTGTCAGATGTCAGAACACAAAGCATAGGAAGATGCCGTATTGTCATGTGATGAGACTGCAAAGCTTTATGGTGCTGTAAAACCCAAGAATCTCAAGCATTCCTGCCTTGTTGTTTAGGTATACTGACATACGGATAGAACACGGATGATTTAATGTTTGGATATTTGACCCCTCTGTGTTGTTTGGGACAGAGACACATTTTTCCTTGATGTGCCTCCTGCCCCCACAGTTAAAAATAAAAAACTAATCGATCAGTCAATTTTAAACCATACCAATCAGACAACTTTGAATTGAAAGGTATCTGCATGCATTTTAGTTAAAGATACAACAGTCTGTAGTTGGGATTATTCAACATGAAGACAAGACCTTTGCTGGAGAGGTTTGCTGAAGTATACCAGCTCTCTCCCTATGATTCTGGC
This sequence comes from Astyanax mexicanus, assembly GCF_023375975.1. Classification (NCBI taxonomy): domain Eukaryota; kingdom Metazoa; phylum Chordata; class Actinopteri; order Characiformes; family Acestrorhamphidae; genus Astyanax; species Astyanax mexicanus. The sequence continues at coordinate 25,789,092 of NC_064422.1, forward strand.
CCAAAACATGACTCCGCCCCTCCTTGCTGATGTCGCAGCCTTAATGGGATGTGGTGGCCACCAACCATCCATCCACTACTCCATCCACCTGGACCATCCAGGGTTGCACGACACTCATCAGTAAACAAGACTGTTTGAAAATTAGTCTTCATGTATGTCTGGACCCACTGCAATCGTTTCTGCTTGTGAGCTCTGGTTATGGGTGGCCGAATAGTAGGTTTACGCACAACCACAAGCCTTGAGGTTTGTGGGACTCCAGAGGCACCAGCAGCTTCAAGTACTTTTTTGCTGCTTTGTAATGGCATTTTAGCAGCTGCTCTCTTAATTCGATGATTTTGCCTTTAATCTGCACAAACCTGTCTGTGCTCTGAATCAGCCACAAATCTCTTTACTGTTTGATTATCATGCTTCAGTTTTTGTGAAATATCTACTATTTTCATACCTTGTCCAAGGCAGCAAAGAGATCCCTTTTCCTTCTCATATTTGCTTGAAACCTGTGGCCTGCTTAATAATGTGGAGTTAAAAGTCTAAGCACTTTCACCAAGGGAAATCAGAATTCGGCAAAATAACACTACTTTATTTTTGCTCTGGTTTATTTTAAGACTGCTTTAATTTTTTGTAAATGGTTTGACATTACAAACCATTTAGAAAAGTGCTTTTACACTGCAGGTAAACCGGACCATGATTCAACATATCCAGACCGAGACCACCTCTTTTGACCACGCTCTGGTTCTTTGGTCAAGTTTGTGTCCCCTTTCACACCTGCTACATTAGTTCGGACCCAAAATGAAAAGTCTAAAAGTCAAGACCAAACAAGGCAGGTGTGAAAGCACCCTGTGACTAAGTGTGCCCTCAGGAGGCCCTTCACCCTATTGAGGGCAAAGGTCACGGTTTGAACGGGTCATAGCTGAGCTGATGCAATTAATGTCACTTCAGAGCTTTTAATTACCTTCAGTCCCAGAATATCGTAGTCTAGTAAAACTCAATCTGTAACCCCACACGAGTGCAGAAATATCTATGTATACCATTTCATGGTACTAATCTTGGGCAGGTTAACTGTTTTTAATGATCGATTACATTTATAACCACACACAGACCATGTTAAGTAATAAAGCACATCATTAAAAAAATATCACCTTTGTAACCACTCATTAAATTGTAATAACTTAATGAATACTGTGATCATTTTCAAGCATTTGTTTGTTTTAATATGTGGATACAGGAAAAAATCTGTTTGTTGAGTTCCTTTTGTACTGTTCACACAGATTTATTTATTTTGAGTGTTGTCACATCTAATACACATGGAACTTTTTAGCACTAAAATAATCCAAAAGTGAAACACTAGCACTTTTTAGTGTAAATAACCTTAAGATTCTGTATTTGCTATTCAGCAAGTGTGAATGTGTGGGTTATGTCTGTTTAATTTGCTATACATTTTTTTACATTGACTACCAAACTGGCTCTACAAGGTCAGTTATATAAAAGACAACATTGAGTGTATGAGTGGATACTAGACTAGATACTAAAGCTAACCTTAGCTGAACAGTTACACCAGCCCACACACTGAGCTAATAGGACACACAGGGGATAGCATCACCAGTAATATATAGCATCACCAGTAACATAACAGGATTGTAAACAGGCATTTAAAATCCCAACCCCACTCAATGTCACTATTTGTACACCAAAGAACATATTTAGTCACTCAATAAATGACTTGGCACATTCAAAATGTTCATCTATGACATCTAAAGGCTGCTTTTACTTCTGCTATAATGATTATTTTAGTGTACCTTACTACACTTTAATTGTGGTTTTACGACACCTTTGACCTAATGCAGGATTACTAACCTTGGCTATGAATCCAGTCATAAAGGAATCTTGACTGGCAATGGGTGTGTGTGTGTTTTTGTATGAGCATGTATTAAGACTGTTTCTGTGAATTGGACATCTTCTCTGTGTGAATAGACCACATACAGCTCTGGAAAAAATCAAGAGACCACTTCAGTTTCTGAATCAGTTTCTCTGATTTTGCTATTTATAGATATATGGGTACCACTTTAAAATAAGACTATCTTTATGAAGGGTTTATAAATGGTTTACAATTAATTAATTAATGTTCACTTATTAGGTTGTATATAGCTTAAATATCATTAATAATCAGTTAACACATACATAGAAAGGGCAACAATGACCTGTTGTTTGCCAAATAGTGAACCCACAGTCATCTGTATTGTTGCTCTTTCTATGTATGTGTTATAACTGATTATTAATGATTTTTAAGGCATTTTCAACCTAATTAGTAACCATTAATAAACTGTAAACCATTGTAAACCATTTATAAGCCCTTTATAAAGGTAGTCTTATTTTGAAGTGGTACCGATATATGTATGAGTAAAATGAACATGTTTTTTTAATTCTATAAACTACGAATAACATTTCCCCCAAATTCAAAATAAAAATATTGTCATTTAGAGCATTTATTTGCAGAAAATGAGAAATGGCTAAAATAACAAAATAGATGCAGAGCTTTCAGACCTCAAATAATGCAAAGAAAACAAGTTCATATTCATAAAGTTTTAAGAGTTTTGAAATCAATATTTGGTGGAATAACCCTAAAAACAGTTTTTTATCTATTTTCCTTTTGATCATATTCAGTTTTCAATTTGGTAAAATTAATAAAACTCAACATTTTTGAGTGGTCTTTCATTTTTGCCAGAGCTGTATATATGTTCTTCCATAGATTGTCAGTAATTGAATGATTGAATGATGAGACAATTTAATTATTTAATTGTTTTATCTGATAGTTGAATATTAGTTAGAAAATACTTTTTACATCATCAAATATAAAATCCAAGTAATTATTCAGCATTTCTTTCTCACTGAAAGTTGTTTGGACTTCAACCTTTTAACAGACAATTTGGTCACGGTATGACTATGATTTGCAAAGATACTGAAGTAAATTCTTGTAGAACCTTACTAATGTTTATCCAATCAGAAGAGTGGGATCTGAAGATATAGTAAAACACTGCTCTCTCTCTAATGGTCTGGGTTTAAACTTTAAGGGATGCTCTTTTGACAGCAGCAGTATGTGGACAGACATTGCCCTGTTGGAAAAGCACATTGGAGTGAGTGTACAAAAAAGGTAGGGCCACATTCTGAGCCATTACATTATTAAAGTCAAAGTGCCTATGATTAAGACCAAAAATGTGATCTTGCTCAAATGAAATTGCATCCCACATCATGACATCAAACCTTCCTGACCTGATGACCAACTACACTGTGCTGTTGTTTTGGTTCTGTACTCAACAAACACTGAAATGTGTAAATAGATGGTAAAGAAATCTACAGATAAAAAAGGTGTGTCAAGATGAACAATGTCACTCTATTTATTCTAGGCTTAAACTCATACAATATAAATGGCTCGTGCGGGTATATTATTATCCTTCTCTGCTGCACCAGTTTTATAATAATATTCCTGATTCATGCAATAAATACATTGATTCACTGTAGTTAAATGGATGTTAATTAATTATTAAATAACGTTATGTTATTGGAATGTTGCTATATTAGGCACTTTTGGAGTTTTGCCCTAAATGATGCGTTTTGGGTATATTCTCAGAAAAATATGCCAATTTTAACTGTAAATAAAACAGTGATCAATATATGCCTCCTACATGCAAAACACAATATCTCTTATAAATGGAAAATGGAACCACCCACATTAGGTCAGTGGTTGAAATCTCTTTCTCAGTGTATGGCCATGGAAAAATTAACATTTGCAGTTAAAAAGAAGTCAATTTAAGGAGATCTGATTTTATGTTTATCTATTTATTTAAAAAAAAATGTCATCTCATTATTATTGTGTTGTGCTAAATTTAAATTATTATATAACTGTGTCTTTGCACTTTCTGTATGGCTGACATCAGTTATGCTTACTTTTTGCACATCAACTGGTGTTCACTGTGTTCAATGTATCATTATATTTTATCTTTTTGTAACTTTGTGTACTATACATACCTGCTGCTGGATGTCAAGAATTTCCCCTCAGGGATCAATAAAGTATCTATCTATCTATCTATCTATCTATCTATCTATCTATCTATCTATCTATCTATCTATCTATCTATCTATCTATCTATCTATCTATCTATCTATCTATCTATCTATCTGTATGTGTGAATCAGGTATGTTGTGCTTTGTATGATAGGTGTTTGAATGCTATTTTTGTTTAAAAAAAAAAGCAACAATAAAAAAGGATATTTAAACAAAAAGAAATGTGTAAATAGTAAAATAATGACTATATGTAAGAATATGAAAATCTGTACTGGGTGATCATGTGAAGCACTGGGGCTATGTGGGCTATACTGTGTGTTTACTGTTGCTGCTGCTGCTGCTGCTGCTGTGTGAAGGCAGCACATGGACAAGATAAGAAGTCAAGGTGTCGCCAATGTGGGTCACTTCTACCGGCCATTTTCACGACTCGGACATCTGTGCCTGCCCCTGTGTGAGAGACAGAGAGAGAGAGAGAGACAGAGAGATGGAGAGAGAGAGAGAGATGATGCCACACTGGGCTGGCATGTTGTATATTTACGACCCCTGCTATGAGGATACAGGGAGGTGTTTCCTTACTGATTTACCTTCTGAAAGGCGCGTGAACCTGTCGCCACACACAGCTGCTGAGGCATACCATTCACAATATTAATATGAATTATGAAATATGAACTTAGCGCTGACATACGGGAACGATGGAGGAAACATAGAGTCTGGCCTGAAGTAAACTTTCGTCAAAGCTTTCAGCACATATTAAAGGTGTCATTAAATGTATGCATTGAGTATTTCAAGTTGTTATTTGATGTATAAATAGTAACTGTGTGTCTTTGCTTGGTACAACAAATGCTCACATGTGGATTAACACGCCTATTTACTATAAACCCTCTTGCCTTAGAATGAAACTTGCAGGTTTTCGTTTATAGTGGGCTTAGCAAAGCTTAGCATTGTTTTTAGCACTGTAACAATAATATTGTAAATCTGTTCCATTCCATAAATCCAAATATGTGGTTGACTGTATTTCCCAGAGTTGCGATCAAGAAGGATGGTACTTTGCTCAAGAGATACTCAAGTGCTTAAGAAAAGCTCAAGTTAGCTTTTAGTCCAGCACCCACTATCCCCTAAACTATGGCTTTAGCTTCGTGGTTCACCCAATTTGATGCTACCTTCTGTAGACACTGACACAGACTAAACAACCAGGAATCTCAATTAATTTACTGTACACTTTAAGCCCACTATGAGGAAGATGTAAGTTTTTAGAGATTTTTAGAGACTTAAAGATAGAAGGAAACTAGATTTTTTGCAACCCTACATTTTAGTAGCTTGTAAACTCAAATGCAAGAGACAGTTTATGATTAAAAATGGTTAAAGACAGTTTGATAACAGTTTTGGGCTTCTGAAACTGGACAATTGTACAGTGTTCATGGAAAAAAGTCATTACTCCAATATTCCCAGGTAAATACAGTTCTTTCTTTTATTCTAGGGCACCTTCACCATTCAGTAAGTATTATTAATTGGGGTCAAGATGAGCTGCACTGCTGGATGATTCTTTAATTAAGGGGAGCATTTATGTCTTCAGGTTATATATTTATGCTAAAAATACTTACTATGCTAATAATAGCCTAACTATGAAATCTATTATTTATTACACCACCAAGAAACACAAATGCACAAAAATCATTAAACACCAATATTTTATTAATTTAACATTTTCCCCAAACCAGATACATTTTCAATCATTTAATACTATACAAATAAACTTGCCTTTGCCTTGAAGCTCAGTTTTGGTGATCAATTATCCTTTAAAGCATACATATACAGTGTTTTGACATACACCGTTAAGAACAAACAAGCTGTTGTGTTTTCTGGTGCCAATAAATGCCTGTAAAATGTAGTAATTATCTGGCAACAGGGGTTGCCATTTATACAGACATTTTCTGTAACCCCTGCTGCCGGAAAATAATATCTGTTCTTTAAAAACATCACTGTCTAAGAACAGAGAAGTTCTGATAGATTAAAAAAGCAAAGATCAATTTAACTGTCAGATCATTGTATATTATAATATATATATATAATAATATGTCAAAGTTAAACATTACCATTCTCTCTTGTAAGTTCACAACTGCATCATCTCACTGTTTTTAAAAAACTATAAACTGCAAACAATAAATAAATAAATAAATTAATTAATTAATTACAATAATTTGTATTATTGTTTGTATTATAATTTTTATGATTTGGTCATTCTCAGCACTGAGATTGAGGTGGAGTGCTATTGTGTGTTGTGCTGGTCATACAAATGGATCAGTGGTGGTCCTTTGGGGTCCTGAACATTGTAGAACAGGGTGAAAGAAGGATAATAAAGTATTTTGAGAAACAGAAGCACTACAGTCTGTAATTATATAACTACAAAGTAAAAGTACCTTTACTTTGCTAAAATTCTACTCAAGTAAAAGTAAAAGTACCCATCTAAAAATCTACTTGAGTAAAAGTAAAAAGTACTCAATTAAAAATGTACTTTAAGTAAAAGTTACATAGTTACTTTTAATTATTTAATGTAAAAAAGTACAACAAATCATAAATTAAATCGTTTTTAATGAACTATTATTCCACATAATAATTTGGACCTTTCAGGCAGTCTTTGTTAAGACCACCCCATAAAACATTTTTAAGAACAAGTAGCAAGTAGCGAGTTGTTGCCTCGTTATTCCACGTGCGAGCATCCGTGCACCGGCGCATCCACGGCAATTTTTTTTTTAAATGCAGACAATTTTTTCCCCCAGCATTTTATTTTTTACTCAGTTATGGTGAGATTTTCAATGTAGCAAAGTAAATTACTTGTGTCAAAATGTATTTAAGTAAAAGTAAAATTACCTATTTTAAAAACTACTTTAAAAATTACAAATTACTCATAAAATCTACTCAATTACAGAAATGTGAGTAAATGTAATTCATTACTTTCCACCTCTAATATCAGCATAAAGAAAGTTATCTTGTGTAAACACAAAAAACATTCTGACTCAAACATGTTTGTCTCTCAATCTGTACTTTGTGTCTGTCTGTTTACAGCGCACATGCTGTACAGATGCCATGAAATATTCATGACACACCTTAATAAAATGCAGCGCATTGACTTCAGTGTTTTTGGCCTGTCCCACCCAATACAAAACAGCCTCGCGTTTACATGCTTTCACATCAGGAACAAAAGGTCTCAAAGTGTGAAAGTACTTTACATTTACAGCAGCACATAAAGAGAAGCATTTCCTGTTTACTCGTGCGTATTTAACATCGTCTATTTCGGGGTGTTTTTGGCAGCGGTGTAAATGGCACAGACAGATTTCCATTTGTAGTGATTCTTTGTTCCTGATGGGAATGTTTACACATTAATTCTGCTTGATTATATACATTCAGATTGTCACAGTCAGTCACACTTGCATTCAGAGTGAGTGTGCCTGGTGTTGAGAGGACACACAGCACCGGGTGCTGGTATGTGTGGTATGTTTTTTAATGAGGGAACTGCTAAGAAGTGCTATGAGCTGACCCTTTAATACATTACAGCACATTACAACTGACCACTGATACACACAACAAAGAGTACTGAGCTATGTAGTGTTATAGCTCCTATAAAATGTTATATTTGCAGTTTTCCTTTTGTGTGTTCATTAATCGATACCATGAAACATACACAGATCAAGCATTATCCTACTGATTATGCATTTTTTTAAGTTTTGTTTTAAATAATACCTGATAACTTCATTTTTCAGCTTTACTGAGCATAAAGGACACTTACTTCTTCTCTATATAGAGAAGGTAGTGTGTATAAGATCCTAAACAAGTATTTTTCTTCATTAGTTTCTTAATATCATCAGGTAGATAAGGCTTAAACTCTGCACTCTCTTTCCAAAAATATTGTTCAGTACACTACAGGGTGAGTGTCTACAAAACAAGCACATTTTACATCCCTATCATATACAGCTCTGGAAAAAAATAAGAGACCACTTAAAATGATGGGTTTCTTTAATTTTACCAAATTGAAAACCTCTGAGATACAATCAAGAGGAAGATGGATGATCACAAGCCATCAAATCAAGCTGAACTGCTTGAATATTTGCAATAGTGGCATAAAGTTATCCAAAAGCAGTGTGTAAGACTAGTGGAGGATAACATGCCAAGATGCATAAAATTGTAATTAAAAAGTAGGATTATTCCACTAAAATGCATTATTAAAGAGATGAAAAGTTGAAGTATTCCACCCTGAGAACATTGTATCATCTGTTAAGCATGGTGGTGGAAGCAGCATGCTCTGGTACTGTTTTATTGCCAGTGGAGCTGGTACATTACACAAAGTAAATGGGATAATAAAAAAAGAGGATTAGCTCAGAACTCTTTAGCATCACTTCAAACCATAAGTTAGAAAGTTGAATCTTGTACACAGTGTGGTATTTCAACCTTAAATATATAAAAACTTGTGGACTGGGCTTAAAAGGTGGTTCTATGCCAGAAAACCAACAAACTAATTTCTTAAACAACCCCTTAACAATCCTGATGTAAATAAACAAAATACAATAAAAATGTATAGAATATACAGAATTTGGATTTGGATCTTTTGAGAGGAGCTGTCCCAAACACAAAGCTATTATGAGGGACATGTAGGATCACGGTGTAAATTATTATTTTATATTGTTATTAATTCCTTTAAAGAAAAGATTCAACTAAAATCTTAGCTCAGATTACACAGTCAGATGGCAATAAAATGCTTTTTGCCTCAGGAACAGTGCTAGGCTTAATAGGTATATGATTTAAACATGAAACAAAAATTTTGTTCTCACATGATTTATAAAGAGACCAATTTGTTTTAGAGAATCATTATAAAGGACCCTACTCCAGTCTCCGGGCATTAAATGTACTTTACATTCTCACAGGGCGCCTGTAGGGGCAGCTAATTATGCAGTAGACTTTTTCCATTATCACAGACTCTGAATTTATATATTGATTTCTTTAAAGGAAGCCTTCCTCACAGCTGCTAAGAGGTAATTATATCTTACTTTCAGCTGGTTCCCCCAGTTCTGGTCCCACCCAGGGAACACATTAGAGGAATGAAGACAATGTCCTGTGGACTGTGGCTTTTAGTCAGACCACTTGTGGTCATTAATTAAACGGTGGGATCTGGACATGAAGCTAATCAGCAGTGTTACTGTTTCTATTTTAATTGCAAAAATGTGGGCAGACATTTGGAAAGGGAATTCTATCTACAATCTATGGGCTATTATCAGAATGCCTTTTGGACCTAATAATGTTCAAAAAATGTATTATTCTTTTTATTTTTATATTGATAAGACTTTTGACTACACAGAAATAAACATTTCCCAGCTTAATCACTTTTTACAGTATCTGTCAAAAGTTTGGACACACTTCATCTTTTTTTTGTAATTTTAATATGGAAGATATTAAAACTATACAGGATCACATGCAGACATATTTTGTAAACAAAAATGTTAAAGAAGAATATGTTTAATATTCTGCACACCCATGGTATTTTATTCTCAGCGTCTTCATGATCATTTTCTCAGTGTCTTGAAGGTGTTGAACAATAGTTAGCTGCACCACAGAGTGGACATCTGTAGTAGAAATTGGAATTTGATGAGAACATGATTAATATAAAGCTAAAAACATTTTTAATTTGTTTATTATTAAATCTATATTTTCATTTTCTAAATAATTTTAATTACAGTGATATTTTACCATAACAGAGTGGACAGCTTAAGCTTTTACTCACCAAAATATAAAATCATAGGGATTATAAAGGGCGTGATGTCAATGATGTCAAAGGTGACTTTTTAAAGGGTGTTTATCCCAAGTTGAGAGGGTGGACAGGGAAATGTATAATTTAAACAACCTGTTTCTTGTTTTCTTGCAAGCAAAATAATATGAACAATATAAATAAAATGTCATTTAAGCCCCTAAATGATTCAGAAATAATTTTGTTATATTTTTTTGTTATTTTTATGTGCTTTTATTATTTTAGTTTTTCCTATAGTATTTTACCTTTTATCATTTTACCAACTTCACAGAACAACATGACTGATATCCACTAAATAAAATGTCAATAAAATTTCAATATTTTTCAGAAAGGCCTCCGACTACACCTCCACATTTTTCTTTTGTGTCAATATTTATTTTTCCAGTATAATATTGTTTGTTTATTTAATCAGTTATTTATTATTTTAATGTACTTAAATTAATTTATTTTTTTCCTATAGTATCTTACCTTTTTCATTAAAAATATTCATTAACTATGCCATTGACTACATCTTTGCATTTTCCTTTCATGTCAGTTATTTGTCCAGTATAATATATTTATATATATATTATATATTATATGTTATATTTTATAAATTATGTATTATTTCAATGTACTTTAGGTGATTTATTTTTTTTCCTATAGTATCTTACCATTTTTTATTATTATTCAGAAACACTCCTGACTACACCTCCACCTTTTTCTTACATGTCAATATTTTTTCCTGTATATAATTGTTTATTTATTTCAGAAAGTATAAGTATCATTTTAATGTACTTTATTATTTTTTTCCCAGTAGTATCTTACCTATAATATGACTGATACCCTACCTATAATATGACTGATATCTTACCTGTTATATGACTTATTATAAGATTATTTTCTTCTTTCTGCTGCCTTTCATTTATTTTATTTGTGATTTTTGTTCTTTCTACTGTATATAGAATTTGTTTTGTTTATAATGAAATGAATAAATCTTCTTTAAAAAGTCATTTAAAAGTCTAAATTATTCAGAAACGCCCCTATCCACACCTCCAGCTTTCCCAGAGCGTTTACACCTCTTATTCTGGATCTTCTTCGGGATTTATAAACAGGTTTAAGTTAGTTTAGTTAATCTGGAGCTCCTGGCTACGGTGTTACAGCGGGCGAGCAGCGGGAGAGTGAAGGCTGCGCCCTAGTTAGTGTCCAATCAAACAGTGTGTATGATCTGCGAGAGGAGTGAAGAAAGCAGCAAAGCAGCAGCAATGCGTAAACAAGCGCTGCACACTCCTCCGCCCCTTTCAGCCCCCCCCCCCCCCTTACACACACACGCGCGTACGTATCATCTCCACTGACTGAGGCCAGTTCCGTATTTCTGCTCCTCTAGGTACTTTCTGTCTCATGTGACGAGCCAGGTCGAGCCCTAGAGAAGCGCAGAGGCTGAGAGAGGGAGCAGCGCGCCACCATGCAGGAGGAGTGAGGAGGGCTGCTGCTCTGTCTGTGCTGCTGCTGCTGCTGCTGCTGGAAGAAGAGGAGGAGGAGGTAAGAGGCGAGGCGATGCTGTGGCGTCTCGTTTTTCGCTGCTAAAGTTTCGAGTGGGCTGGGAGGGAGAGCGGATCGGGTGTCGGAGCCAGATCAAGTTACCGAGAGCATGTGTTTGGTCCTCGGGGCTGCGTGACAGGTTAGTGATAGTTAGCGGATTCCTGAGCCTCCCTGCTCCTCTTAAAGTGGCTCCGAGCTTCTTTAGCACGCCGTGTTTCCTCCTGAGAGAAGCTTAGTTAGTAAGTTAGCAAACCTATACATTTACGCTCACTGGAACCAGTTCAGATCAATTTCTTCAGTGAGCTGAGAGGCAGATGACAGCAGCTGTCTTAACTAATGTAACTAGCAGACAGACAGACAGATAGACAGTCCTACAAACATGTGGCAATGCTGCTGTTTATGTTCATTTATTGCTTGGTTTACCTGCTGCTGGTCATTTCCAGTCATTTCTAGCAATCTCCAGTCATTCCCAGGACATGACAAGCCTGCCCACTTCTATGGTTCATAAACATTTCCAGCACATATTTGGAGGGAAGGTGTTGTCATAAAAAGACTGGGTAAACTTTGTAAGTTAGTTAACGTTAACGTTATATATAGTTAGCCACCTTCTGTTTGGTTGTCTAACTTTGAAGCAGGCACCCTGCTAAGCTAAGCTAGCTGATAAGCTAACTAACTAGTTAAGCTAGCTAATGTGTGTTAAGCTAATAATGTCACGGAAATAATGTTATTTCCTTAAGATAACACAGACAGCCCGTATCTTGTACCGTACGCCACCAGTATTACAGGTAGCTAACGCTACTTCACAGGAATTGACCCCAAAAGAATGTATTTTAAACTGCAGGCTGTGAGAAAGGCAGTTAGCTAGTTGGTTAGTGGTTATTCTGTAGCTAAATGTCAGTCAGAGAAACGTCAGTTTCGGTTTGAGAGTGGAGAGAGATAGAGACAGAGGGGGCGGGGCTTACGCGCTGTGTGACGCAGCACGCACCTGTACGCCACAAGTTCCTCTATAGAGATTTATTTTAAAAAAAAAAAAAACAAACGCTCTTAATAATTTAAAGACACTTTAAATTGTTGTTTGCATAGTTTGCATAATATCTTCAGAGAACCTTACCAACAGAACAGGACGCCAGCGGTAAGTAGGTTAAGTATTAGCTAAAGCAGTGGTTTCCAAGTGTTTATAATGCTCCCAACATAACATACCTGAGCAAATCAATATAAGCTCTCTCAGGTTTTTAGCTTGATTTACCTGCTGCTGATAATTTCCAGTAATTTCTAGCAATTTCCAGAACATGACATGCAAGCCCACTTCTATGGTTCATAAACACTTTAAACACAGATTTGGAAGGAATGTGTTGTCATAAAAAAGACTGGGTAAACTTTAGTTTGTTAGCTATTTAACTAACTTAACTTACTTCTTGCTCTTTTTCTCACTGAAACCAGTTAAGTTCAGTTTCTACAGTGGGCTGAGAGGCAGATGACAGCAGCTGTCTTTACTAATGTAACTAGCAGATAGCAGACAGTCTTACAAACATGTGGCATGCTGATGTTTATGAAGCATTGGGCTAACAACAATTGTGCAGATGTGCAGGTTTTTATCTTGTTTGCTGGTCATTTCCAGTAATTTCTAGCATTTTTCAGTTATTTTCAGAACATGACAAGAAAGCCCACTTCTATGGTTCATAAACACGTCCAGCACAGATTTGGAGGGAAGGTGTTGTCATAAAAAACACTGGGTAAACTTTAGTAGTTAGTTACCTTCTGTTTGGTTGTCTAACTTTGAGGCAGGCACCCTGCTAAGCTGACCTAGCTGATAAGCTAACTAGGTAAGCTAGCTAGTTAGCGTTTAGCTATAGCCAGAAGTGTTCAGCTAAAAATATTACAGAAATAACGTTATTTCCTTAATTTACACAGACAGTCCGTATCTTGTACCGTACACAACCTGTATTACAGGTAGCTAACGCTACTTCACAGGAATTGAACCCAAAAGAGTGATTTTTAACTGTAACTGTGAAAAAGGCAGTTATCTAGTTGGTTAGTTGTCATTATGTAGCTAAATGTCAGTCAGAGAAAAGTCAGTTTCGGTTTGAGAGAGAGAGAGACAGAAGGGGCGGGGTTTACGCGCTGTGTGTCTTTAAATTAAGTTACTTTAAGGTTCACCCACTGCTGAAACACTCAACCTAGTGTGTATATTATCTTCAGAAAACCTTACCAACAGAACCGGACACCAGTGGTAAGTAGGTTTAGCATCAGCTAAAGCAGTGGATTCCAAGTGTTTACATACAATGCTCCCAACATAACATACCTGATCCAGCTAATCAATATAAGCTCTTCCTGTTTGATAATGATGTGTTGGAACAAAAGCAAGAAACCAACAGTGTGTAGGACAGAGGGTCCCTCAGGGTCTGGACATGGAACCGCTGAGCTAGAGGCTGAAAGAGACATGTATAAAGTACTAAGAGACCCAGAAGTAAAAGTACAAATGCTCTATTAAGATTGCAGTGTTGATGGTATTTCAATAATTTAAATACTGTTAAATGAAAGTGTTTACTTCAAGAGATAGAGTCACCTAGAATAGTTTTCTCAGCCGTCTTGAAGGAGTTGGTGTTGATGGTGTTGGAATAATAAAAATGTTAAATTAAAGTGTTGTCTAAACTGTTAAATAAACAACAAACATTATCAGTTAACACCTAGGGTGTATAACCTCTAAAATTCCCAGCCATATTATAGCTTATCATATCTTCAGGATTATTAATATATTAAACGAAAAACAAAGCAAACCTGACAAGTTATTCTTAAATAAAAGGAGAGAGGAATGGGAGATTAGACCCACTTGTGCTTCTGGGCATTTCAAAGGTTAATGGACACCTACAGTGATGAATGAAAAGTGCCAGTGTTCATTTAAATCAAGCTGCACAGAAATAACCACTGTACAATTTTACAAAATATTTGTTTTACAAAACAAATATTAATCCTTCTATAAAGTCTGTTTTCTCTTTTTTTTCTACAGATACAGAGGGCTTCAGCACCTGAGCTGAATGGTGAAAATGCAGCACACATGATATCGAGATATCACCAAACGTTGAGCATGGCTGGATGTAAAGGCAAGGCGCCATCCAGCAAAGCCAGGCTTTGAGCCATACCTCCAGCTGTTCTCTCCATATATCTTCATCCGCCCTGTACACACACTCTCCCACATCCCCCTTCAGCCTGGTTGCAACAGGTGAAAATGACCACGCCGAGGAAGCACTTAGTCAAGGATTTCAACCACTTCATCACCTGTTATGTGTGTAAAGGATATCTGATCAAGCCCACCACCGTGACAGAGTGCCTGCACACCTGTGAGTGATTCACTTCCACAAATAATTTCTTAATGCTCTGATACTGTACCAGTTTCGGTAATTAAGTAGCAAAGTAGCACAGTATAGCAGTGTAATCATGGATTTTTTTTGTCACACTAGCAGTTTCTGATTTCTTTGCATTTCTTAATTTGATGTTTTTGTAATGAAAGAAATAGGGATGCACCAATATTCAATAATTAAAAAAATATATTAAATGTTGAAATTACTTTACATTTAATCTGGATCTTATGTAAAAGTTTGAGTACTCTTGGCCACACAAGACATTTAATCTGTTTTATTTAATTTATGATTAATAATTATCCTCTAATCGGCTAATTAAACATAAAACTCCATTTTTACAGTCATTCCTAATGCACAGTTTTTAACACACTAACACACTCATAGGAACACATAGGAACCATCTCAAACTGAAAATGATCAATGCCAAATATATTTTTATATATTTTTAAACATTGCTGTTATATTAATATGTGTGTTTTTCTACTAACATATTATCTGTTGTTTTTCTGTAAGTGTCTCATATATTGTTTTCGCCTTCTGGTACATTAAAGTCCATCTACATCTGCTCGCTTAAAAAGCTCAGTTCTGTCAAAGCGATCCCTGCTTACCCTTGCCACTTTTGATGCTCCAGAGTTGACTGACATGGCAATCCAACAACCACAGTTATTATTACCATAATCAAACTAGCACTATGTTCACCCTCCTTCTTGTCATGAAAATGCACACAAGAACTTATGTGAGACACTTTTTTCCAAAATGAATGAAAAAGAGTAAATATATACTGTATGTACTATATCAATTCAAAAGACTATTATTTATATCTTACCCTGTTTCTTGCAATCTCTTGCAATTTGTAGTAGCTAACTGTTGCACAAACGTCCACAACACTTTTCATAGACATAATAAAATATATTCTGACCTAGGGGTGGGCGATGTGGCCCTAAAATAATATCATGATATTTCATGGTATTTTCACGATAAGGATACTATTGGTGATATGACAAAACATTGAATTTAAAAAAAATTATATTTCAAGAAAATTTCATTTTATTATAGCATATGATATGATATGGCACACTCCTGACTAAGATATAAAAAAAGAATTTTGTCAGAACAGAAGTGAATGATCCAGAATATCATGATACTAATAATGACCCCATATATCTCCATATATCCAGGATTAAAGTAAAATAAATGATACTGGACAGATATAATCTGTCTCTAGTAGATATATAATAGGAAATGAGAACAGTGTGAATTTTTCTTTTGCTAAAAACAGCAAAATAGTAGTACCCTGATGTGATAATTAGGGGTGGGTGATATGGCACGATATTTCAGAGTATACTATCGTTCACGATATTCAAAAAATTTGGTGCTGTTTTTTGCTTATGATACGATATTGCACACCCCTACTCTCACTGAAAGTAAATATGTAATCATAATTTTGAGACTGGTGTATGTACTGTTCTATTTAGTAGCTGGTGTGTGTAAGTGGCAGGTGTGTGTGTGTGATGGAGTGGAGTGGTAAAGGTGAAGGCTTGCTGGTAGAAATGACACATCTCCAGTCATCAGGGTGAGCACAAGTCATCTGCAGCCTTAGTCACCATGACAACAAATATCCTCCTCCTTGAATGAGCTTTTTGTGTTGAAATGATTTGTTTGCAGGAGTCAGTTGCTTATCATTCAGCAAACTCTAATCTGAATGAAGAAGGCTTCTGTTTTATCTCGCAGGCTGGCTGTGGTGTCCTGCGTTTGATGGGGGGGGCTTGGTTTTACTCCCACAGCCTGTGGCATTGCCATGAACTGTACTGGTATGGCGCTTTAGTGCACCTCACTATTGATTAAGCCGTACATTTGATGTGGGCAGTCATACAGACATTGCTGGTCATTGTAATACTGGCTTTGTATTCATGGATGAATGGATATGACAGCAGGGCTCTGATTGGCCATGCATGATGTATAGGTCAGTCCTCTGGCATACAGCATGGCAGTTACGCACACATTGCAATTTGCTCTAGGGGCTTATATGCCCTATATCTTACCCTCATATCCAAGACCATTCTATATATTACTGACCTGGTTGTGTCCGCTGCTGTTTTAACATACAGACTGCTCTCAGAGAGAAGTCTATGCTTTTTAAAAAGAGTTTATTAACAGTTATTTACATTTACATTGCTGTAACAGGGGACTGATTACTCTGTGAGTAGGGCTGCATCTACTCAACTAATCTGTTGACCATTTTTTTTATATTTTACTCCATTATCAGACATTATTACATACATTGTGCACAGTGTTGGGAAGTAACGGATTACATGTAACGGCGTTACGTAATCAGATTACAAATTATAAGTAACTGTAATCTGTTACAGTTACTGCTTCAATAAATGGTAATCAGATTACAGTTACTCTGCTAAAATTAAAGGATTACATTGCGGTACTTTCCTATTTTTGCTCTTCCAACACTGACAAAACGCAAATAACATTTTGCGGTGAATCGCTCTGATATGACAGGGAATTGTCTGCCCCTCGTCCCATCTCGCTGCACACACACACACACACACACAGGGAGGAGGGGCAGACAGCGGCTCCGCACACACAACGAGACGAAATTAACTGACATTTTGGTCAACGAATAAAAACGAGACGAAAATGTTTGGCAGGGACGAAATCCAATCAGAACTGATTTAGTTCTGTGAAAGGTAGTGACCAGTTAGGAAGAGATCCAATCACTGCTACTTTAGCGAAGGTGGAGAGGCGGGATAAGCGGGGTAGTCATCCAATCAGTACCCGCCTCTCCTGCAGTAGCGCCGCGCGCTCAGTTACAAACCCGGGAATTAACCTGTCGATACGGAGCTCGACTGGAAGTTAACTCGACAGTGTTCAGCAAGGAGAGAGAGAGAGAGGGGCGATATATTTCTCCTTTGACGTCGCAAAAAACAAGATAACGTGTAAACCACGTGGAGCGACTCCATCTCTGGTAAAAA
This sequence comes from Astyanax mexicanus, assembly GCF_023375975.1. Classification (NCBI taxonomy): domain Eukaryota; kingdom Metazoa; phylum Chordata; class Actinopteri; order Characiformes; family Acestrorhamphidae; genus Astyanax; species Astyanax mexicanus. Next base: position 25,806,806 of record NC_064422.1, read on the forward strand.
CACCACTAATCTTTCAGCTTCGGCAGACCAGAGTCCCACAGATCTCCATGCAGAGACCCGCGTTTTAATACTGATGTTATTTCATGAGCTGATGGGGTGTTTAACTCGGCAGTGCACTAAAACACAGAACTGATACAGAACTCACTCATTAAGATCAGATCATCTGTTTAGTCTCACAGTGGGAAAGATATAGCTAGTGTTAAATCAGCAGCAGGTAAGAAAGAAACTCAATAATATATCCAAAATAAAACAATAAAATAAGTGAATCTCTGAACCCAAAAGTCTGTGTACAGTTTCTTACAGCACTTTCTCATAAGTTTCTCACTTTAACTCATGAAGTCTCTCAGTACATCCTGAGAGCATCTCTACAGCACAGTGTGTGAATGTGTGTCTCATTTATAGACTGTAGCTCCAGTAGGTGTGCTGGGTTAGTGCTGGAGATAAAACTAGATAATTTAAAAGCTGTTTTTGCATCTACAGCTCTGTTCAAACTATAATTTAACTATTCAGTTGTTTTATGACCTGATTTCTAGAGCAAAATTTGAAATGTAAAAAATATATAGTCACACACCTATAATAATAATTATATACATTAAATCATATATAAATATATTTCACATTCAAACATTAACAATATTACTCAATTGGTTATTAAACGTTTCATTTCGTATATGTGTATAGTTAATAATTCAAGGGAACTGATGAAAAAAGCATTTACATTTACACCCTTTTAGTCGACTAAATTTACTGTAATTTTAGTAGACTATATTCTTATGACATTAAGTCGACTAAATTACTGAATTGTGACTAAAACTAAATGCTATTTTCTTCACAAAACTATGACCAAGACTAAATCAAAATTTGTTGTCAAAATTAACACTGGTGGCAAACCTGCAAGTAGATAGCTTACAGTTGTTGTTACATTGTTTGGTTTTAAATTGTTTTATCATCAATTTATAGAAGTGTTTCATAAAATTGTTTGATGAAATGGTTTCATAAGTATTTTTATAGAGTGATTGAAAAGGCTTTTTTATTTGTTTATCTATTTGTTATCTGGAAAGAAAAATAAAAGGATAATATGCAATATGTGGTTGCTACATTCATTCAGGCTTAAAAAAATGACAATATTGTAAGTAATCCAAAGTAATCAGATTACGTTACTCACTTGAAGTAATGTAACTGATTACGTTACAAATTACATTTTGAGTGATGTAATCAGTAATCTGTAAGGGATTACATTTTAAAAGTAACCTTCCCAACACTGATTGTGCACTATTATCATCACAGAATGTTTAATTTTCTACTTCTGGAGACAATTCCTGTATTATTTAATATCACAATACGTATTGCAGAACAACAAAATGTTGCAATATAATAGTTTGCTAATGTTGTTCAGCCATAAGATCTAACAGAGTTATTTATTTCTAATGATGCAATAATGAATTCTTGCCATATCTGAGGAGAGTGAGGTCTGTAGTTCCTTTTAGAATTTTGGTCAACCGGTTGCCTTAAAAAAGTTAAGTAATGAAAACGTACGTTAGCATAACTTAAACCATCAAGTTTTTACAACTAAAGGGGAAGTCGATTTAACTTTTTTATTTTGTTTTACTCTAAGACCGGATAAGTTGAGTGTACTTAACTTTTTTAAGGCAGCCAGTTTGCTCAATTTTTTAAAGTAAAATGTGTAAATTAAAACATCAAGTTATTACAACTAAAGAGGAACTTAGGGGATTTATTTCTAAGGTAGCCCAGGGAGAATCACTACACAATGATGGTGAGTGTCTGTCAGAAACTGTTGGACACACCCAGTATGCAGATAGATTGTGACAGAAGCCAATGAAAAAGAAGCTGCCAATGGCAACAGACTAAACTCAGTTATCATGAGTTGGTTCAACTCAAAGATCTCTGGTTGAATGTATATATGTGCCCACAGATGTTCAACTAACTCCAAATAGTTGAGTATTGTTTAGAAATATCCAATTTTATGTAAAATAGACTCAAATCATTTGAGTTTAAACAACTTCTGGGTTTACAGTGTTCGCACTGAAAATGTAATGCATTAACAAACATCAAAATACAATGTGGTACATTATACACCTGTGTGAACCTGTGCACAGCTTTTCATAGACATTTATACTGCACCCTGAACTCGCTTGGGTTTTAAAGATGTGCCCTTGAAGTGGCCAGCAGTTGCCGAGGGATGTGATTTGGCTTGCTGTGATGAAAATTCAGTATTCATTAAAACAGTGAACTGAGATCACAGGTTTTTAAAAATATATAAATAAAACATAAAAAATACATACATTACTTGATAAGTTATGTCTTAAAATGTCTGCTGTAGCTGGAAACAATCCTTGACCCCCTGTGTGCATACATATATATCATCAGTGTCTTGCCACAAGTCTCACTCTCCATATGATCCTAGATCCTAGATGTCGTTTATTCTACACATTGTGAGAATCAGTAAAATAATGAGGAGATCCTAATAAGTTTGTTCTGTGTGGTGATATGTCAGATTCGATTTTTTTCTCTGGTTGTTTGTATTGTTCCCTTTATGTTGAATTCAGTCATTTGGCTACCTTACGTTTATTTTCTTTAATTATGTGTTATTTTGATTTTTGTTCTTCTTCAATTTCTTCTTCCTATTGTTATAACTGTGTGATATCAAACCCTCATATTGTATAAAGTGAAGTGTAAATGTACTCCTGTGTGTGTGTTTGTGTGTGTGTGTGTAGACTGAGGTAGTTGTGCTCTACTGCAGTTAGCTGGGGGAATATGATAGGTGTAGCTTTGGCCAAGCTGGGTCCGCTAAAGCCTTTATCTGAGTGCCAGGCCACAAGCTTCGTTTCACTTTTCCTTCACTTTCTCTCCCACCCTCCCCTCAGTAGATATGCAGATTTGAGCCCTACAGCTGCAGACACACTGCGATTTCACACAACTTTAAAAAAAAAAAAGCCTGGACAGGAGATATAGGATGGCCAAATGCAGTTTTGGCAGACGTTCAGATGTCAGTGAAACTGAGATTAGCCTGGAGGATACGGTGCTCAAGTTTCTCACAGAAAGCTGGAGTTCAATGTCCCATATAATTCTGTTGTCTTTGTCTATTATGAAACGGTTTGTAAAAAGGAGTCAAACTTGTTTGTTAAACGTGTTTGTTCTTGAGACTTAAACAGCCTGGAGACTTTGCTGCATTCATGAAAAATAATATCTCTCCTTTCTGTGTCCTTCCCAGTTTGTAAAAGCTGCATCGTCCAGCATTTCGAAGACAGCAACGACTGTCCCAAATGCGGCATCCAAGTGCACGAAACAAACCCACTGGAAATGTTGAGGTAAGAACTCATTAACTATTGCAATAATAAAAAATACTCACCAGAAGTCAGTGATCCAGCTTGTTAGATGATAATATGCACTATGCTTGTGCAAGATTGGACTAAAACTAGTTATATTTAGTAGGGATGCATCAAAATTCGAAACATTTTTGGACAAAACCGATACATAACAAAATGGAACACTTGGTCAAAGGCTGAAGACAAAATATCAAAAATACTTTTCGCAAATTTTCATACCCACTTTCACCATTGTATAACCCAGCTGGCTACCAGTGTCTATAGAGGTTAATTTCAGGTTGAATGATGGTCATGACACCAGGGAAATTACATAGCTTAAATGAACTGTTTCTTACTTTCCAAAGAAAGTGTCATTGTTTGCTGTGAATCATTTGGTGTATTAATTTGCTAATTTTCAGAAAAAAAAATATTTTAGTTGCAAAACATTTGATTTATTCCTCATATTGGGTAACTCTAATTTGCCTCTGGCAGATACTAGGGATGAGTATCTTCACTGATTTCCCAGTTCGATTCGATTCCGATTCACAAGGTCCCGTGTCGATTCAAAATGGATTCATTTAGGAAAATTTCATTTACAATACAAATTGTAGTTTGAATATAAAATGTTGTAATTATACAAGGAAAACTTAAACTTCCATTATTAAAATATTAGTGTTTATATTATATAGATTTAACACAACAGTAAAATATCATTTAATGTTGTTTAGTTAATTGCCACACTGTGCTTCACATCCCTATACAGGTTTGGAATGGCCACTTTACTGAAATGTTAACATATGGGTAAAATATAACGTGCTTCCAGAACATTAATGAGGCTTTGGACACAACATGCTTCATAAATGTATTTATTTGCAAATAAAAGTGAGAAATTTACCCAGATGTGATACAATAATAAGCATAGTGATAATAAAAACACAACAAACAAAATTAATAATGATAAGAGAGAAAAAAATATTAATTTTAAAGGAAAAACCAGCCGGTCTGAGCAAAGTTCATCTCCCCTGTTATGAAACCCTTGCATTCCCTCGGGACAAAATAATCGGAATTAGTAACAGCACTTCATGGAGAACATGATACATAACATAATAACATAATTTCATTATTTATACATTAAATCACTCAGTTTAAATCTGTTACACTGTACGACCACCTGAAGCTGCTAGCGCACCAGCGGGGGTTACTTTAGCACGCTGGCCGCGTGTAGAGTCAGGAAACCAGGCTAAAGGAGGATAAGCTTAGCCGGTGAAAAGGCTAACCCGCTAAGCTAACGGTGGATTCAGCCGGTCAGGTCTTAATTTAAATAAAGTACAGGTGAAATGTGAGTGGAAATAAAGAAGGTTACTGACATTTTTACAGAAACGCCCTGCAGTGCGACTCCTGGGTGCCATTACTCGTGCTCCAGCTCACCCCAGCCAGAGGGAGGTGCTCGAGAGGATGGTCTCGCAAGATTATACTTGAGACGTTAAAACTGTACACTTGTACAGGGAAAATGGGCTAATTCTAAAGATCGATTCGGGTTTATATATATCTAAATAGAATATAAATAGAAGAAGTGTTTTTTTTTTAAACACACCCCTAGTAGATACGTTATGTAAATATTACTTTGTCCGTGCAGTCAGCTGCAAATTTGTGACCACAACAGTAGACAGCAATAGAATTGTAGAACTTTTCATCATCATTAGGTTTTCCAACATTTTCATGGAATACTGGCAACTTGAACAAAGAACAGGGTACTCAGGTACCTGTTTATCTGTACTTAGCAAACTGTACTCAGTTAGCTACTCTCAGTGCTGAGGATCAGTTGGCTGTAGCGTCCGAATGCAGTTGGATGGTACTGAGCTGGGCAGAGTGTGGGCGATGCAGTAAATTTGATCTTGGCAGGGAAGTGTTCCAGCCAGCAGCTGGACTGCTGAGTATAGCTCTGGCCTCAGCTGTGAGCCTCTACCAACTTTGGCCCCCTGTTCATACACACACACACACATATACACACACAGAGGTGCGTGCCCTTCCACTGGCCAGAGTGAAAGAGCAGTATCCACAAGACACAACGTCTCCATCTATGTCTGTGTGAACATCACTGACATCAGCAGCACAGATGCTCGCCCTCCACAGGGCTGTTTCTTACAGCTGCACCAATAGGACATTTCTGTACCAATAAAAATGACAAAAAAACGACAAAACCGTATGCCTCGTCCGACACTGTCTCTTTTTGAACTGCTGCTGATGCAGCATTGCTGAGAAGCATCACAGCACACTCGGAGGAAAGCGCAGTTACTCGGTTCCGATTCATCAGCTCACAGACAGGTTTTGCTGCGGACATCATCCTTTGAAGTGATGTGGGGAGAGAGCGCCATCTACCCACCCAGAGAATGCAGGGCCAATTGTGCTCTCTCAGGGCTCCGGTAGCCGATGGCAAGTTACATAAACAGGATTTGAACTCTCAATCTCCTGATCATAGTGGCAGCGCTTAGCCCACTTGAACCACTCGAAGCCCCCACACTACACAATTCAACTTTTTTAAAGTCACAATCTGTTTTTGTTGATTACAGACAATAACCTTTGCTTTCAGGCAAATTGGCAATTAGCGTTTGTGTAGTCGTGTAGTGTGAACTACAAGTGCTCACCATCGAATCAAAGACATCCAGCAAATATTTAGCATGCTTGATATCTGACCCAGCTGATGACTGATAATTTTTGCTACTGTGAGCTGACTGGTTGGTGAGCTGATGAATAATTATACGAAAAATATCCATAAAGCTTCACAGTAAATCTCAAAGCGAATGAAAAATAGAATGAAATAATCACATGTGGGTTTTGTTTTAAATGATGATCGTGCGTGTTAAGACATGGCAAACCTCTGCTCTTCTGGTATGCTTGAGATTTATTTTCCTTACAGCTGTTTTTCTTGTTTACACAGATTGGACAACACTTTAGAAGAAATCATATTCAAGCTTGTGCCTGACCTTAGAGAAAGTGAGTACATTAGTCTTACCTCAGTTCCCCTTGTTCAAATTGTGTTTTGTAAGTAAAAGACAGCAATTGTCTGTGCAACTGGTGAGGAAATGTAATGAGGTGTTTCCTTGGTTATGTACTCAAACAGCTCTATCTCTCTCTCTCTTTCTCTCTCTCTCTCTCTCTCTTTCTCTCTCTTGCTTCGATTTGTGTTCAGAGGAGCAACAGCGGGAGATTGAATTCTGGAAAAGGAACAAGTCAAAAGAAAACGGTGATGGTAAGCATGCTTCTTTGCACAAGACTTTCTATTTGAAATCCATTCAGGTGATCAGACAGCTAGAAACACATTATTTCCCACAGGCCTTTTTGTACAGCAGTATGGAGTTGGATTAAACCTCTTTATACACTGTAAAACACTTGTACTGTAAGAGTAATCTACTCTTTTGAATTTAACTTGAAGTGAAATAAAATCAAGGTATATTTCTTATTGGCTCCTGGCATCATTAATTTGCGTAATGGCAGTGTCCTCCCACCCCTAACTTACAATCAGTGTGTAGTTTTGCATACCAAGGTGAGAATGTGATTGAAATTACTCAGGGAAGGTTACTGGTGTTTTTGGTTCTTACTTGCTCTTATAGATCTTTAATTTAATATTCAAAAGAGGGTAGCCCTGATTGACATGGCAACATAGGGGGACATGTCTATCATGCAAATAAATGGTACCTGGAGCCTATAGGAAGAATGGATTTTTGTGTGAAGTACAAAGCATCAAATCAAAGAGAATCAGATAAAACATTTAACATACAAAACAGAACCCCAAGTGAGCGACAGAGGCAAGAAAAATCTCCCTTAGAGCTGGAGGAGGAAGAAACCTTGGGAGAAACCAAGGCTCACACGTACCCTGTACTATCACATGTACTACAAAGGCTAATATAGAAGGGGGGACCCATCCTCCTCTGGTCAGACAACGTATAAACGAAATGTTAGACTGAACAAAAAACAACTTTAAAAGTGTTTTTATTTTATACAGCTCTGGAAAAAATAAGAGACCAATTAAAAATTATGAGTTTCTTTGATTTTACCAAATTGAAAACCTCTGGAATATAATTAAGAGGAAGATGGATGATCACAAGCCATCAAACCAAACTGAACTGCTTGAATTTTTGCACCAGGAGTGGCATAAAGTTATCCAAAAGCAGTGTGTAAGACTGTGTAAGAGGTGGTTATTCCACCAAATATTGATTTCTGAACTCTTAAAATTTTATGAATATGAACTTGTTTTCTTTGCATTTTTTAAGGTCTGAAAGTTCTACATATTTTTGTTATTTCTCTTTTTCTGTGAATAAATGCTCTAAATTAAAATATTTTTATTTAAAATGTGGGAGAAATGTTGTTCGTAGTTTATAGAATAAAACAACAATGTTCATTTTACTCAAACGTGAAACTGAAGTGGTCTCTTACATTTTTTCCAGAGCGTTATATACCTAAACTAATAGAACTATTTTAATTTAAAACACATCAGTGGTAAATCAGGAAACTCTCAGAAGGTGGTGCTTTTTTACAGCAATGTTCCATATTAGATTGGAATCAGAAGATCAGAAGATGTCTTTGAGAGTAACAAATGGATCCCTATGTGGTGTGTAAGCTGAACGAACGCCTGTTGAATATCACATATTTACACAAATTTAAGGATAAATATGTGACTGAAGGCCTATTGTTGAGAAACGCAGCAGTTTAGAGGTTTGTGTGAAGGGGTGTTAAATTTGGATTTTAAGGTGACAGCAGGCAGCTGCTCTTTGACAGCCCTCTCTAAGGAGCTTTGATTATATCTCTCTTCATCTCAATGCACCAAAGCTGTGCAGGGGAAACAATCAGTCAGTCCCAGAAAACTAAACCAGGGCTTATGTATGGTGACCGATGAATCTTATAATACTGAGGCACTTTTATCTACTGTTTCGTCTTTAATAATAGTTTTTAAAAGCTGTTCATTGTGGAATGTAAAATAGTAAATATTAATATATTAATATTAATACTATATGGTACAATTTACCAAATAGGAATTAAGTCTAGTTTTGAACTTCACACAATTATGAATGGATATTTTTCATTTAAAGGAAAATATATTTGATACAGGACTGGATCGGTTAGTTGTAGTGATCATGGTGTTCACAGTAAACAGAAATGAGTGTGCTGTGTTTTTTTTTGCATATGTCACTATTGTGTTGTTCCAAGCTGCTGGCAGTTTGCATCAGTGAAGATTAAATAAAGCATTCGCTCTGCTTTATTTTCAGAAAGAAAAATCTGATCAATGTTGCATCATGTTCTGTATCCAAACCTGCCTTGTGGCTTTGAAACGATTTTCCTCGTGAGCCTGCAATTAAAATATTGCCTGCACAGAAATTGGTTTGGTTTTATTGAACATTACACAGAAATTTTCTGCCATCGTTTTGCTTCCTGAATTTCCCAGTTACACACCAGAGGCGACACACACACACACACACATTTTCCTGAAGAGGGAAGTCTGTACAACAGCTCATAAGAGTGTGCAGCTGTAAGCAGTTCCTAATGATCACGTAATTACTTTCCTTCATTTCCCCCAAGTGCGTCTTCCCAAATATCATCCCTTTCATATCATGGGGGAGGGAGCAGTTGCTCTTTCTGAGCAGTTCAGCTGCATGATTGTGGGTCTTGTTTGCACTTTTGAGATGCTTTTGAGGTGTTGGCTATATTCACTCAGCGGGTCTAAAGGACAGTGTTACATCCATGCTTTCTTAAAGGTCTTATTCCATCGTTTTTTTTCATTCATTTTAAAATGTATAGTTGTGGTCTGTAGTATGAATGAATGGCATGTGAGCTGTTTTTTGTGATCCGTTAAAACGCTGCTTTAGTCCGGTGGAGGAGTGACGGGGAGAAACAATAGAATTTCGTCTCTTGCTCATGAATATTCATACATGCAAACATATCACCTCTGATTGGCTAACAGCACTGAGAGACAGCGAGACAGACAACAGTAAGAAACGGTTTAAAATAAAGACATTTTAACACTAATAACAATCTTTCGAATGTTCAGCCACTGACCTAGTCTTAGAGTAAAACAGTAAAACGCAAAATCCACCGGAGATCCTATGTAAACCGATAGTTACTTACACACAGAAGTGGGTAGTCCAGGTCCAAAAAGTAAAAATCCACACCTGGGTTTTGTTGCCTGAGCTGCATTATAGCCATACAGGGGGTGGATTAAATAGTGTAAACAGAACTGTTCTAAACATACACCTAAATATAGAAACGTTTTAAAATGAAGACATTTCTTTGCAATGTCACATGTTACTTTACAACATGTAAAAACAATGTTAAGTGCAGTTCAGCCACTGATTTAGTCTTAGGGTAAAACTGTTAAACGCAAAATCCTTCGGAGATCCTATGTAAACCTATAGTTACTTATACAGAGGTGGGTAGTCCAGGTCCAGAAATAAAAAATCCACCACGGGGTTTTATTCAAACTCCTGGGCGGCTCAGCTGCGGATCGGCCAACAAAACGCTGGGGTGGTTTTAACTTTAAACTAGTGTAAACAGAACTGTTTTAAACATACACCTACCTATCTAAGTTGTGCTTCTCTGGTGGTATTCCATAGACAAATTCTAACTATTTGTTCCTTAGCTCTGAATCACTGGGCAAAGCATGGAACACTGATGTCTTATTTGCACAAATAACACAGGAACGAAATGCCATGCTGTTCTTAGCTATTAGTGCCAGACTATTTCAACAGGAAAATGCCCATCTTCTCAAAAGCCTGCCTTGAAGACGCAGATCCTATTCTACTGCCAGCCACATCGCCAGACCTATGCCAGATTTTTAATGTGTAAGATGTGTAAGATTTGTTCGTTATCAACACTTTTACACCCCTACTGCAAAATCTGCAGGAACTTTGTTAGAGTATTAATGATTAATGCAGGTCACCTTAACAACTTCATGCTCAGACATCTGACATATCTTACACACTGCAGCTGTATGTGTAGCTTAATATATATGAGTACTATCCAATTGCTCATATCAGTCGTAATGTAGGTATGGGTGTAACTAATTCTTTTACAGTAAGTGTATGTTTCTGCATGGTGCGTGTAAATCCACATGCTGTGATGATCTTGTCATGTTTCAGATGATGGCCCCAGGTGTAAAAGGGCGAAGCTGGATGACGACCTTGATGACCGAGGGGACGGAGACTACCATAGAAGTGATCCTCAGATAGCCATCTGCCTGGACTGTCTACGCAACAACAGTCAGCTGGGAGAGAATATTGTAAAGGTCAGCTGTTTTAAATAACATCTTATTATCCTCATAACACTAGCTTGATTATTTAGTTATTAATCCTAAGTCAGAAACTACATCGTTTTTTTTAACACTAACAGTTTGATTTAGCATACTTATGGAGTCCCACAGGGTTCTATTTCAGGGCATATAAAACTGATGATCTACAGGATCTGAGGAGTTTTTCATATCTTCATTTTTCACATCTGTCTAATGCATGTAAAAAAAAGGTGAAACTTAAAGTGTGTCAACATTAATTGCAGTTACATTGTAAGTTGAGGTTAATAATATGTATGTTGTGAAAAGATATGCCACAATTGATACAATGCATTACACATTACTTACACTAAGTAAATAAATAAATAAGTAAATAATTAAAGATAATCACTGAAGAACAAAAGACAATATTTTACAGTTTAGATAATAGTTTTTTAGTCTGAAGTATCAGCAGTACAGTATTCAAATTTCCAAATCTTAATTAACTATAATATATTGGTATTTTGGTATTTTACAGAATTGTAATATAATGGTGAAATCGTGTTTTGCATAATATCACTATAAAATATTGTCCAGTCACAGTATAATACAGTTTTGATGTGGTATTTTACACAATCACGTTGCAATATAATCATAATATGATATTTTGCACACTTGCTAAATATATCACGGATTATTGTGTAGGTTATATATATATATTTTTATGTTGTGTAACATTATAATACAATAATAATACTCTCAGTCCAGCAGCAGCAGGACATGATCTTAATTTGTTTTTTCACAAACAGTCTATATGTTAACTAAATTATATATTTTGCAAATGTGCAAAATATTATATTATGAATATATTGCAACATGATTGTGTAAAATATCACATCAAAACTTTATTATACTGTGACTGGACACTCTTTTCAGATTCTCAGTCTAATTTATTGATGATATATTATATTTTCCATGTTGTGTAGCACATACAATAAATAAATAAATATAGCCGCAAGAGGCGATTTACGGGGTTCGAGCGTTACAGGCAAAGGGGCCCCTGGAGGCCAGTTAGGCTTAAAACATTTTGCTGGTTGACCGGCATCACCAAACTGGATAACCAAGCTAGGTGACCAGCGTGACCATAAAGACAGTAATGACAATGCCAGATGAGTGGTGTGAGTAAACTAGTTGAAAAGCATTAATAAATTGAGCTGTAGTGTTCATCAGGTTTTATGTGGTCTTTTGCTGCACTCTTGTGGGCATTTGGTGAAACAACTTCAGTTCTTATGTTGAAAAAATACAAGCCACAATAATCCTGCTGAGAGCCTAGCAGTGAGGCATGAAAAAGGCACATATCAATAACTAATAATATCAATAATAGTGTATAAGTTTAGACCTGATTAACATTCAGCCTGTCAAAAGCTTGCTGGAATGTGATTGGCTAATTGTGACCACAAAAGTGTCCATGTCAAATTTGTATTTGGTGTACCATTAGTGCATGGGCCATAGATGATAATTGGCAAGGATGACCTTGATAGCTTGTATGGTTCTAGAGAAACAGCTATCTAGCATTGGCCCTGCCCCCTGGGGGTGTATGCCTACTTAAACTGACAGGGTATCTGAGAATCATGTAATGATCAAAGGACTGAAGTGGTATTAATGTCAGGTTAAGCATTCAAAAGTTATAAGTGTTAAAGACATTTTACTGCACCATGGTGGAACTAATTTGCATATGGCGGCCATATTGTTTACAAATGTAAAGATTTTTTAAATAATTATTGAGGAGTAAGCTCTGCTGAACTGTTTGACACCAAACATGTCATGATTGGTCAAGGAGCCAAGGACAAGATCTCAAAAGTAAGTTTTGCATATTATGCAAATTAAAAAAAAAATAAGTGGGTGGAGCATAAACAAGAATGACCCAGGCGGCTGACCAGCATGAACAAGAAGGATAAATATGTTCAATTAAGCAAGACAAGCAAGATTGAATAAGTTCTGCAGAGCTTTAATTTAGAATAATTCAACTGTAGCTGTTTCACCAAATGACCACCAGAGCGCAGCAAGAGACCACATATAACCTGCTGGAAATCTATCACTCTATCAGTAAAACAGAACATTTCCTGTCAGTGTGTTTCTATTTATTAAAAAGAGAAGAAAAGTCCGATTGGGCTCCAAATTGGTAGCCATGATCAAGTGGTCTGTATATATATGTGTATAAATTTGTGTGTTGATAGGATGAAAGGTTCCTGTCTTCTGTCCATTTAGGTTGGAAAATAGCGATAAATAGAATAAATTGAAAATAGTTTTTGTCACTGTAGAACCTACTGAAGACTTATTTGGCTCATACTTGGCACATGTGCTTGAAATGTCATTGTTAATTAGTAGCTTCAACAGTTTTGGCATGCCGCAAACATTGCCAGAGTTTTGGCCAAATAACTCTGAAAAGGCTTTCACGTACATGTTTGATCAAGGTGTTGGGGCCACAAAAAGTTAAAATTCCAAATTCTTTTTGATAATTATTTACCTACTCGGTCTCAAGATTGCATCAAGACCAAAGTTGATTTGATTTGTTGAATATCCAGGGACTAGTTTGAAAAGTGCAATTTTTACTCTATTGGCCACTGATGCAAAACAATACATTTTTGGTAAAGACATGTAATTACAAAGTTGTAAAGGTTACAGCAAAGCATACAAATAAAAAAGAATCCTATGACTGGGCCACACGTACATTTAGATATAAATGATTTTCTGCTATAGCGCCCCCTAGAGGCCAATCAACGCCATATTTTAATGGATGATAGAAGGCCCTCATATACATGTACAGTATAAGTGTCGTCCTGATTGGTGATTGTTTAGCCTGTCAAAATCTTGCCGGAAACTGATTGGCTAATAGCGACCACAAAAATGTACATATCAAATTTTCCTTCAGTAGACCATTAGGACATAGGCCACAGATGATACATGCCAAACGAGAGCTTGATAGCTTGTACGGTTCCTGAGAAACAGATTTTTAGCTTTGGCTCCGCCCCCTGGGGGCGTACGTCTACACAGATTGACAGGCTACCTCAGAATCATGTTAGGACCAAATGTCTAAAGCGGCATTAGTTTCAGTTTAAGCATTCAAAAGTTACAGCTGTTAGAGTGAATTTTGGTGTGCCACGGTAAGATTAATTTGCATGTGGCGGCCATCTTGTTTACAAATTTCAAGATTTTTTCGATAATTATTGAGGGTGGGACTCTGCTGAGTTGTTTGACACCAAACTTGTCAGGATTGGTCAAAAATCCACAGACTAGTTCGCAAAAGTAAGTTTTGCATTTTATGCTAAATAGCAAAAAATCTAAGTGGGCGGAATTTTTGCTCTAGCTATCAGGGCGTGGGAGTTACGAGGCCTAACGCGTTGACCTTCACCATAGCACCCCCTTGAGGCCGATCGGGCTCATCTTTTGAATCTGAGTAGCGGTGAGAAGTACTACCATATGACCAAGTCTCAGCCCTGTAGGCCTTACGGTTTCTTCTGCCCAATCACTTCTATGGCAGAAAAAGAATAATAATAATAATAATAAATATAGCCGCAAGCGGCGATTTACGGGGTTCGAGCGTTACAGACAAAGAGGCCCCTGGAGGCCAGTTAGGCTTAAAACATGTTGCTGGTTGACTGGCATCACCAAACTGGATGACCAGCATGGCAAAGGTGTTTGGCCAGTATGACCAAGCTGGATGACCAGCATTGCTATGATGACAAAGCTGAATGACCAGCAGGACCATAATGACCAATGTGAATGACCAGAATGACCTAGCTGGATGGGCAGCATAACCAAGCTAGGTGACCAGCGTGACCATAAAGACCATAATGACAATGCTAGATGAGTGGTGTGAGTAAACTAGTTGAAATGCATTGATAAATTGAGCTGTAGTGTTCAGCAGGTTTTATGTGGTCTCTTGCTGCACTCTAGTGGGCATTCGGAGAGCCTAGCAGTGAGGCATGACAAGGGCACATATTAATAACCAATAATATCAATAATAGTACATAAGTTTTGACCTGATTGACATTCAGCCTGTCAAAAGCTTGCTGGAATGTGATTGGCTAATAGTGACCACAAAAGTGTCCATATCAAATTTTCATTTGGTGTACCATTAGTGCATGGGCCATAGATGATAATTGGCAAGGACGACCTTGATAGCTTGTATGGTTCTAGAGAAACAGCTATCGAGTATTGGCTCCGCCCCCTGGGGGGGTGTATGTCTACTTAAACTGACAGGGTATCTGAGAATCATGTAATGATCAAAGGACTGAAGTGGTATTAGTGTCAGGTTAAGCATTCAAAAGTTATAAGTGTTAAAGAGATTTTACTGCACCATGGTAGAACTCATTTGCATATGGCGGCCATATTGTTTATAAATGTAAAGATTTTTAAAATAATTATTGAGGAGTAAGCTCTGCTGAACTGTTTGATACCAAATATGTCATGATTGGTCAAGGAGCCAAGGACAAGATCTCAAAAGTAAGTTTTACATATTATGCAAATAAAAAAAAATTAAGTGGGTGCAACATAAACAAGAATGACCCAGGTGGCTGACTAGCATGACTAAGAAGGATAAAGATCTTCAATTAAGCAAGACAAGCAAGATTAAATAAGTTCAGCAGAGCTTTAATTTAGAATAATTCACCTGTAGCTGTTTCACCAAATGACCACCAGAGCGAAGCAAGAGACCACATATAACCTGCTGGAAATCTATCACTCTATAAGTAAGACAGAACATTCCCTATCAGTGTGTTTCTATTTATTAAAAAGAGAAGAAAAGTCTGATTGGGCTCCAAATTAGTACTCATGATCAAGTGGTCTGTATATATATGTGTGTAAATTTGTGTGTTGATACGGTCAAAGGTTCCTGACTTCTGTCCATTTAGGCTTGAAAAAAGCGATAATACAGGCTTGAGGCCTACAAAATCGCTGTAGTTTTCCAGCCGTTGTAGAGGCAAAACATGTCCGATTTGGCTGAAAATTTGCATTCAAGATCAGATTATCAGTCTATATATGTGTATAAATTTGTGTGTCGATAGGGTGAAAGGTTCCTGTCTTCTGTCCATTTAGGTTGGAAAATAGCGATAAATAGAATAAATTGAAAATAGTTATTTTTTCACTGTAGAGCCTAATGAAGACTTATTTGGATCATACTTGGCACATGTGCTTCAAATGTCATTGTTAATTAGTAGCTTCAACAGTTTTGGCATGTTTTAAACTTTGACAGAGTTTTGGCCAAATAACTCTGAAAAGGCTTTCACGTACATGTTTGATCAAGGTTTATGGGCCTCAAATAGTTAAAATGTCAAGATTTTTTTGATAATTATTTACCTACAGGGTCTCAAGATTGCATCATGACCAAATTTGTTTTGATTGATTAAGGACTTAAAGACAAGTTTGAAAAGAGCAATTTTTACTCTTTTGGCCACTGATGAAAATCTTTGCATTTTTGGTAAACACATGTAATTACAAAGTTGTAAAGGCTATAGCAAAGTATACAACTAAAAAAGAATAACAAGACTAGGCCACTTGTACCTTTAGATATAACTGATTTTCTGCTATAGCGCCCCCTTGAGGCCAATCAACGCCATATTTTAATGGATGATAGAAGGCCCTGAGATACATGAAGGGTATAAGTATCGTCCTGATTGGTCATTGTTTAGCATGTCAAAAGCTTGCTGGAATCTGATTGGCTAATAACGATCGCAAAAATTTGCATATCAAATTTTCCTTCTGTAAAACATTAGGACATAGGCCATAGATGATACATGCCAAAGGAGAGCTTCATAACTTGTACGGTTCCTGAGAAACAGATTTTTAGCTTTGGCTCCGCCCCCTGGGGGCGTATGTCTACACAGATTGACAGGCTACCTTAGAAACATGGTGGCATCAAAGTTGTAACGTGGCATTGGTGTAGGTTTAAGCATTCAAAAGTTACAGCTGTTAGAGTAAATTTGGGTGTGCCATGGTAAGATTAATTTGCATATGGCGGCCATATTGTTTAAAAATTTCTAAATTTTTTCGATAATTATTGAGGTTGGGCCTCTGCTGAGTTGTTTGACACCAAATATGACAGCATTGGTCAATGACCCTAGGACAAGTTCTCAAAAGTAGGTTTTGCATATTATGCTAAATAGCAAAAAATCTAAGTAGGCGGAGCTTAGTGGTTCTATTGACCTTTTTGATTTGCCATTAACCAAGGAATCATATAATGCAAGAATTTTTGCTCTAGCTATCAGGGCGTGGGAGTTACGAGGCCAAACGCGTTGACCTTCGCCATAGCGCCCCCTTGAGGCCGATCGGGCTCATCTTTTGAATCTGAGTAGCGGTGAGAAGTACTACCATATGACCAAGTCTCAGCCCTGTAGGCCTTACGGTTTCTTCTGCCCAATCACTTCTATGGCAGAAAAAGAATAAGAACTATAATAAATATAGCCGCAAGCGGCGATTTACGGGGTTCGAGCGTTACAGGCAAAGAGACCCCTGGAGGCCAGTTAGGCTTAAAACATGTTGCCGGTTGACCGGCATCGCCAAACTGGATGAGGATGACCAGCATGACCGTGAAGACCAAGCTAGATTACCAGCATGACTAATCTGGATGACAAACTTGTTGACCATAATGACCAAACTGGATGACCAGCATGGCAAAGGTGGTTGGCCAGTATGACCAAGCTGGAAGACCACCATTACTATGAGGACAAAGCTGAATGACCAGCAGGACCATAATGACCAATGTGAATGGCCAGCATGACCAAGCTGGATGGCCAGCATAACCAAGCTGGGTGACCAGCATGACCATAAAGACCATAATGGCAATGCTAGATGAGTGGTGTGAGTAAACTAGTTGAAAAGCATTGATAAATTGAGCTGTAGTGTTCATCAGGTTTTATGTGGTGTCTTACTGCACTCTAGTGGGCATTTGGTGAAACAAATTCAGTTCTTAAATTGAAAAAACACAAGGCATAAAAAGGGCATATAAATAACCCGTATATAGTATATAAGTTTTGACCTGATTAACATTCCGCCTGTTAAAAGCTTGCTGGAATGTGATTGGCTAATAGTGACCACAAAAGTGTCCATATCAAATTTTCATTTGGTGTACCATTAGTGCATGGGCCATAGATGATAATTGGCTAGGATGACCTTGATAGCTTGTATGGTTCTAGAGAAACAGCTATCGAGCATTGGCCCTGCCCCCTGGGGGGGTGTATGTCTACTTGAACTGACAGGGTATCTGAGAATCATGTAATGATCAAAGGACTGAAGTGGTATTAGTGTTAGGTTAAGCATTCAAAAGTTATAAGTGTTAAAGACATTTTACTGCACCATGGTAGAACTCATTTGCATATGGCGGCCATATTGTTTATAAATGTAAAGATTTTTTTAATAATTATTGAGGAGTAAGCTCTGCTGAACTGTTTGACACCAAACATGTCATGATTGGTCAAGGATCCAAGGACAAGATCTAAAAAGTAAGTTTTGCATATTATGCAAATAAAAAAAAAATTAAGTGGGTGGAACATAAACAAGAATGACCCAGGTGGCTGAGTAGCATGACCAAGAAGGATAAATATGTTCAATTAAGCAAGACAAGGAAGATTAAATAAGTTCAGCAGAGCTTTATTTAGAATAATTCACCTGTAGTTGTTTCACCAAATGACCACCAGAGCGCAGCAAGAGACCACATATAACCTTCTGGAAAGCTATCACTTTATCAGAAAGACAGAACATTCCCTATCAGTGTGTTTCTATTTATTAAAAAGAGAAGAAAAGTCCGATTGGGCTCCAAATTGGTACTCATGATCAAGTGGTCTGTATATACATGTATGTAAATTTGTGTGTTGATAGGGTCAAAGGTTCCTGACTTCTGACCATTTAGGTTTGAAAAAAGTGATAATACAGGCTTATGGCCTACAAAATGGCTGTTGCTCTTTGGCCATATTAGAGGCAAAAAATATCTGATTTGGCTCAAAATTTGCAATCAGGATCACAATATCAGTCTATATATGTATGTCAATTTCTGTGTCAATAGGGTCAAAGGTTCCTGACTTCTGTCCATTTAGATTTGAAAAAAGCGATAATACAGGCTTGAGGCCTACAAAATCACTGTAGTTTTCCAGCCGTTGTAGAGGCAAAACATGTCCGATTTGGCTGAAAATTTGCAATCAAGATCAGATTATCAGTCTATATATGTGTATAAATTTGTGTGTTGATAGGGTGAAAGGTTCCTGTCTTCTGTCCATTTAGGTTGGAAAATAGTGATAAATAGAATAAATTGAAAATAGTTATTTTATCACTGTAGAGCCTACTGAAGACTTATTTGGCTCATACTTGGCAAATGTGCTTCAAATGTCATTGTTAATTAGTAGCTTCAACAGTTTTGGCATGTTTTAAACTTTGACAGAGTTTTGGCCAAATAACTCTGAAAAGGCTTTCACGTACATGTTTGATGAAGGTGTATGGGCCTCAAATAGTTAAAATGTCAAGATTTTTTTGATAATTATTTACCTACAGGGTCTCAAGATTGCATCAAGACCAAATTTGTTTTGATTGATTAAGGACTTAAAGAAAAGTTCGAAAAGAGTCATTTTTACTCTTTTGGCCACTGATGAAAATCTTTGCATTTTTGGTAAACACATGTAATTACAAAGTTGTAAAGGCTACAGCAAAGTATACAAATAAAAAGAATAACAAGCCTAGGCCACTTGTACCTTTAGATATAACTGATTTTCTGCTATAGCGCCCCCTTGAGGCCAATCAACGCCATATTTTAAAGGATGATAGAAGGCCCTGAGATACATGTAGGGTATAAGTATCGTCCGGATTGGACATTGTTTAGCATGTCAAAAGCTTGCTGGAATCTGATTGGCTAATAACGATCGCAAAAATTTGCATATCAAATTTTCCTTTTGTGAAACATTAGGACATAGGCCATAGATGATACATGCCAAAGGAGAGCTTCATAGCTTGTACGGTTCCTGAGAAACAGAATTTTAGCTTTGGCTCCGCCCCCTGGGGGCGTATGTCTACACTGATTGACAGGCTACCTCAGAATCATGTTGGCATCAAAGTTGTAAAGTGGCATTAGTGTAGGTTTAAGCATTCAAAAGTTACAGCTGTTAGAGTAAATTTGGGTGTGCCACGGTAAGATTAATTTGCATATGGCGGCCATATTGTTTACAAATTTCACAATTTTTCGATAATTATTGAGGTTGGGACTCTGCTGAGTTGTTTGACACCAAATATGACAGGATTGGTCAATGACCCTAGGACAAGTTCTCAAAAGTAGGTTTTGCATATTATGCTAAATAGCAAAAAATCTAAGTGGGCGGAGCTTAGTGGTTCTATTGACCTTTTTGATTTGCCATTAATCAAGGAATCATATAATGCAAGAATTTTTGCTCTAGCTATCAGGGCGTAGGAGTTACGGGGCCAAACGCGTTGACCTTAGCCATAGCGCCCCCTTGAGGCCGATCGGGCTCATCTTTTGAATCTGAGTAGCGGTGAGAAGTACTACCATATGACCAAGTCTCAGCCCTGTAGGCCTTACGGTTTCTTCTGCCCAATCACTTCTATGGCAGAAAAAGAATAAGAACTATAATAATAATAATAATAATAATAATCAGAACAATTACAATAGGGTTTCTAGCACTACGTGCTCGAACCCCTAATAATCAGAACAATTACAATAGGGTTTCTAGCACTACGTGCTCGAACCCCTAATAATAATCAGAACAATCACAATAGGGTTTCTAGCGCTACGTGCTCGAACCCCTAATAATAATCAGAACAATTACAATAGGGTTTCTAGCACTACGTGCTCGAACCCCTAATAATAATAATCAGAACAATTACAATAGGGTTTCTAGCACTACGTGCTCGAACCCCTAATAATACTCTCAGTCCAGCAGCAGGAGGGCATGATCTTCATTTGTTTTTTTCACACACAGTCTTTATGTCAACAATAAGAAGATAAAAGACACTGATCTTCAGCCTTTATTAAAGCCCAGCTAAACAAAGGCATTTTTGATGTACTGCTCAGTACCCTTCACCTCTGTGCCCCTCTACTCTTTATCTGTTCATTTACTGTTCATTCTCTCTCTCATGCCACCTCTCTCTATCTTCCTCCTTCTTAATTTCCCCTAATTAAGTTTCTAAAGCGTGACATGATCCGCTGATGAAGTGGCTCGTCTAATCCAGAGCTTTTGCCTCCCACATCAAAGGCTGCTTATATTATAATGACAGGTTTTTGTCCTATAGGATCACATCACGGCTGCACTCCTCCATTTAGCAACTTGGTGTCTCACTAATTAAAGTATAAGGCTTCTTTTATTAGGTCTGCTGTGTGAGGAGAATTATACAGGCTGACAGTGGACGTGTTGGAGTGTGTTAATACACTCTGCCTGTAATGAGGAGCTTGTTTGTTGTAACTCTGCATCTTCATCACAGCTGTTAATTGGTGGGCAGGCAGTAGGTTGTGCTGTGAAGGGATGAGCTATGATATGATAGAGATAAAGACCCTAAGCTTTAAACACATTTTCCCACAGCAAATGTTGAGTATGATTGATTGAGAGTGCTCACTGTTAATGCTCTGTTTATGTGAATGTGGGGCAGCTGTGAATGTGTGTGTATGTGCTGTGTCTCCTCTTCAGGGCTTAATGAAGAAATTTATTCGCTGCTCAACCCGAGTCACAGTCGGAACAATCAAGAAGTTCTTAAGTCTAAAGTTAAAGCTTCCAAGTTCTTATGAGGTAACAATTGTCCTGTCTGTGTGTTTGGCGTCTTTATGTTGTTCATCAAAGAGTTGCCAGTTTATTGGGATCTCCATTTGCAGCAACAATGGCTGTCACTCTTCTAGGAAGAATTTACACTAGATCATGTATTTGTAACCGAACACACAAACTATATAATTTACTTAATACCTTTTTTTAAATCACACTTTCTCCCCAATTTACAACGGCAATTACCCAACCCACTTATTTGGACTCCCCCTATCACTAGTAGTGCCTCAACACCAGGAGGGTGAAGACTAACACATCCCTCCTCTGATACATGTGAAGTCAGCCACCGCCTCTTTTTAAACTGTTGTTGATGCAGCATTGCCGAGTAGCATCACAGTGCGCTCAGAAGAAAGTGCAGCGACTCGGTTCTGATACATCAGCTCACAGATGCCTTGTGCTGATCAGCATCACTCTGTGCAGTGATGTCGGGAGAGGGTGTCATCTACCCACCCAGAGACAGCAAGGCCAATTGTGCTCTCTCAGAGCTCCAGCAGCTACATGATGGCAAGCTACATGAACAGGATTCCAACTGGAGATCTCCTCCTGATCCTAGTGTCAGCGCTTAGTCCGCTGGGCCACTCGGAGCCCCATTTACTCAATACATTTGAACAATGATTTGCACTCACTTTGCTGCTTGTGTAGAGTTCACACATCATACTGCATCCAGCCAGCAGAGGCACTTTACCTGTAAAGGCTTCACTAATAAGAAACGCTGCAGTCTGCATGCTTTTTTACAGTCCCTCATAGTATCAGAGCAGTCAAACATGGGGGTAATGTGTTTTGCTGCTTCAGGGTCTGGGTAATATTTGCTATAACCGTAAAAATAAGAGAAAATCCTCCAAGAGAATTCCCAGTCACAGATATCCCAAGTTGCAAAAGTTAATTTAAGGGAGATACTCCGGGACGTGGTTTTGGATCTCGCTCACACACCAAAGAATACCAAAGGATAACAGAACTTTTTGCTGTTTTACAGCTCTGAAAATCACTTCAGTTTCTGAATCAGTTTCTCTGATTTTGCTATTTATAGGTATATGTTAGAGTAAAATGAACATTGTTGTTTTATTCTATAAACTACAGTGATAATTTTTCCCAAATTCGAAATCAAAATATTGTCATTTAGAGCATTTATTTGCAGAAAATGAGAAATGGCTGAAATAACAAAAAAGATGCAGAGCTTTCAGACCTCAAATAATGCAAAGAAAACAAGTTCAAATTCATAAAGTTTTAAGAGTTCAGAAATCAATATTTGGAGGAATAACCCTGTTTTTCTAACTTACCTCAACATGCCTTTTGCAATCATTTAGTCCCTCGTGGGCAATGCTAAAATAAAATCAATTTTACAAACTGTACAGCAGGCAGGACTTTCAGTGTTTATTACTTTTACCAGACATGGATTTACTTTAGAGTAGTCTGAGTTGAAATGAGCTTTGATGGGAGCCATGATGCTCCTTCTCGTAGTCACTGAACGCATCCCGTCCAGGAGAGTAAAAAACACTGCCAGCCCACACTGAAAACTGATTGGCTGACTCAGATTTTATCTGACTTGTGGGCATCAGGGGGCCGTTATTGATATGCGGCAACTTCTGGGAGACATGGGACGTCTGCATTAATCAGCCAGTTGGTTCTGAAACTCAAACACAGTTAGGCCATGCTGCAAGATGGTTATCTGACTTTGTCAACTGTCTGAACTGACTTTTACCTAATTAAGATGTGGCAGTGCGTTAATAAACCAGCATTAGCAAAACCTTTTAGTGGTTCTGATACAATCAAAGAGTAGATGTACCCAATAAACTGGCAACTTGTTAACTTTATACATCTATAGAACTAATTATTATATATTTGAGAATACGACAGATCCTTACAGCCTGTGTGTCTCTCTCTGCAGCTAGATGTTCTATGCAATGGAGAGATCATGGGGAAAGATCACACCATGGAATTCATCTACATGACGAGATGGAGGCTTCGGGGTGAAAATGTAAGCAATGCTAGCATCTTCTTTTCGCACCTCATGCTAAATCTGTAGCTCTCACCTCTTCCACTGCTAGAAATAGAATAGAAGGCCATTTTTATTTGTTTTAGTGTTTTCTTTAAAAGCTAATTAACCTTTGATGGTAACTTCATGTGGTGGTTATATAAAGTAGATGAATCCTGAGGGCTGGTTATAGTGTCCAGTGCAATGTCTCAAAGCATCCCACCTCAAAAAGGGAAGATTACTGGATGTTTTGACAGGTTAGGTGTCCTGTAGCTTTATGAATGGTTCTCTACAGTGAGAGTCACCAAATTATTCTTTTAAAATAGGCTGATGCGATATTGGACTGAGCATGGGGGAAAATTATTTTAAAACATGCATTGTGGTAAAGGCTCTTTAAAAACTGATGAATGTGGTAATTAGGGGTGGGCGATATGGCCCTAAAATAATATCACAATATTTTATGGTATTTTTGCGATAATGATACTCTTGGCGATATGACAAAACACTGAAATAGAAAAATGTTTCAAGAATACACTACTGCAACAAAATGAAACTTTTATTTTATTATTGCATATAATATGATATGGCACACACCCCCCCTAACTAAGATATAAAAAATACAAGAATTTAATCAGATTTGTAACAGAAGTAAATTATCCAGAATGCCATGATGCGTATTAATAATGCACTCCAAATATCTCTATATATACAGCATTAAAGTAAAATCATACTGTACAGAAATTAGAAAGGTGTGATTTTTTTCTTTTGCTAAAAACAGCAAAAAAGTAGTACACTGATGTGATAATTAGGGGTGGGTGATATGGCACGATATTTCAGGGTATTATATCTATAATATCTATATCTATAATATTTTATCTCCCTAGACTAAGTTTACTGTTCTGATTTCTCCATGTTCGCAGTAGTTTTTGTATCAGTGGCATAAAAAAAAATACTGCTGCTTTAACAATATTAACATTTTAATAAGAAAAATCTGAATCATTTCTCTATGGGCTATCATGCCCATACTACCCATGCAGTTAACATCACATCACACAGAGGGAGTATGTGCTGTTTTTTTCTTTCTGGACTTTTTACAGGATCAGATCAGATTCATTCTTTTCCCTTCTTATAGCTGATCCAGCGTTTTCTGCTGATATCACCCAGATACTCATACCCATCCATGCTAATGTGTCATCTCTATGAGTGTTTTCACTCTTGTACTGAATAGTCGAGTCAGCACTAGATGGACGTTTTTCACGGTATCTTCAGTGCAAGCACATTTTCTCCTTCCTTCCTCAACAGTGCAAACCTGAAACAGGGAGTAATGTGACAAAATGAACTTGAGAGCAAGTAGCTTTTACACAGGCTGTGAGACGCACCAGGGATCGCATGAAGCATACTTATAACCCGCTTTAGCTCTCATGTAAATACTGTAATTTAAAAAAGCTGTTTTGTATAATTCCGAGGCAAAAAGTAATATAACACACCACACATTGCTGATTTTACTGTTACTCAAAACAATAATAAGCCTATAATGATCTAAAGTACACTCACTGACTAAAACATACAGGCCAATAACTTGGAATCAAATGAAACTTTAAATGTATGAATTTAATGGTAATATACAGCTCTGAACAAAATGAAGAGACCAGTTTCTGAATCAGTTTCTCTGATTTTACTATTCATAGGTATATGTTTGAGTAAAATGAACATTGTGGTTTTATTCTATAAATTACAGACAACATTCTTCCCAAATTCCAAATAAAAATATTATCATTTAGAGCATGTATTTGCAAAAAAAGTGAAATGGCTGAAATAACAAAAAAGATGCATTGCTTTCAGACCTCAAATAATGCAAAGAAAACTCATAAAGTTAAAATTCACAAAGTTTTAAGAGTTCAAAAATCAGTAACCCTGTTTTTTTAATCACAGTTTTCATGCATCTTGGCATGTTCTCCTCCACCAGTCTTTAACTACTTTCGGATAACTTTATGCCTTTACTCCTGGTGCAAAAATTCAAGCAGTTTAGCTTGGTTTGATGGTTTGTGATGATCCGTCTTCCACCTGATTATATTCCAGAGGTTTTAAAAACATCATTATTAAGTGGTCTCTTATTATTTTACAGAGCTGTATATGTATGCAGAGCGATCACAGTATAAGAGTGACAGCGCAGATGTGGTATAAAATGTGGTATAAAAGTGAACTTAACACTTTAACTGTAGTGAAGACCAAGAGCAACTTCTACCAATTGTTGCATAATGCTGCTTTAACTCCTGGGGGTCACTGGTTATAAGTTATAAGTAAAGACGGACTGATTTATAAAGAAATTTGGTTTCATAGAAACTCATAGAACACACACTGATCACTGAACTAACTGTGGCATCGTAATTTTAAAAAATACTGGTGTAAATGTTGGTGTATTTGTCTAATGTTTATGATTTTTTATATTCTAATACTTTGTAAATTGTTTTTCTACTCACATCTGAATCATTGCGTAAGAACTAAACTGAATTGTGGAAATATAGATTTTTTCACGCATTGAATAATTTCCTAAAGAAAAAGAAATTATTCAA
Source organism: Astyanax mexicanus (assembly GCF_023375975.1). Lineage (NCBI taxonomy): Eukaryota > Metazoa > Chordata > Actinopteri > Characiformes > Acestrorhamphidae > Astyanax > Astyanax mexicanus. Next base: position 25,832,740 of record NC_064422.1, read on the forward strand.
TGACTCACATTGTTGAGAGTTTAGAGATCTACCTCTGCTTGGGGCCTGGGGGGTGCATGGTCTGTCCTGGTGGACTCTTTTGCTGTTTGTCCCACTTTTCTAGCATGACCCACACTCCCTGGCTGGGACCGACTTTAGGCCAGTTAAAAGTGACACACATTTTTGGAAGTGTGCTGAATTAATGTTAAGGTTCTACGGTTCTAAAGTTAAAGAGGATAACCCTGCATTCACACTGGCAGGTGACGGAGCAACAAGCTACCATTTATTTTCTATGGGAGGATGTGATATGTAGCCTTAATTTGGTGCCAAGTGGCAAGGGACATCTCGACAGAGCAGCAAATCGAGTTGACATTTTCTCAACTTCATACAACTCAATTAAGATGCGTTGAAGCAACATTCTAAACCGACTGGCTAAACAAATTTTTCTGACCAATCAGAGACACAGGGGTGAGAGGTCCCCAGTTTTGCTTTCTGAAAATTTGATTCATACTGTACTTAGTTCTGTACTTTGGTCTGAACATGACAGATAGCACATTTCGATCAAAATAACTCTGGTTCTACCAGGAAGACTCTAGAACAGGGGTCGGCAATTAAGTTGTGCTTAAGTTAAGCTGTGGGCCAGATATTTTCCAAGCCATTAGGTGGCGGGCCACAAAAAAAAAATGTTTTTTTTGGAAATTGAAGTGTAATGGTATGGAGTGCTACAGACTAGTAGCTCTCGAACCCAGAGGATTGTTGAACAGTAGATCTCAATGCAGGTTAACCCAAGAAGAAAGGAAAAAAAAAATTATAATAAACACACCGCTGCTCACATGGGATCAAACCGATGTCGTCAGGGTCGCAGTTCGATACACTATAGCTGCCCCGGCTAATGAATTGGGACACAGCCGGAAAAAACGCCCAAGATAGGGAGCCCAAGAATGGGCGAAAAAACAAAAACGGGCGGAAAAATTAAACTAAAGTCACGCCGAGCGCGACAGAGAGACGGTGGAGGAATGTAAACAAAAGCTTTTTTTTTTTTTCATTATCGTTCATTATAGTTCAAACAACCTCATGGGCCAGATGTTTTATGCCGCCTATAGCCGAACCCTGTTTTAGACTCTCAAAACCACACTTTTGATTTTTAAATATTACTTTACCATACATATAAATATTTATTTCAGACATTACAGATAACCCTGAGGATGTGATCTGATGTTTGATATACCTGATATAAAACCTATGTGAAATAATAGAGTATTATTAAATGTGTTATGATTTAGAAATCAATATTGGAATCAGGCGATTGTTTCACGTAGTAAGTTCTGGGATCAGACAAAACAGTGTGATCATAAAGATCTCATTTTTCAAGCACATGTAGGAAGGTGTGACAGCCACCTGAAGCGCTGTGGAAATTCCCACTGGGGCTTAAAGACTCAGAAGTGGGTCAGTGTAGACCCACACTTCATTTACCCCCACACACACAGACACACACACACACACACACACACAGAGACACACACACACACACACACACACCTCTAAAAATAGTACTCTACCCAGGCTGAGCATAATGTATTAGTGTGTGCATGTGTGTGTGTGCATGTGTGTGTGTGTGTGTGTGTGTGTGAATGACTCACCTGCATTAACTGCTGTCCAGATGCTCTTTTGCTTCTTAATTTCCTCAGTGCAGTTTACACACACATTTCCCCTCCCCTCACGTTCCTCCCTACCTGTGAATAAACACCCATAATTACTTCAAGGCTACGTTACATAAAGTGTAATAAAGCTTTATGACCTTAACAAAAAGAATCATTACAATCTGCATGTGTCATTTAACTAATTTTGTTGCTGTATTATCCTCCTTTATTTAATAATTTCGCAGTATTGTTTTCTATCATTACGTTGAAGCCTACGTAGCTTTTAAAGGAACTGGATATGCTTTTAGTGTGGAAAATACGAGTGCTTACAAAGCAAAAATGTTTCAAAAATAAAACAGAGAGATGTATTTTAAACAACAGAATATTAAGTATTTCACAGATATTCTGTCATTTAATTCTTATTTTAAATTACAAAATAATATAGTTGTTCAGAGTCTAATAGAGTCTAATCTGCTTAGTAAACTAAAAGACTTTGTATTAGAAGGTGCAAATGTGACTCTCAAATATAAAATATAGCAGATATAAACTTAAAAAAAGTTTTCGACTTCAAATCAAATACAGTATTACAAAAAAATAAGAAAAGGCCCTGTATTTCACAGATAATCTGTGTATTAACTTTTTTATATCATCTCGTAAATGATGAGTTTTCTTTAATTTTTACCAAATTGAAAACCTCTGGAATATAATCAAGAGGAAGATGGATGATCACAAGCCATCAAACCAAGCTGAACTGCTTGAATTTTTGCACCAGGAGTGGCATAAAGTTATCCAAAAGCAGTGTGTAAGACTGGTGGAGGAGAACATGCCAAGATGCATGAAAACTGTGATTAAAAACCAGGGTTATTCCACCAAATATTGATTTCTGAAAATGTGAAAATGAACCTGTTTTTTTTTTTTTTTTTTTGCATTATTTGAGGTCTGAAAGCTCTGCATCTTTTTTGTTATTAGTTCAACAATTTCTAATTTTCTGCAAAAAAAAAAAGCTCTAAATGACAATATTTTTATTTGGAATTTGGGAGAAATGTTGTCTGTAGTTTATAGAATAAAACAACAATGTTCATTTGACTTAAACATATGAGAATGAAATGGTATCTTATTTTTTTCCAGAGCTGTATATTAACTACCCCAAGTAGGTGCAATACGTCACTAGGTGGAACAAACCATAGCGTTTATTCTGATTAAATAAAAAGGAACAACTTTTGTTTGTTTCACTCAATCATTTTAGTTAACTGTTTTTTTTTGTGCTCTTTCTCCAGGACTACCCAATGGTACTTGAATATCGACCTCGAATTGACTTTGGCTAGATGATGAGCTGATGCTCCTGCACTACTTTCAGCCTATCAGCACACAGAACAGTGAATGGTCGTGCTACACAGTAGCGACTCAAACACACCAGTCTACTTTCTTTTACATTTTTTTTAGCAGTTCCTCTCCAGGAGTTTTTACTCACTCTTCAGATTTCCCAGCACAGCAGGGACTGGAACTCTTGGTGCCCCGGATTGTTGGAAGGATGTTTGTTTGCCATGTGTGTGTCTCGCTCTGTTTGCTGGTCTAGCAGCAGAACTGTTGACGTACGTTTTCACGGGCCCAGGAGAGGAGTCTCCAACTCTTCAAGTGCATTCAGTCGTTATGTAAGTTGCTTGTATATCAGTAACTATTATAGTGCCTTTTCCACACATTGTGTTTCAGTGATGATAGTCACTGATCCCAGGAGCCTTGTTTCTGTACAGATAGGCCTGTGTAATCTGAATTCTGTTCATTGTGTTCATATAAAAATACACACAGTGAAGTGTCTTATCAGCCCCAGTCTTCATCTGGTATTATTAAAATAAGCTACTTGTGTCAATTTCATATTTTTATTACATCCCTCGCTGCCTCGTACTGTACCTGACCCGTAAAGGACAGCAGTGTCTACAGTATCTACTGGGATTTGTTCCAATATGTTTTTTTTGTTGTTTTTTTTTATGAAGAAGGAAGCTTTATTATCAGCAGTAGAGAAAGCATGCAGGCGTTCACTAGAGTGAAAGAAGGAATAGATTCATACGTTATACAACTGTTTAGAATTACCATCTGGAGTTTATATAGTTTAGCCAGTTACAGTAACTAGCAAAAGTATAGACAACACATTTTTGCACTTTTTATTATGCAATTGCCTTTTTTTCTTACAGGTTTTAATTTTTCTGTGTTAAAAGCAAACAGATTCATTGGTCTTTCATGTTTGATCTTGACCTCCACAGTTCCCCTGAACAGTGTTCTGCACCGTAAAATCTTTCTTTAGTGGGAAAATACTGCTAGTCACTGCAGCTCCAAATAGACATTGTGAAATTAAACAAAACATTAATTGTGGCATGTATAAGAAATATGACAACTTTATTTTTTGTTTGTTTCTAATCTGCTGAGAAATCTAATATAATGTATATTTAACAACACATGTAATTAGACCAGGTTTGGGCACCCTTTACCAAATGACAATGACTGTTTTCTTTTTTCCACAATTTAAATTTAAATGTAAAACCTTCAAAAAACTTCAAATTAATTACAATTATACGATAAAAATATTATTTAATATTGATAGCTAAAATACAAGAGTTTGGTGCAACTGTAGAAAATACATATCCATACATCTGTATTATACATGTGTAGTTTAGTTTTAGCAGTTTTTTTTTTAAGCCAGAAGTTGCACTCATAGCTTTAGCATGCACCATTTGATACTGTTTGCAGCAGTAAAAACGAAGGTATACCCTTAAATGTTAAATCCATAATTAATTGGACTCTAAACTTTTGTCTGTGTTAAAGCAAACAAATTAATTAGTCTTTTTTAGATCTGATCCTGACCTCCACAGTTCCCCTGAACAGTGTTCTAAGCCGTAAAATCTTTCTCTAGCACTGGTACAATCTTTGAAGAGCCACAGAATTTATAAAACTTATGGAAATTTGATCAAACTGACGGTTCCTAACTAGAGTTAGGATAGAAATGCCTCTGACCCAATGTGCTAATCAAGGTCTGAGACCTTGTCTGTGAAATTGCACAGGGTACAGTTTATTTTTAAGGCTATAAAATATGGAAAAAAACTACATTTCCCACATCTCAGTAAAAAAAAAAAAAGAAAAAGACAAATGTGTCATTTAGCCAAGGGTGCCCAAATGGTCATATACAGCTCTGAACAAAAATGAGACCACTTAAAAATGATGAGTTCCTCTGGAATATAATCAAGAGGAAGATAGATGATCACAAGCCATCAAACCAAGCTGAACTGCTTGATTTTTTGCACCAGGAGTGGCATAAAGTTATCCAAAAGCAGTGTGTAAGACTGGTGAAGGAGAACAAACATTTCTCATTTTCTGCAAAGAAATGCTCTTAATGACAATATTTTTATTTGGAATTTGGGAGAAATTTTGTCCATAGTTTATAGAATAAAAAAACAATGTTCATTTTACACAAACATATAACTGTAAATAGCAAAATCAGAGAAACTGATTCAGAAACTGAAGTGGTCTCTTATTTTTTTCCAGAGCTGTATATAGTTCTTTCAAAAGTCTTTTTTTCCACAGATATGATTTGAAACCTTTTTATAGTCCTCACACTTTCAGTGACCCCTGTGGCCTGTAGATGTGGACACTGGTGTGGTGGACCACACATCAGGATGGACATGTTTAAAGTGATCAATCAGAATAACTTTGCATTGATTTATAGTGACCCTGTTCCCTCAGGGGAAACTGGACCAAAACCAAGGTTTTGATATGACAGTGGAAAAATACTGCTAGTAACTGCAGCTCTAAATAGACAGCGTTCTGTATCTGCATAGTATTCCAAGCTATTACTCTCCGCCTCCAGTTTGTTTACATATCCTGTCATGGGAATGACCCCGAAGATCTCAAAAGCTTGGGCTGTTTTATTATTTTTTTTAAAGCTAAAGTATCTATTTTATTGTACCATATATTGCATTTTGTTTTTGCTTTTTCATTGATCAGATTACTTTTCTTTGGGGTGTCTTCTTAGGCGTTCTAGCTTTAAAATGAGGCCTGCTATCCGGTGTCATGTCAAAAAATGCTCAAAGTGTCCAAATGTCTATTAATTATTGAAGGCAGAAGCTGAGGGGCTTTCTTCTGCTTTATCCCACTATTTTTCAACCATATAATCTCAAATCCCAAACTGTTCTAAGGTTAGAGGATTTCACCAAAGACACAAAGCCTTGGGCTATGTTCACACAGCAGGTAAACGTGGCCCAAACTTTGACAAAACATTTTTTTCATATGTGACACAGATATGTGGCAAAACACTGAATTTGATGTAATTAATTCTGATTAGGCCACTTTAATATGAGGAAAGCCAACAGATCAGAATTCATGTGACTTTTAATTCAAGGAGAAGGAAAAAATGGATGTTAGGGAATGACAGGAATTCTGGTTCAGAATTACAGTACTACAATAAATTAAAGCCATATTAAAACCACAAAAAAAAATGCAATAGATCATCTATAGCCCTATCCTGACGGGATTCGTTTTTCAAGGGGTCTCATTTTCTCTTTTATGGGGGGTCCTCTGTGAAATTTACAGGCTGAATTACCTACTGTTTTTCGCTGAACTCCGTCCGGACGCACATCTGAGTTTCGTCACCTCCCATTTAATAAAATAGCTATTTGTCCACTGCCATGCACCATAATTACACTTTGGGCGCACGTTTCCACAGAGATCCACGTAAAAACAACAGCGGGTGGAAATGAAGTAGCTACTGAACGTGATTTTGTGACCGAAAAGCCAAAAAACTCACTGGTCCTCCTGTTTTTTTAATTGCAGTACGGAAGCAAGAGTTTTATCACTGAGTAGAAGTGTGAAATATTTTTCACAGACGTCCCCCTGAGAAACTAATCCCATCCAGATAGGGCTTTTGACATTAAATATTCATGTAAAAATCGTTTTAATTATTTCGGTAAACAAACAAATGCTAAGGCTAAGCTGTCAACTCAGCTAAGCTTACTAAATCTACGTTTTAGTTTCCCAACGTTTTATACCTTTTCATTTGTGCAAGGAGGTCATAAAAATCTACTTGAACCTGTATAAAAAAATAATCCTATAGGAAACACTGAGACTTCACATTTAGTATAAATATTTGGGTTGATCAAACTAAATAGAAGACCCATATTGCAACCCCTCTGTATTTGAAGAAACGTAAAAAAAAAAAAATCAAAATGCAGCCATATGAAAACATTGTTGAAAGAAAATAAAAAGGTTAAAAGCTAAAGTACAGAGATGCAAACCAAAGAAGTGGGCATGGCCAAATAACGTGCCCTTTTTAGAGAATGCGTGAACGCTTGTAGGTGCATGAACTTTTCAAACAAATGTCAGATATTGATATTATTAAAATAAAATTTATGCCACTTTACCTGCTGTAGGAACATAACTTATGGCCTTCTCGAAATTAAAGCTAAAACAATGAACTAAACTTGCCTTACAGCTGCAGCATTCACAGATGCTTTAAAAGCCTAGCAAAACAAGTATGTAGACATTATTTCATCCAAAATTCACAAGCTTCCGTATGTTTTTGTTTGACTAATTATTTTTTTCATGAAACCAATTTTGATGGATTTTTACAGATAAAGGTCAGAACCGTTCATAAACTGTAATTGAAGCCTAAGAATGAAGCCCTTTCTGGTGAGTTCATTAATGTGTGTATATCAGTATGTATGTTTGGGGGGAAAACACCAGTAGGCTAGTGGTTTAATGTGGTAGCTGAATAAATGTTTAGACCGAATAATCCTTGAAATGTCCTTGTGCTGCAATGAATTATATGTATTTTTGTAACAAGAAGCACTTGTAGATATATAAAAAAAAGTTGTATGTTTAACAAACATAAGATGCTGCTTAGAATAATCTATTTTTCAATGTAAATGTGCCTGAGATCATTCCTATAGAGATTAGATATGTACATACTGTAAGCGACTTATTATATATGTGAAGCATTGTTTAAATACATGCCGGTCGATGAATGAAGAATTGCCTGTGTTGTTATTTGGATTACACAGTATTTGAATAAAAAAACAACCTGAATTATAAAAACAACTGTGTGATGTTCTGCTTTACTGATTAAATAAATAAAAAAGCTAATGTTGCAAACTGAGAATTAACCCTTAGAACCCTATTGATGCAAATTGCGTGAAAAATCGCACATTGTTTATACAGCTTAATTACACAGGAATGCGTCAATGCACCAAAGTGATTCATACATTGTGACAAACAGGGAACCCAGTTGTTTCCAGAAATAGTATTGACCTCTCACTGAACTAAGGTGTTTTTGAGAAATCTATTGTGAAATACACCTAAAGAATAGGCTTACCTTCATATTTCCATATTTTCATGCATATCGTCGCTGTCCAATGAAAAACACTTATTTCCTTTTTTGTCTATTTTTAGTTTACTACATAATTTGAATGGGCAAACTGTCCCTTACACTGTGCCAAAATGTATTGATGAACGGACCAATAGAAACTCTTCAAAATGACCTGAAATAAACTTTTTTTACATTGACTTCCATTGAAAGTTTACAAGTTTTTTTCTCTCTTCTGAAAAATTGCTGTTTTGGAGATAAGTGTTTTTCAATGGACAGCGACAATATTCTTTCATTATAACGCTATTTTTTGTCTCAAAACACCATAATCCACATGTTTAACGTTACTTTGACTCTGGGATCTACGGTAAATCTTGTGACGGCATTGCTGGCGCTGATTTGGCAAAAAAATAAAACAAAATACAGAACGCTAAAAACGTTTTTTTTCAGGCAATAATATTTACTTCTAGTGCTTCTAAAATATGTATATGAGGTACGAAATCAAATAACAACCCTCAAACAGAAGTTAAAGGGTGGGAATATGAAGAAAAATAAATGCGCCTGGTGCTGCTCATGAATTTTGTCACAGTAATAAACCATGTAATGAACTATCATCAAAATCCTTAAACATTTAACTAATATACACTCTAATCTAACTATTACTGAAAAGAAAACTCTTGTGTGAATTGATCTGAAGTCTGTACATTCAAAAATAAGTAAAAAAAAAAAAAAAAACAGGCGCTGGGAAAGGTTTTGATCAAAACATGATCAATTCCATGTAGATTTACAAATTCTGGAAGCATTTACATCTCAAATTATGACATTTTTGAGCAGCTCAATGTATTCTGGTATAAAGAAAAATAACAGCATGTGGCATTTTTAACTGTTCTGAAATTACCACTGGGTACAAATTATACATATAGTGACTTTCCTGGACCCTGGACAGAGATTAAGTCTAGTCGTAGACCAAATTTTCCCTTCAAAGGAAATTTTCCATTTAAAATGCTGTGTAGTCCAATACTAGGCTGGTAATCACTGTCTGTGAAACTGCCCCAAAGGGCTAAAAATACATAGGTTCACTTTTAAGTTTTAGAGCTGTAAAATTGACTGTGGGGGTAGGCAGGTAGGTGTTCTCTGCTGCAGTGCTGTTAGCCAATCAGAAGCGATATGTTTTAATGTATGAATATTCATAAACCTCTAATTCAGTGAAATAAAGCAGGCTTATACAGAAACACTGGAGCACTTTTTAATAAAAAACGTCTAACATGGCATTCATTCATACTAGAGACCACAATTAGATATTTTAAATGGGTGAAAAAATGATAGAATGAGACCTAAGATCTTAAGATAGCTTGTCCAACCTAAAAAAAAATGCATAAGTGGACATAGGATAGAAAGTTTATTTGATTCATTCTTTTGCAATCTGTTTCTTTAAACTCCAGCAGTAAGATCTATGTGCAGATGATGTGAAAGGGAATACGTCAGCTGCTGGAAATGCTGCATGTCTTTTTTTGGTTCTCGTAAAGGTTTAGACTGGGCAGTTGGTCAGGGCAGTTGGTCTAAACATGGCTGGAAAATCACAGTTTGTACCCAGAAGCCCACATTAGTTGAGCCCCAGAGCTGTATAATCCACGACTCTCCAATGACACAATTACATCTAAATCTTCAGGCTCTGCTGAACCGCAGAGTGTGTGGAGCTGTCGGCATCATAATTTCTCTGTGATTTCATCTGTGGTTTATCTGCCAAGGATAGAATTTCTCCTCCGCTAAAATCTACATTTCAAGTCCGTCTGCTGCCTGTGCTCTGAGTGTGGAGGGGAAGGCTGCCAAAAAATCATCTATTGGGAAGCCACTTCACACACACACACACAGCCTTTTTTGGAGTTTGATGAGGGTGGGAAAGATAGCTTTCTCTCTGTTTGTGTGTGTGTGTGTGCACTTTATTTTAGTACTTATTTTACAAATAAATCTAAGAGTTGTATTTAAACCGAAAAAAAAAAAACATATTGTTTCTCGGGTCGCATACACTGTCATGCCAAAAACCATGGGCCAGCAGCATGTAAACTAATCAGAACCATGACTCTCAGGGGATGGCTTGGGAATGCCTACGTTTTGTATACGTTGTGAGGTGTTATCTTGTGACTAAGGTTAATCACTACTGGGCAGAGCTGAAGAGAGGTCTGATATTGGGTGCCACATGGATGGGACATTTCACTTACAGTTAAGTTGTGAGGGCAGTCCTCAATCCACTGTGTCACATGTGTCATGGAATGTGTCATAGAAGGCATTACGACCCACCGTGGCAGTAAAGTGGGCGGTCCATTGGACATGACAGAAGTCTTGAGACATGATTGTAGTTCCAGTCCCATGATATTTGGCATTATGTCAATGTCAATATCGTTGCTTTCAAACAAAAACCCTGTTCCTTCATTTTTCCTTCACTCTTTTTTCAATTTTTAAATATACCGTATTTTTCGCACTATAAGGTGCACTTAAAAATTCTTTAATTTTCCCAAAAATCATCAGTGCGCCTTATAATCCGGTGGGCATTATGTATCAGTTTTACCAGTCAGGTATTAAGGAGCAGTATTAAAGTGCAGCGTTATACAGGAGTTTCAGTTTAGTTTCTCCAGCACTGAGACTCGAGACTGGAGCAGTATTAGCATTAGCCACTAACCACGCTAAGCGCTAGCTCTTTGGCCGTTCAGAGGTGAGCATTATCGGCTTGTAGCCTGCTGCTAACCTCAGCTAGCACTGCTGGAGCAGCATTAGAATTGCCTACTAACTGCGCTAATCGATAGCTCTTTTGCCGTTCAGAGGTCAGTATTAACAGCATGTAGCCTGCTGATAACCCCAGCTAGCACTGCTGGTGCAGTATTAGCGTTAGCTACTAACTGCAATGCTAGCTCTTTCGCCATTCAGAGGTGAGTATTATCGGCCTGTAGTCTGTGTGTTTACCAAACTGCTAGCTAATATTGCCTTGTCTTACTGGAACACTCAGGGTTCCTTAGTATAGTGCTATTAGGTGGCATTAGCCACTAACCCCAGCTAGCCTAAATCTAAGCTTATTGTAAATAAACAGAAGCTTTACTCCAAATAAACAGTTTTTAGGAGAGAAATCTGTGTAGATTAATATCCAGCCCTCGTTTGACTTTAAAAGAAAATGTTTTTTTTTATTATTATTACAGCTTTGTTTACTTAACTTAGTTTAGCTTTACAGGACGAGTGGCAAAACCTGCTGAATTAGAAGGGAAACATGGCGACACCCGTGTTCCCTACTAGTGTCACATAATCTCGTGCCTTATAATCTGGTGTATAAAAATAGACCAGAACATAGACGTTCATTGATAGTGCACCTCATGATCCGGTGTGTTTCAGTTGTCCAGTTGTTTTACAGTCTGCTGTACAGTGTGTTTGTGAGTGTGTGTGTGTGTGTGTGTGTGTGTTGTGCCTCTGTCCTTGCTCTCTAGAAGTGAAGGTCACACAGTACACAAAGAGAAGCCCTGCCAAACTGAGGCTCTCTCAGCCGGTGGTCAGCTTTTCTTTCTCTGGGTTAATCCCTTTCTGAAGGAATGAGAGAACGCTGCTCTTTCAGTGGAATGCTTTCTGGGCACCGGGCACCGCACTTTACTTAAAGTCAAGATCTGGCCAGAAGCACCAGGCCGAGAGCCCTGACTGCCTATGGGTTTCTGCTCGCCACCTCGGCTGAGGACACCGTCACTTTTTCCAAAGACTCTGTCTCAGCTCAGACTGTAACGTGCGGCGGAGAAAAGCCTCCTGACCTGAGCCAAAGTTATTTTCCATCTGGACAAAAGAAGAATGAAACTGAAGCCTTTCTGAGAGTCTGTCTTTTGTCTTTGTCTTTCTCTCATTTTGTCTTTTTCATGCTTCCTTTTATTGTCTCTCACTCTGTTTCTAACTGGAGTAAATTTGTATGAGTATGGACTGTGCAAACAACAGTAATGTTAACGGGTCTTTAAATTGTTTTATTTTTTATGGTCATTATAATATTGCTTTTTGACAATTCAACATATTTGTAACAGTTTAGAGTACACACAAATTAATGAAAATTACACTATATAAAAATACAGTTAACAGTAAATATACCTCTCTTTTTTTGACAAAGATATGTGCATTGCTTTATATGTGTTGAGTGGCACATGCTACCATTCACTTGTATCCTGAATTTTTTTACACATTTAAATTTAGTTTGCGTTTTGGCCTCCAGTCCACATAAATTGTTGTTTTGGTCACTGGAATTAGAGCTTTTTTTTTTTTTTTTTTTTTTTCCAAATAACCAGTAAACAAATTGAGCGGGAGGAACAAAAAAAGGTACAAACATATTTTATCTGCAGCACATTTTTTGTTTAGATTTAATAATCTGCCATTCATTTAAATACATAATCCTGTGTATATTTAATGTTTTTTGAGGTTCATTTTTACCTTATCGAGATGCAGCAGTAAACATGTGAATTAGAAAAATCTGAGTAACCTAAGTTAATTTAACTCAAAAAGCTACATTTTTCACAAAACAAGACATATTCTTTTATCACATCACTTCAAAGAACATCTCTGTATGTGTAGAAGAACAGTGTATGTACGTCTTATATAAACTGCATCAGTGGCCTGTCGTTTGCCAGGTCATTGGTTAAACATTCAGTGGACAGACAGAGGGCATGCGTTTGCCCGTGAATGATTAGCTCTATATAAACCCTTATATTTCTGCATGACTGCCGAGCTGTTATGAAATACAGTAGGAAGGACGCGCTGTCCGTCCTCTCCTTCGTTAGACTGACCGTACTGGATGTCATTGACAGGCCTTGTGCTGCTGACTGTCATCAGCTCTGATCTTCAAACGCGAACACTTTCAGCTCACCACAGGAGCTGAAGATATTTCTTTAAAGCTTAAAGGTCAGAATAAGTGGGATTAGATTTCAGCATTGCTGATCAGTCACTTACGCACTGTGTACATTTTTCCTTAAGAAATGACCCAAGATATGTCATATTATGTGTTAACTTATCATCTTTATACATCCATTCCAAAAAAACGATAAAGCATTTAGCTTTGCAGAGGACACTAAAGCGATGAAGGGTTTTAGTTTTTTTTTTTTGTCCCGTTCCTGTTGCATTATGCATTATATGGTTCTTATTGCATTTTTATACAAAAAATCTCCTTCTTTTGCAGCCTTGGCTTTGTATTGTGCGCAGCATGTGGTTTTGCATTGTCTTGTTAAAAAAAAAAGCATGGTCGTTCCTGGAAAAGTTGTTGCCTTAAAGGTCTAATTCCATCATTTTTAAATTAATTTTTAAAATGTCTAGTTGTGGTCTCTAGTATGAATGAATTTCATGTGAGATGTTTTTTTTGTGGAAAAAAAGTACTTCAGTGTTTCTATTTAGCCCTGCTTTAGTTCACTGGATTTGTGGTCTCTGAGGAAAGACAGGTTTTGGCTCTTGCTCTTGCATATCGCCTCCGATTGGCTAACAGCACTGCAGCAGAGAACGCCTACCTGCCTCCCCCCCACAGTCAATTTTACAGCTCTAAAACTCAAAGGACAAAGTGTTTTCAGAGATACAGCCTTAGTTGAAAAGATATAACACTGAGTGCTAGGTAAAGTTAACCCTTAAACTTCACTTAACGCCAGTATCCCCACAGCAGCGCAAATAACCCCCGTGGCCGCGATGTTGGGGTATCTGGAGATTTTGTTAGGGCAGGCCAAAATGCAGATAAAACCTCATTTTTGAAAAAATATCCAGATATGTGTATCACTCAGGCACTCAGGCACTGGGTGGGAGAGCTGGAAAAGGAAAGAAAAGCTGTGTGATTGGGCTTTCACCACACACACATATATTCCAGCCAAGTCTGAGCTGAACTGGAGCGTCTGTCAAAGGACTCTTTATGCTGCACAAAGGATAAACAAACAGGGTGTCAGCAGTGACAGTCTGCAGATTCTCACTCGCATTTCGGGCTTTAATAAGGAATCTGGATTACAAAAGAAATACAAAGGGATTTTAGCGCACACTGATGAAGTGAATTAAACCTGTAATTAAACCTGTGATGCTTTGTATACCTTACGTCCAGATGTTTGCTTTTCAGTTTCTTTCTTTCTTTGTTTTTTTTTTTTTTATCTATATGCACCTTATAGAAGGAACACTATACTAATATTAGGTAGGACCTTCCTTCACTTAAAAAAAAAAAAAAACAGATTCAGTTCTTCAGAGCATGGATTTCTTTTTAAGATTCTGTTTGATGCTTACATGTTGACTTGACCATTTGCATACTGTGTGTGCAATTCCTATACTTGTTATCAGTGTGTAGTGTGTGACCACTTATGTACTACTGCACTAATGTAGAGTATTGCTATTTGAATAGTGGTATATATTAGTAATGCAGTCATTAAATGTCTATGAGGTTAACTTGGTTAACTTTACAGAATTAAGTAAAAACAACTATTATTAATCTTGAATTTGAGTCATGTACACTTAAAAATGAGTTATTTGGAATGCAGACAAGTACAAGTACAATTCACTTAAAATTACTTTAAATTACTTGAACCTAGCTAAACTCAAGTGAAAAAGCAATGGTTTACACAACATATAATACTTACTTCACTCTATTAATAAATTTTTTATAACAATCAGTTTACATGTTTTTTTTTTTTTTTACATATGGGGTACCACTTTAAAATAATACTACCTTTATAAAGTGTTAATAAATGGTTTAAAATGAGTTTATTAATGGTTACTAATTAGGTTGTAAATGTTAATAATCAGTTATAACACATACGTAGAAATGTACGTAGACCTGTTGTTCGCCAAATAGTGAACCCACAGCCATCTACATTGTTGCCCTTTCTACGCCCTTTCTACTGATTATTAATCATTTTAAGGCATTTACAACCTAATTAGTAACCATTAATAAACTAATTGTAAACCATTTATAAACCCTTTATAAAGGTAGTCTTATTTTAAAGTGGTACCACTGTATCGATTTTACAGTGCAATAATGTAGATAGGAATCTTCTTGGATGGATCTTTCTGTCATGCTTTGATCTTCTCTGCACGCTGTACATTTCACAAATCCTGCCATGTGACATCCAACTCTATAGTAATATTCTTTCATCTTGACTCCAGATGGGGCAAAGTGATGAGTGAAATATGCAACAATCAGCCATAACATTAGCACTACTGACTGTGGGTATCTTCAACCAGGGTTATCTTTGACTAGATAACCAGCAAACAGGGTCATGGGCACCTAAGGCCCATTTACACAATCCACAGAGGCTCCACCTCACAACTTACAGGACATCAACATCAGGATCTGCTATTCATTTCTTGGAGCCAGATACAACTACTTCTAGTCTTGAATGGTCAGATCTGTTGTGGTGGCACATATGAGTTTTGAGGAATCTACTCAATATCAGGCAAGTGGTGCTAATGTTATGGTATATATCATTTAATGTAGGGTGACCATATTTTCATGTGGGTAAACCAGGACACCTGGGACTGGGGGGTCTGACTGTGAGACTGACGCTGTCTACTGCTCCCACTGAGGTGGCTCAGGGATTATGTCACACGCAGCACCGTGCGCAGTGCCCTAGTGACTGTAAATTTAATGGTCCAATGAAGGTAATTTAAAAAACAGGACATTTCCTCACTTTTTGAAAAAAAAAAAAAAAAACCCGGGACGCCCGGGACAGGACGTGAAATACGGACCCGGGAAATACGGACGTTTGGTCACCCTAATATAATGCATATAGTATAATTTTTTTTAGCTTTGTTTTATTGTAATATAACATAAACCACAATGCGTTGACCATTATGTGTCCCATTTACTAGGATCCCCAGAATAAAATATCAGTTAAGAATCCATAATAAATAAATATAAAGGAATTAATAAAACAACAAAACTGGGTTTCCTGTCTGTAATTGAGTCTGTTACTGCTATTCACAGTAACATGGAAAGTTAGTTTTGTGTCATTTTATAGAAGATGTCTAATCAACACAAGCAATTTAACATAAATACAATGTGTGTTTATTAACTTAAAGCGAAGTTAATTATCATCTAATACTGCAGTGTATCAGAACAATGCTTTAGATCAGCGAATTTCAACTGGTGGGCTTGTGACTTTATTTACAGTATTGTTTTGTCATGTTCTTAAATTCACTCTGTTTGCATTAAATGTTTAAACAGGTATTTGAAGGATATTCTATAAAAGTGGGTCGCAAATTAATGACCATGAGAAAATTTGGGTCTTGAGCTGAGACTAGTTGAGATAACTTTAGTTTAACGTCATTAGGTAAACCATGTGCATAGTCCCACTATTCCTCAAATCTTTTATAGCTACATTATTGCAATATTGCAATTAGAATCAACTGCATTTACCCTAAAACAGGGCCCTTGGGTGTGCCACAGAATATGTTAAACTCAGTGGGTTCCAAAGACAGTAATTAATACAGGCTTTAAGACATTAGGAGTAATTACTAGATAAAAAACTAGGGTTCAGTGCTCCTCCCATGAAGAGGGCCGTTTTAGGGTTCTGTAGAATCATGCATTATTTATGGATTCCAGTGCTGTTGCTAAGCTGGGGGAATCGGAATTGACATCATCTTTTGGCAGATAGAGGGCCGCTCTGCAGAAAGACTTCTAACAGAAACTCTTGGCCCAAGGCCAGAAGTATAAGTCATACTTTGCTTCTCAGATGCAGAACATCTCAGAAAAACACATACATGGTCTGCAGCAGCATGTGACAATTCACTAATAACCTTCACCTTTAGAAACAAAGCAGTCGGAATATGTTAATCAGTTATGAAGTCAGTAATTTTTTTTGGAAAGTGCAAAAAGTCTTATAGTCTTTTGTCTAAAACTTGTCGTTTTTAAAACTTATTTCACGGCCTTTAGCGAGTTCATACAATGAATAGTTACAGAATTGGAAATGGATTTATGCAAATGATGCAGGGGAGCAGTCAGCCAGGTTGATAAATGTTGTGCAGAATTGCAGTGTAATGGTTACAGCGATTATACAAGTTATTATTTGCCTCCCCCCCCTTTCTTACTAATTCAAAAGTGTGAAATATACCGACGTTGTATGGAATATCGTGGAATAACAGTATGTATATTGATCATGAAGTATTACTTCTGGGGACAACTAGGGAACATTCATACCTGGGAATACTTGTAAATATCTAAACTATAAGTTGTCAGGTGTTACCTTGTGAGTGAGTCCCCAGCATGCTCATCAGTGGCATGAAGTTAATGTGGGTACCCCTTCTGTTGCAACTGAAAATTCAACTGCTTTGAATTAGTTGCTGTTTTTTATTTTAATTAATTTATAAAATAAATGCTTACACTTACAATAACTTTAATATATATTTTATATATTAAAATTATGTAATTTTTCCTTGCATGCACTTATTGTCACCCCTTCTCTGAAGGGCTAGAATGGCCTTAATGAACACCACTGATGCTCATGGTGCAGCAATGTGAAGTCTGAGTAAGGTGGTTGGGGCAGTGAAGTCACTTATAAGTGTAAAACTGGAGGACAGTTTTTTAAGAACAGCTACACTGCAAAAATACTCAGCAAGTAAAATGATCTAATTTCTGATAAGAATTTTTGTAAGCATTATAAGTGTATAGTTATTTTGCTTATTGTAGAAACAACAACCTTAACCCATAAGAGCCCAGACATACAGAACATTAAATAAAAAAAAGTAATTGTTAAACGGTTGCAACAGACTTTCTCTCTCAAAATAAGTGCAAAAAGTCATCAGTCGAGTTATTCTAATGCTTGTGTCCAAATTTAAGATTGAAACCCCTTTTTTTTATTACAGTCTTACTTAAAGGATTTTGAGATTGCTTATATTAAGAAATCTTACTAAGAAAAATGTAACCCATATATTGGTTATTTTTGCTCAAGTTTTATGTATTTTTAAATGGATTTATTGACGTTTACTCGCATCTGTAGAATGTATAGTGGAAGCACATAGGAAAGTATGCATTACAGCCGGAATCTATGAATGGCCAAACAGCAAATATATCTGTATCTCTAATGTTTCTCGGACCCATCGTGTCACAAATTTACCAGGAATATGTCATAGGCATTACCTCCCACAGTGGACAGATCCTTGTATGGTAATTACTATGACCAGTGGCATCTGGCTAAAACTGTCCATGTAAACAGACAAGCAACTCGAATGCCAAAAACTACATTCAATGCAGGAGGCCCCACAAGCATTTTTTACAGGCTAGTGCAAAGTTCCTCTATGGGACATTGCACTAAAGCACTAGTGGTATAACCCTGTTTCCTGTCTCTCTGTTTCCCTGATTTATCTTTTAGTGTCAGGCATTTCAGGCAATTGTGCTTGTCCTGCGACTGTGGCTCTTTCTCCTCTCTCGCTTTACACTTACACAAGACAGACCCTCGCAAAGCACTTGTCAGAACCAGCACCTCATTTGCATGTAGCCTCGGCCAAGAACACGGAAGCCTCGCTATCTTGTTAAAAGACAGGCCATGCTGAATAAGCCTGTACATGCTGTATGGGTTAGCCTCATTAAAACAGGATATCGGGACAAAGTGGACCCCCAGCGCTGGCTGTGCGCAGTCTGACATTTGTTCAGTTTCATGGAAACACTCATGAAGCTTGTCTTGTTAATTAAAATGTTGTGATCCGGTTTCAGCGTCTGGCATTTTTAAAGCATGGTAATCTGAAGCCATAAACAAATCAAACAGTAACTCTAAGCACTGGGCTCTGCAGCTAGCCTTAATGGCAGGTGGAGGTGCCAACACCAGCTGACCTATCCTCTTCCATACTGGGCACAGAGGCACCGGCCCCTACACACTTGCTCGGATTACGGAGCGGGACATTTCCTTTAATCGCTGAAGAGTCTGATATGCTCTGAGTGAGTGGGAGTGAGAGGTGAGAACATGTGTGTTAAGCTGCTAAGCAGTTTCAAAAATATAATCAAGCTTGGCTTGGTTGTTTAGTTCTGGAAGAAACCTTTAAATGGTATAGGGCATTTAGCACTAGGTTCTGTAAAATTTTACGGAATTATGCCATTAAAGCAGGGGTCGCAATAGGCGGCCCTGAAACATCTGGCCTGTGAGGTTGTTTGAACTATAATAAATGATAATAAAAAAATAAAAAAATAAAATGAGTCTCTGGCCAGCTTTTGTTTACATTCCTCTCCTGTCTTTCTGTCGTACTTGTGACTTTAGTTTCCGCCCGTTCTCAGATTTTCCCTGTTCACTCAAACTGACTGATCGAGCAAGGAAAGCACTGTTTAGAGAAGCAGCCAATAGGCCCATGGTCACTCTGGAGGAGTTGCAAGACCCAGTGTCTAATCTTGCTGCAAACCCAGTGTCTACACAAACCACCTATAAACCACCTATAAACCATCTATAAGCTCACTGATGTGATCCATGAAGACTCTATCTCACAACTTACATGTCACACCTTTAGGCTTTCTTTGTCTTGTTAGTATTCTTTTTTGTTCTTTCTGTTTTGTTTTTCCCCCCCATGTGCTCTTCAAGCACATGGCCATGTGTTATTTTCCTGTCTCTGCCCTAGCCCCGCCTTAGCCATTATTGTTGTCACCTTGTGTCTTGTTTGTAACCCCGCCTCCTTGTTTCCTACCACAGGTGTTCCTTGTTGTTGTGTGCCTGGTGGAGTCTTTTGCGTGCGTTATATGCCATGTATGGATTGTATGCTTTGTATGTGCTTTTTTGCGCTCTTAGTCTGGTCTCAGTTCTTTTGTTTCTTGTTTTTTTTTAGTATTGTTATATTAATATAGTTATGTTATTTTGAGTCTTGTCAGTTTAGCTTGCTTTGTCATGTTTGTTTATTTATTTTATTTTATTTTTGTTTACCTAAACTTGTTTGCTTTTGGTTTTGCTTCTATTTATCTTTTTGTTTAATTCAATTTTTTATACCTGCGTTTACAACCACCTTCTCATCCTTCAGAGTGTGACATTACAGGACTTTATCTTTTGGGCATTCCCAATTTGTCCCCTGAGAAAACTATTTACAATCAATTTACATACCTTTATCCTATGACTTTTGCCATTTGTTCTGTATTCAGAACCGTTAACATTAAGTCAAATCTGTACAAGGCATTTTATAAGCAAGCAACAAGAGTCTGGTAGAATTCTATTTAGATATTGGATCATTCATGCCTATACACAGCATATCAATTACTTAAATCAATAAATGGATAATTTACTCCAGAATAAACACTTCTGATTTTTTTTTAAACTTAGGATAATGAGTTGTCCATACAGTATATACTGTTTAGAGAGTAAACGGTAAGTTTGGAAACTGAAACATATAGGTTATTTATACTGTACAAGTTTATATACCAGATAAAAGCTCAAATATTACCTCATACATCTGAGAAAGTTATGTTTTTTCATAAAGTTAGCTTTTGAAAGTGGCTGATTTCACTAATTAGGGGGTTGTATAACTCTTGAACATTTAGTGTTATATGGACAGAGACAGGCCTATTGTGTATATATAACGATCAGTCCTTATACAGTAATATAAGTAAATATATAGTGATCTAGTTCAAAGCTAGAGGGCATCTGTGTTCAGTGTATTACTTGATTTGCCTGCCATCCGCTGGTTTGACTGTTTGACTGAGGCACAACTAACAGTGGTCTCTCCCTCCACCTGCTGGTGGAGTGATAGTACCAGCTCTAGAGCTCAGTGTATTGTAGAGTATTATATTGAGAATAATTCACATATCCTAAACATGGGAAATACTGCTGTTTAAATATTTAAACAGTACTATAGTGAATAATACAAATAAGCCTTATTTTTTGCTTAAGGCAGAATGACATGAAAGATCCTGCTGCAGTGGTAAAAAAAAATCTCTGATCAGATCTCTCTTTGTTTCAGTAAACCAAAGCGTGTCATTTATTTCCTTTGTTTGCCCAATTACTCATCCTCAGCTCTCTCTGTCTATTCATGTTTAGTCCCTCCCTTTCATTTGCATTTTCCTGTGTGCTTGCCGCCATTTATTCTTTTGGCTCTGATTCTCTGTCCAAAGGCTTTTTTCTGTATCTTTATTGGCCAGGTATCTGAAACAATGCGGTTCGATGACAGAAATGAAGAGATTGAAACAGAATGTATGTATCTACACTGTGTGTTTGTTGTATATAAAGAAAAATCCTTTACCTCCAGCATGCAGAAATGTTCTGGTTTGATGATGTTAGAGACAGAAAAAAAGAGAATTTAGAGAGACTGTTTTAAAAAAATTTTACACTGACTTCTATTTAAATCCTAATGTGTGCCCTTGACTTATTAAGATGTTTGACCAACATCATTTAAGCACAGTGTATCACAAAAGTACAGAGCACACCCCTCACATGTTAACAGATATTTAAATATACCTTTTCAGGGGACAACACTGACAAAAAAAAATCTGTGTGCAGCTTATAAAACAGTGAATAATTTATTCTTTCCTCAAAAATGTCTAAACCACTGGTAACAAAAGTGAGTACACCCCTTAGTAAAAGTTCCTGAAGTGTCAATATTTTATGTGGCTGCCATTGTTTTCCAGAACTGCCTTTACTCTCCTGCGTATGGAGTTTAGCAGAGCTTCAAATGTTGCGCACATCAGAGATCTGGTGGATATTCGAGACTTTGCGCTCCTCTACCTTCTCCTTGAGGATGCCCCAAAGATGTTATGTTGAGTTTAGGTCTGGAGACATGCTTGGCCAGTTCATCACCTTTACCCTCAGCTTCTTCAATAAAGCAGTGGTCATTTTAGAGGTGTGTTTGGGGTCATTGTCATGCTGGAACACTGCCCTATATACTTATATATACATATATACTTAAATATCTGCAGAAATGTGAGGGGTGTACTCACTTGTGATACACTGTAAGTCCTGGGATGACGTATTAAAGTGTGTGAACAAGGTAATTAGGTTGTGGGGACGACTTATTAAAGCATACGAACAAGATACTAATGCGTTGCCACGAATAAATAAGGCATAAGAACAAGATAATTCAGTTGTGGGCCTTAAGTTGACACAACTGCCGCTCGACTGCAACTCGACTCTAAAAAGACTATACAGATTTCATCCAGACTCTGGAAATGTGTCTGCTACAGTGAAATTGCTTGAAAATCGTTATGTGTAAGGGCTTTTTTAATCTTGTCCCCACACCTTAATAAGTTGTTGCCACGCATTTGTTTTCATGTGATGTCACTTTAGGGGCTCACACACACACACATACACACGCACAGGCCAGCCCACACTGTTAGAAGCAGCCCAGAAGCCCCATCCTCTTAAACCAATATGGCGCCAGCGTACAGCTGCTCCACTCTCTCTTCTCTCACTCGCAGGGCAGCGCTTCACTAAACCGCTGAAGTGAGGGGAAATTTCGCCTGCCTCCACCTCGCTGCTTCTCTCCTCGTTTACTTTTCCTTCTCCGAATTTAAGTTCCGTCTCTAGATATCTAAAAATATCTCAGTTTTTCTTGTGTAAACTGCAGAAACTCACCTGCTGATCCAGACTCTGCTCCCTCTGTTTACTGCGCTGCTGAGAGAGAGAGAGAGTGTGAGGGCGCTTCTCACAAAACTGAAGAAACTGAAGACCGAGCTTTCAGCTGGACATTATTAACTCTACTAACACCTTTAACACGGAGTTTTCCCTCAAACAACCCGCCGAGCCATGTGAAGGAGTGAGTTTACTGAGTTTACTGAGTTTGGGAACAGAAGAAGAGAAGAGGTCTTCTCCCTCACAGCCAGGAGGACATGCGTCTGAAGATGAGTGAGAACAACTATCAGCTTGAAGAGAGGGACAGAGACAGGCTTCCTCCCATCATAAACCATGTAAGACATTCTTGAATTCCTTTCCCTTCTTAAAACTGTGTTTATCTTTCACTTCAGATGTTGTTGTTACTCATTTCAGTGTGCTGCACTAGATATTAACCTGTACAGCTCTGGAAAAAAATTAAGAGGCCACTCTCTTCTCTAATTTTGCTATTTGTAGGTATATGTTTGAGTAAAGTGAACATTGTTGTTTTATTCTATAAACAACGGACAGCATTTCTCCCAAATTCCAAGTCATTTAGAGCATTTATTTGCAGAAATTGAGAAATGGTTGAAATAACAAAAAAAAATCAGAGCTTTCACACCTCAAATAACAGAAAAAATAGTTCATATTCATCTAGTTTTAAGAGTTCAGAAATCAATGTTTGGTGAAAAAACCCTGTTTTTTTAAATCACAGTTTTCATGCATCTTGGCATGTTCTCCACCAGTCTTACACACTGCTTTTGGATAACTTTTTAAGCAGTTCAGCCTGGTTTGGTGGCTTGTGATCATCCATCTTCCTATTAATTATATTCCAGAGGTTTTCAATTTGATAAAGTCTTATTTTTTTTTCCAAAGCTGTAATTCCGTCACTTCTGCACTCTACAATACAAATGTACCTTCATTTCTTGCTTCTCTTAATGTGTTTGAGAGCATCAGTTGTGGTGTAAAGAAATAGAGCTGGTATACAGTGAATAGCCCTATTTGAGTAATGTTTTAATCCATATTATGGCAAGAACTACTCATCTAATAGACAAATAAATACTTTAATAAATGAGGGTCAATGTATTCAAGATATTTCAAGAACTTTTAAGGCCTATAAATACCACAGTAGAACCTATTTTAGTGCATAGATATTTTTTAAAACTCAACTCAACTTCTTATATTAAACTTTATATTATTTTCAGACAATTGCTTCAGAAAAACCTGGTTTGGTATCTTTATTTCTGACTATGTGAAGTTGGTGGTCAGTAACATAAGATTTAAGCAGCAAAAGCAATAGTTGGATGGGTGATGTATTACAAACACTGCTCAAATAGTGAATTCAGAACATTTATAGATATTAGATCCAAAGAAAAATACATGTGTATGTACTGCTAAGCATCTTAACTACTAGCAACAATCAGTCAGTGCAGTACACTGCAACAGGTCTGCACTCCTAGAACAAATTGTTCCATATAGTACAGACAAAAATGACCTAATTATTTGACTATCCACAATACTGGACCTAGTGGTGGGGAATAGTTCTGGCCACTTAGACCTGGTTCTCCACATAAGCAGAAGCTAACTTAGAAGCTAACTTAGATTTGTTAGCTAATCTAGCAGTAAACAGCTCAATAATGTACAAAATGCCTTATTATTTATACATTTTCCACATTTTAAACCCAAATAGGCAAAATATCTTTATCTTTCTCTTTCTGTGTTTTTATTATTGTTACTTTCATTAGTGTACGTTTAGTATACTTATTTCGTACTATGTATAGTTGAATGTAGATGTAGACATTGATGGTGGATCTCCCACAGACTGGGTTCTTCTCTACATAAGCAGTAGCTATGTTTCTCAACTTAGCTAGAAACACATTTTGTTTAACGCACAAGAAATGGGTTTTCCATCGTTTAAACAGTTAAATTTTCTTTATTGTTCACCGGAGATATTGATGCTCATGTCAGTGTGGAAGCCCTATATGTCAGCACCATCTGTACTTTGCAATACAGAAATACCACAGAAGAACCTCTTTTAGCTCCTTGGAGACCCTGTCGATGGATAGGTATTTCCAAAAACTCTAAAAGCTAAACTGACACAACCATTGCTCCAGTGCACATTTATTTTGGTGCACTCTTTAATGAAATCTGCCAAAATTAATACAAATAGCTGAATTGTGAGAATTGTGGAACCCATTTTGATGCTATATGGATCAGATATTGTTGTCCTTGTCAGTGACCAATACAAAAAATAGAACAGAGTAACCTATTTTTGCTCCCTGAAGATCTTTCAGTGGATAGTTATTTCCAAAAAACATAAACCTCTCTGTTTAAAAGTTCTTCTATTTTATTGTTTTATTATATGATATTTAAGACATATTTATATTTATATTTGAGACACCCAGAAGTGCTTCTTTTCTACCGCTGGTTCAGGGAACCTGGTTTGATATTCTTATTACTGAAAAAGTAAAGTTGAATTTGGTGGCCCCTCTGACATGGTCCTTCATATAAGATGTTTAAATGTTAATTTCACCCTAAACTTAGTACCTGAAAGGATCAATTCAATTGGGTTGTAAGAATTGTGGAACCTATACCTGGACAGGGGGTAGACCTTTTTGCTGTTATAAAATTTGCAATGGTTTTATGTACAAACATAGCATTGTATGAATTTATAAGATCTACCTTTGGTTCTAAAAAAAAAAAGAACCTTTAAAAAGGAGATGTGTGATTATGAAAGGAAAATATTATTAAATAACTGTAAAGTGATCCTTAAATGGCATTGTGCAAAGAAACCCTTTGATACGTCAATATTTTAAAGATTTATGATCTTAAAAATGTTTTTTCAAGAGTTCTTTAGTAAAGAAAATTATTTTATATAGATGCCAAGAACCAGTTCATTGCTGAATGTGCCACTGCTGATGGATGTTTCTGAAATATTGTGACATAATTTAGTGTATATTGAATATTGTGTATAGCAAAAATATTGTTAGATATTATGATATAAAATGTTTACCATATCGTCCCTCCACTAGTTCCACTCTCTTGCCACAAGTCAAGTAATCGAGTAATTCATTTGTCAGTACTATATAGAACACTTTGTTCTAAGAGTGTAGACCTGTTGCAGTGTACTGCACTGACTCACTGATTGTTGCTTGTAATTAAGATGCTTAGCAGTACATATGCATGCATTTTGCTTTAGATCTAACATCTATAAATGTTCTAAATTCACTATTTATGCAGTGTTTGTGATACATCACCCATCCAACTGTTGTTTTTGCTGCTTAAACCTTATGTTACTGATTAAACCAAAGGGTGGGACCATCTGGCTAACTCTTGATTTATTCGGTTATGTAAGGCAGCATCCAGAATATCTGCTTCTGATGAGGGCAAACGAGAGCAAAAGGTTGGAGTTTTTTTTCTGTTCCACTGTGCTCACCTCAGGCATTGCTTTTGTTTATCAGCCTCCGTGGTGATGCTGAGATTAGAGGCCTTTGAATTGATTAAACCACTGCTGGTCACGCTCTACATCCTACTCACAGCGCTACACCGGTTGCAGACTTTGAGGTGGTCCTCTGTGCTGCTCTTTACAGAGTAAATTAGAGTTTTCCACTCAGTCACTGAGTTTAAAGTTTGAATTTAAACATGCAATTTACAGGATGAATTTATTTATATTTATATGTTTATATCGTTTTCTATATGTGTATGGACAAAAAAGGGTTTAAAGAAAGATTTTATCCTGCTTCTGTTGGAGTTTTCTTCTAAAAACCTTTTAAAGATTTTGGAGCATTGCTGTGAGAATTTGATTGCATTTAAGATCACAACCCCACTCTCCAGCCAATCATCGTTCCAGAGAACACAGTACCACTGCTCCACAGCTCAGTGCTGGGGCTTTATATCCCCTTAGCATATGCTTGGCGTTAGGTGTGTTACCAATGGGTTCATGTTTACCTGCTCTAGAGAGTCCTCTTCTATTGCCAGCACCTCCCAACAGGGATTAGACAACTGTGTGTGTGTGTGTGTGCGCATTTCCACATGTGTGTCAGCAATTACTGCAACTTGAAGTAGCCAAATGCATTCATTAGAAAGAGCGGTGGGCGATATCACAATATTACTGAATAAAAAATATTTAAAGAATACACTACTGCAACAAAATGAAAAATACATTTTATTATTGCACACGATATGATCTGGCACACCCCTAACTGAGATATTAAAAAAATAGAAGTTTTTTTTTTTTCAGATTTGTAATAGAAGTCAATGATCCAGAATATCATGATACTAATAATGCACTCCATATATCTACATATATCCAGGATTAAATAAAAAATAAATGATACTGGACAGATATAATTTCACCCCTAATTAGAAATAGACTGTATTTTGCTTGTTTGAATGTGTGTACAAAAAATAAGAGTTTCTTGGATTTTACCAAATTGAAAACCTCTGGAATATAATTAAGAGGAAGATGGATGATAACAAGCCATCAAACCAAACTGAACTGCTTGAATTTTTGCACCAGGAGTGACATAAAGGTATCCAAAAGCAGTGTGTAAGACTGGTGGAGCAAAACATGCCAACATGCACGAAAACTGTGATTTAAAAAACAGGGTTATTCCACCAAATATTGATTTCTGAACTCTTAAAACTTTATGAATATGAACTTGTTTTCTTTGCCAGGGCTCCAGACTGCGACTAAAATGGTCGCAAATGCGACCAAAAATATTTTTTTGCTATTTATAAAATTAATTAAGTCGCCAGTGGCGACAGGTGGCAAAGTAGGGTTTTTTGCGTTTATTTATTTATTTATTTTTTTGCTTTTTTTTGGTCGTGTTTATCGGCGTAACTATACTACGGCGCCCAATCATATGGACGTTTTTGCCTACATCAAAAAAAGCCTTGCTTTACCTAAAACCTAACTACCACAGCAGCGTAGCTAAGCTGAGCTTTTATCCATTGGCGCGCAGTTTGCACTGGAAAATGCAGACGAAGATGAACATCCAAAAAAAGTACAACCACAGACATTTCAAAACTTCTTGGCTGCAGGAGTTTGCGTGGCTCAGGTATGACAACATAAAGCAGACAATGTACTGCGAATTCAGTTCGAAAGTAAGCAAAGATATCGCTGGAAACACGGATTTTTAACCAGGAACGCATCGTTTAAAAAAAAGAAAAAACACGGAGAGAGTCGAAAGCATAAAAATGCATGCGACTGTTTTTTAGTG
Organism: Astyanax mexicanus; assembly: GCF_023375975.1. NCBI lineage: Eukaryota > Metazoa > Chordata > Actinopteri > Characiformes > Acestrorhamphidae > Astyanax > Astyanax mexicanus. The sequence goes on from NC_064422.1 coordinate 25,860,440, forward strand.
TGCTCCGACAAAACCTCCCTTAGCTCGCGCATGTGATAAAACTGAAAAATGAAATTTAATAGAGCCTACATGCACGTGAGAAACTACCCCGTCTTGTTAATAAGAAAAAAATGGACTGGATGTGTCGAAAACGTATGATAATGACTCAGCTTGTGCCGAGTTTGTAGGATGTAACGTTATAGCAGACAACGTCAAAGCGCAGATCGTGACAGAAGCCCAGAAAGCTAAGTATATCTCTGTAATCACTGACTGTGGGACTGATGTGCCCGGCAGTTTTACGTAATCGCTTATTGAAGACACGTTTCTGGTGGTCTACCGGTGTACCGGTGTTTTGTCAAGTTATGCTACCCATCAATACGTGCTTCCTAAAGGCACTGCGCAAGTGCAAACCTACACGTTTTGATAATTTCTCGTGTTTTTTTTATAATAAATCTATTTTTTTGTGCATAAAACAACCTGGACTCACTGTCATTGCACAAAAGTGTAAATACAAATTTATAATAATAATAATAAATACAATAATTTATTAATTATAATTTAAATACAAAAAAGCAAAAGCAGTTTGTAACGAACTCTCATTGCCTTAAATTTACCATGATACAGTGATTTATGTTATAAAAATATACTAACACTACATCTACTGGGGACTTCTACTGCAAACATGCTCTAACATTGAGCTTCTTTTGAGTTTTTATCGTTAAATATACACTAGGGTAGCACGGTTTGACAAGGTAGCACAACTCGACAGAACAAGGGGCACTCTTTAGAAGTGAGATAGGAAAACATATTCTCTCATTTCATTGTTTGCCTCAAAGACTGGAACTGGCAATCCTGAACACTCAAAAATCCCTTCCAATTAGCCCCAAAAGCAAGCCTAAGCTGAAAGCAATTGGTGTGGAGTTGGGGTGTACCATAAGCACATGTGCACCTTCTGCAGTAAAGACTTTATTGGCATTATTGTTTGGCACTTGGAAAAAAATATTGGTGCCCAAATTATTTATTGTAGGAGCCACTGGCTCCTTAAACATTATTTTGTCTGGAGCCCTGTTTGCATGTTTTGAGGTCTGAAAGCTCTGTACCTTTTTTGTTATTTCAGCCATTTCTCATTTTCTGCAAATAAATGCTCTAAATGACAATATTTTATTTGAAATTTGGGAGAAATGCTGTTCGTAGTTTATAGAATAAAACAACAATGTTCATTTTACTCAAACATATACCTATAAATAGCAAAATCAGAGAAACTGATTCAGAAACTGAAGTGGTCTGTTGATTTTTTTTTTTTTCCAGAGCTGTATCTTTTGCTTAAACATGGGTCTCGTTTCTCCTGACAGAGTTTGGACCGTGGACCAAAACTGCCCTTCTCCTCATACGGAAGCTTCATCTCAACCCTGAACCACAAGAGAGATTCAGGCAGTCACAGCTTCTCCACTCATCTCCTCTTACCTGCAGTCAGACAAGGTCAGTCCATAGAGTACGGTACCTGCTGCTACCGCTGTTCACGGGTAGATACAGGTTGCTGGCCAACGCAGGGTAATAGATCAAGAAGGGACTGAGAAAAGTGTTAAAGTTAAGGGTTTTTTTCTATTGTGATTGTAAGGTGTGTTTATGTGAATAAGCTTTGTTCTAATTGGCTGCCCTGCTTTTTGCTTTCAAGAAGTTCCTTATAATTCCTAAACTTCAACAGAAATGGGTGGAGCTAAACTGCTGCAGACTAATGTTTATGCCATGTGTATATAAATTAATGGTCAGGTCTATTATATGAAAGACCTGAATGACTGCACAGGGGCATCTAGTGGCTATGGGCACCAAAATGCTGCTCAGAAAAAGAATCTTTATTTTGCGTGCATTATCGTTTTTAATTGGCAGATACATTTATTTGGGTAAAACCAGATTGAGTAACTTGTCACCTGAAGTCAAAGTCAAATTTATTTGTCACATGCATAGTAATACACAGTATGACCTGCAGTGAAATGCTTGAAACAACAGTCTGCTCACACAATATTATTAAGCTAAATTTTAAACTTTTAAACTACACAATTTAAAGTGCAAAAATGTGACATTACTAATACTGGCAAAACTGCTGATGCTCTCTTGTTTACATGCCGATAAAAAGTTTGCATGTGCCAAAGAGCCAACATTAAATCTGTGTATGTATTATAGGAATTGATCAGGCAAATATGGAACAGTTTTTGCTGAACTAAATTCATTTTTTATATTGTTTTTATACTGATATCTTGATTCTCTTTGCATCAAATTTATTTACCAGTAATAAATGATGCGCCATGTGCATTATTTCTTGATATGTTCTTGGCTATACATGGCTTAATGACACATTGAACCTTACACATTGATGATCTTATAACTGCAAAAAAAAATGATATTGTTAGTGTGATCTAGGGCTGCAACTGATGATTAATTTGGTAGTTGACTTATCTGACAGTTATTTATTTTTCAGATTAGTTTATCAACTATTTTTTCTACCATGCTCCCTGTGCTTCCCGGCTCCTGTTTCTATCTTTCTCTATTGCTTCAAAATGAAAGAAACAGCTAAGAAAATGGAATTAAAGGCTCTTTAAATATTCAGAAGACATTTAAATATGGTATTTTATGATATTTAGCGAGAAAATGCGTAATCAATTGTGTCTGTCACCCTTGAAGCCCTTAAAGGAGAACTCTGGTGTAAAATGGACTTTTGGTGTATTAAAACGTGAAAAAAAGTACTTACCTTTGTTGAATAGCCCACCTCCGCTCTCAAACAGCTTTCTGAGATGCAGTTTCCAGTATTTTGTGCACTTTGCCCAAACAGGCTTTTAGAATAAATGATATGGGGCATATTTTTCCCCTGCTGATAAATAGCTTTTTTCACCGTTATCCAGGCTCAAAGTAGCTCCACACTTCATTGGTAGAATCCAGAGAGCCCTGACATTTTAAAATGAGGTTTTTAGAACGTTAAAACTGCACAAGGAGTTCAATTTAGGTCACAATAAGTCAACCGTCGAGCACGAACAGTAAAAGTTTTTGAGCAATGTTTATGTAATTTGTTTGTTGTTTGTTCTTTGCATTCTAATATCGACAGTAACCAGATATTTTTTTTAGCAACAGCTGGAATTCATACAATCTGCTCAACTATCCTACCTATTCGTTCATGCTTGACAGTTAACTTATTGTGACTTAAAAGACTGGCCTCCCGGCCTGTGTAGTAAAACCACTCCAGATGATCCAGAACGCAGCAGCACGTCTGGTCTTCAACCAGCCAAAACGGGCACATGTCACCTCACTGCTCATTGAGCTCCACTGGCTACTAGTTGCTGCTCGTATCAAATTTAAAACTCTTACAATCTCCTACAAGGTGATGACAGAACAGGCTCCTTCCTACCTGAACTCACTCCTGAAGGCTTACGCTACCTCACGGATGCTGCGCTCCTCTAATGAACGCCGCCTCGCTTTACCAAACACTCACACAAAGCAATCCAGATTGTTCTCATACAGTGCTACAGGGACGTGCTGCTGCTGCCGGATGCTACGCTAGCTACGCTGTTGCTGGTGGGACGTGCTGCTGCTGCCGGAGTGCTACCCTAGCTACGCTGTTGCTGGTGGGATGTGCTGCTGCTGCCGGTTTGGGAAACAGATTATTAGTCAGCCAATCAACATATTTCTATTTTGCAACCAGCCAATAATTTCACACAACACTGTGATGTAAACTTCCTGCCATGGCTGTTTGTAAACATGGACCCACTTTGGTTTAAGTCCCTTTATGACTCTCTAAGTTGTAACAGTGCTGATGACATATTCAAAGAGTGTATTATGTCATCATTGATGTTTATAATAAAAACATCTCATCACTATTCCCACCTTTAGCTGATCTGGTTGTATGCCTTGTCTTGTCTCTGTGGAAGGGTAGCACGTCTCACTGATTCTCTGCGTCATCACCTAAAGGTCACCTCCACCTTTTTTAAATATTACTCTCATGCAGTTTTAAAGGTAAAGTTCAATACGTTCACGGACAACAAAAAGAAAAATCCTAATTGCATTTCAAAGAGATCTCTTCAGCTGCTTTGAATTAATGAGCAATCACGTACTTCAGGCAGATGTGTTTCGCTTTCTTTGTCTCTGAGATCAAAGATGCTGGAAGAGACTTGAGGATCAATGCATCACGTAGACAAGCTAGAGGGCTAATCAGGTCTAGCCTGCTTCTTCATTACTGAGTGAGGAAAGCGGCAGTATATAAGATAACAATGAGGGAAAGACTGAACAGCTAGTCTCACATTTTCCCACTTTTCTTTATCTCCTAAAGATTGTGGGTGATACTGATAAAATTCACAATAATGCATTCATTTTATTCAGTCTTCTCTTAAATTAAAATAAAGTAAATGTTACACAGTGTATTAAGTATTAATCTGATAGAAACACCATTTTGAATTCACCTTTATTTTGTTCCTAATATTGAGTAAAAGTTTAACCTCAGTCCTAAACTTAGCACAAAGCCAAACCCTTCAGCAGGTCAATATGCCAATATATAAGTACATGTAGCAATACAAATAACTACTGTTTTATTAAGCTGTTCTAATTATACATTACTGGTAATTTTCCCTATTTATAGACTACATTTTCTTTTCAGTGGAAAATCTTCATTTAAAATTCTGTCTAATCCAGGGTTAGGCTTAATCCCTATGTGGGAAACTGCTGCTATATATTATGCGCTAGCAGAAAGTTTCATTAAACTGTACATTCCTGAAAGAGTGATTTTGAGATTTTGTTTCAGTAATCAACAGATTTTGATGATCAGAAATTTAATTGGTTGTAGCCCTTTTATTAATACACTTTCAGTATTTACTTTCTATATAAAAAGGTTACAAAAATGTATATTAAAATGTTTTATTGTGTATTCTATTTGTGAATACAAAGTGCCTTTTAAAACTCTTTCTTTTACTTAAAAAATCACAGATTTTTACCAGAAGGAAAAATGTACCTGTAAATGTACTATTCTTTATTGTATTATTTTAAAACCTTTTGTGCTTATTCTATTGACTGGCATTATCTACACACAGTTTCTGTCAGACTCGTCTGTGTATCTCTGTTGGCAAAAAAAATACCAAAGCAAACGAGAGCACTTCCATCATGTGTAATTTTGTGCTCTGCTTTAATGACAACATCTTAAGCTGACATTTATTGGTGGCTGCTCCTGAGTGAAAAGGGGGGTTATTAGGGTTGCTTGGAAACACTGGATGGGACCATATGTTTCCATTTCTGAAGATCCTACTTTAAAATCCACTGATTTAAGAAATTCTTAGTTGTTTTTATTAGTAATAAAGATATAAAGTTGTACCAGGGTTCCTAGTATTTCTGTAAGTTATATATGTATATTTGCATGGACAAAAGCATATATACATCTCAAACAAATTAAGAGACTCCAGTTCTCTGATTTTGCTATTTACAGGTTAAAGTTTTAGTTTTTATGTTTAAGTAAATTGAACATTTTTGTTTTATTCTATAAACTATGGACAACATTTCTTCCAAATTCCAAATAAAAATATTGAGCAATTATTTGTAGAAAATGAGAAATGGCTGAAATAACCAAAAAGGTTAATATTCATACATTTGTAAGAGTTCAGAAATCAATATTTTCAATAAAAGCAGTATTACACACTGCTTTTGGATAACTTTATGCCACTACTGGTGCAAAAACACAAGCAGTTCAGCTTGTTTCATCCATCTTCCTCTTGATTATATTCCAGAGGTTTTCAATTTAAGAAAGAAAATTAAATAAACTCATAATTTTTAAGATGTGTGTGTATATATATATATATATATATATATATATATATATATATATATATATAGCTTAAAAATTATGAGGGGTGGGCAATATTATATCGTATACAATATATTGTGACACAGAAATATCATGATATTAAAAATCCATATCGTGATAATAGGGCTGTTCTGTCTTAAAATGAGTATTATTTACTGTGAAGCTTTAGGTGTATTTATTGTATAATTGTTTTAGTTTGCAGTTTATATGCATGCAGTAAATAGTCTGCAGTATTATTTGCTGCATTATATTATTTTATTCTACCTTATTTATTTTGCCACATTATGATAATACTGTTATACTATTATACTATATTCCTGAAATAAATGGATTATTTTAGTTTTCCTATATCGCCAAGTATATCGTTATTGCAAAAATACCCTGAAATATCGTGACATTATTTTAGAACCCACCCCTAATATATATATATGCTTGCTAAGAACTAAAATCCACTTGACAGCTTGTGCTATTTCCTATTGTTTGTTCGCTCATCAAATGTATTGATTAAAGTAAGATAAATTGGTTAAAATGGCCAATGCAAGCTTGTTTGGATCATTGATACATGCATGCTGTCTGTCTCATTATTCCACAAATCCATATAATGCGTGACATTATATATTGGTAATTGAGAAAATCAGAACTGGAACTCAAGCACAGGGATTTACTGATTTGCTTTGTTGGATAATATTTTAAGAAAAAAAAACATGAACAAGTATTTAAATATTCATATTAAACCTGAATCTGATTCAACTGACAAAATTCTGTGTCTAATTAATGAAATACCTGAATCAACATTTGGATCAATTCTCTTCAGTGCTTAAGTTATTTCATGGCTATTACACTGATGGAGAACTCCATCTGCACCTGACGGTGTTTGTGAGTTACTGGACTGCATCTCTGTAACTGTTTAGAATCAGATGATGTCTTTTGGCCCCTGGGCTTTCTGAAGAACTGCGAGTGTGTAATTTTCCCCTCACAGCTGAGTGTGGAGGAGGAGGAGGATCGTAAGCTGAAGCTTGATGAGCTTCTTCTGAGGTAGAGAGAATGTTTCAGTGCAACTGGGAAAACACTTAACCATCACCAGGAGACCACGATACGTAAAGCTTCCTTATAGAGGAACACAGCAGGTCCTGTAAACGGCAAACCGTAGAGCCACTTTCTCTTCACCCATTTGTCTTAATTCTTAATCAGTCGTTAAAGATGACAGATTTTTGTGTGCGTTATATATATATATATACAGTTTTTGGATTTCTTTAATGTGTGGAAAGATGGGGGGTGTGAGTTGATGATGGCTGGGGTGATTATGATTTATTTAGCTTGTAGCTGTTGAAAAGGGCCAGATGAGATCTGTTCAATTTTTTCCCCAAATTCCATTTTCGTTTCCTCCAGATTTCTTTTGTTCCATTTTTTTTTTTGTGTTTTTCCTTTTAAAAAAAACTGCACTATAAACTGCAGTTATGCAAATGGTTGCAAAACAGCACTTGTATTAATTACTAAAATAGAACTTAATACATTTGGATTGATGATAAACTCTAGAACATTCACATCAATGTATGTAGACATATAATTCATTTTAGATTAATTTACAACAGGTTCAACGCATCACTCAGCTTTGGTGCGCACCATTTCAAAATGAGTCAAATAAACCCGATCCATCTTTACAGTGTTTCAGTCTGAAAGGACATATCTTATTCATTTGTTGTGGTGATTTAGCATACGATGAAACTGGTTGTGTGTTGAACAGGGTTCGAAACATAAAAATATCCAGAAAGTTTAGTAAAAGTCATGGAAATTTGGTCTACAAATCTTTGTGTTTCAGTAATTTAGCTCTACACAGTGGAGCTCTCAGGATCTGACACACATTTTATTATTAAAGTTGTTGATTGTGTGTAAACATTTTTAGAAGACTTATTTTAGACCTACTATTATCAGTTTTAATTATAGTTTTAGTTATTTTTTGTTTTTGTTGTCCATGTCTGCACTGATGTTTTAAAAAGTCATGGAAAGTTCATGATAAAAAAAAAAATGTGATGCTCAATGCACAAAGAGAAAAGGAGCAGGTTCTCATGTATAGTAAGCTCAGGTGCTAAAAGAATACATTTGGTTTTGGACAATACAAAATGTAATTGATTTTAATTTAGCACTTTTCTGTTTTTTTTCTATTGTTTTTTTTTTATCTGAAATCTGTTTTATGCCTCAGTTTTGCTTTTCTGTCTGTGTTCTCTGCATCACATTTGGCCAATGCCAAGTGCTTTCTGATTTTTGAGTTTTCTAAAATAATACAGATGTGTTTTTAGGTAAGATTTGTGACCAGAATCCAACCCTCCTCCTGGAGAGCTACCTTCCTGCAGATTTCAACTTTGACCCAAATCTAGCACACCCTGTTCAGTCAGGCACAGACTTTCTGTGAGGAGGTTGCTCTTCATGAGCAAGGTTGGAGATCACTGCTTTAGATTTGTACTGTATTAAAGATTTATGGTAAAAACTGATCGAGAATCTTGATGATTTGCCATCAGGCAGTTAAATTGCTGCAGTGGAGGGTCTCTGAGTGGCCCAGTGGGCTAAGCGCTGCCACTAAGATCAGGAGATCACTGGTTCGAATCCTGTTCATGTAGCTTGCCATCATCTGCCGGAGCCTTGAGAGAGCACAACTGGCCTTGCTCTCTCTGGGTGGGTAGATGGGGCACTCTCCCCACATCACTCCAAAGGGTGATGTTGATCAGCACAAAACCCACTGGAAACCCACTGTCTCTGTGAAACACAGTATTTAATTGTATTATGTACTTTTTTTAATGTGATAGAAAATACTTTCTGGGCATATTATGAATATTGAAAGTGCTTCAAGAGGTCAGTAACTCAACTGCGCTTTTCAAAAGAGTGGTATTAGTCCTGTTTAATTGGATGAATTTAGAATAAATTTGAAATAAAATCACACTGTTCAGTATAGCCATTAATATTTAAATATAATATAATATATTTTACTACTTATTATTAAAATGTTTCTTCACAAGAGGGCAGAATGTCACTCAGATTTCAAAATGAGTGAAATACACCCGATCCATCTTTAGTTTTATTATGAAACTATAATTTTCATTTAAGTAATCAAGTAGAAAATAAAATATCTTCAAGACAGCAGAAGTATCGTATCATTAAACTGTCTTTAAATAAATTATATAATATTTATACCATTGTTTTGTTAGAACTAGGTGTGTTTGTTTACAGTGAAAAATGACACAAATGTATTATAATCTTGATTTTGAAGACTGAAAAACATACTGGAAGCACAGTAGCTCCTGCGCGCTCGTGTTTCACGTGCATGCATATAGACAAACCCTTAAGTCCCTTACTTAAATACAATAGAAGGGGCTAATTTTCATACCTGAAGAGCACTGACCTTCTGCAGATTATAGTAATGAGAGGTTGAGCCCGGGAGTCGTTTTCAGAGTTTACAGAGATTGACTGTGTTCAGTTGAATGCAGTGTTATGCAGTAGAATACTGTACATGGCAGTTTTTCACGACTGGGTTCTCATAGGATTTTTAATAGCATTTTAATGTGTTACATTTGTAATGTGTCACAACTGGTGCACTGTGTCTGTTTCTACTTACTAAACCTTGGTAATATTAAATATTTTGCTAGATATTGTGAAAATGTCTTTTCTGTCATATTGCCCACCAACGTGGATGCATGTGTGTGTGCCTGTGTGCTGTACGCCAGAGTGTTTATCTTTTTTTTTTCTTTTTTTTTTTTACAGTCAGAGAACTTCCCCCGATCTGTCCAGATGTTCGACAGAAGCAGCGAATCTCCATTGACGTTTTGCCTCCGGAGGTTAAGGCTCGCTTTGCCTCAGATCCCATCATCCCCATCCGCACCAAAACCGCCAAAGAGTTTCAGTACGGACCTTTCTTTTAATTCTCATTCAATATAACAATCTTCTACTCAGAATAAACTCTTTTTAACTGTATTTGTTTGTCTGAAACCAGGGAAGATGTTGAAAAGGCAACTATCTCAGGTGATTGGAAGCAAGTCCATGATTTCTACTTGACCACATTCGACTCCTTCTTGGAACTCAATGCTGCCTTTAAGGTATGTTTGACCCCAATTAATATGTATTCAAAGGTTTTTGTCAACTTTAACCATCAGCTTGTTTGTCAACTTTTAACTGTAATGTTTTAAGGGCAGTTTGATATTTGTTTAAAAATGTTTAACAACAAAAAAAATAGGAGATCAGGAGATTGCCGGTTCGAATCCTGTTCATGTAGCTTGCAATCAGCTGCCAGAGCCCTGAAAGAGCACAATTGACCTCTCTCTCTCTCTCTACATCACTCCAAAGGGTGATGTCACTTAGCACAAGGCGTCTGTGAGCTGATGTATCGGAACAGAGTAGCTGCGTTTTCCTCCGAGCGCGCTGTGGTGGTACTCTGTAATGCTGCATCAGCAACGGTTTAAAAAGAGGCGGTGGCTGTCTTTACATGTATCGGAGGAGGCATGTGTTAGTCTTTACCCTCCTAGTGTGTTGGGGCATTACAAGTGATGGGGGGGAGTCCTAATGAGTCCTAATGGGTTGGAAATAAATTAGAAATACAAAATTATATTTAAAAAAAAATACAGAAATAAATAAAAAGAGGATGTATTTTTCCTTCATAAAGGTAATCATAACACATTCCAAAAAAGTTGATACAGGGCAGTTTAGGACTAGTAGTGGGGAGAAAAACAATGATGTGATTCGATGTTTTTGATGAACGAAGATGGGCCAAAGATCTCCAGTTTCTCACCAAGGACATGAGAAAAATATTAAAAGCTTGTATAGGCGTTTACAGAAAAAATGGGACAAAATAACTTAAACACTTCATTGCTTGGTATCCTCTGTGCTAAAATGTCTTGAGAAGGAATGACAGCATTACAACGTGGTAAATGCTACTTTTTTTTGGAATGTGTCTGAAATGCAGGAATTGGTATATTATCACTTTGATTGTTTTCCTCCATATTGTCCTTATTTTTCTGGTATGGAGTTAAACACATTTGTATTAACTCAAATTGTCAGTGTATTATTCAATATTAAAATGTCTCTTTAAGCATAAAGTATATGAAGCTTTACTAGAGAGTAAAGCATTAAGTCTTTAGAGTAGGTGCGATGCCTGCCCTTTGAATTGCACTAATGTTTTTTTAATGAGAGCTGCTGGAATTTGGGCCCATGTGAAACAGTAACAGTGAAAATTGGGAAAAGGGGAAAACCAAACGTTACTTTTTGGTCTGCTGATGAATGAATGAGCTCATTCAGAGAGCGGTTTCTACAAAAAAAAGAAAAAAAAGAAAAGAAAAACGTATGGGTTCCTCTTATGAGTGGAGAAGTACTTAGCATCCACTTCATCATTTATTACAGCATTCATAACAACTGAACAAAATGTCTTGCTAGTAATCATGGTGGTTTTGCTCAGAGAAAGATGTTTATACTTGCATGGCAGTGAGGTTTTGCAGGTTGCATTGGAGGCTGAAATAACTTGTTGAGACTGACTGTGATTTTTTTTTGTTTGTTTTTTGTTATCAGAAAGAAGCAAACGCTCCATTTAATACTATTGAAGACTCAGGAATAAACACCAAATTTGTAAATGCTGTTTATGACGCCTTACTTCACACGGTAGGTAACACCTACACAACCTATAGAAACAGACAGCCTGACTTTAACAGACACGTCTCTTGTTATTGAGACACACAATGGACTATTTGTTGTTATTGTTGTTGTTGCAGTTATTTAGTTCATTGCCTTCTCAAGAATGTGGATCTGGACAGAATCTCATAATTGTGTTCCGTTTACAGCCCCCAGACACCCAGAAATCAGTCCTGAAGGGAATCATTAATAGCTTATTAAGGGAATGGAAAGGGTGAGTGCTGTGTTTTCACTCACTAAACCTTTAAAAGATTATGTGAAAGTTGCAGAAAGCAGAGATTTAATGATAGATGTTTAAGCTCAGAGTTTATGTCTTTTAGGCCACGGACAAAAGACGACCTGAGGGCATATTTCATTCTAGTTCAGGTAATGTGCCTTTTTTTTTTTTTTTTTTTTTTTCCCCCCCCCATACATGTTATTTTCTGGTGTAGTTCTGCCTGTGTTAGCTTATAAACTGTTAAAAGTAAAAGTTAATTCAGGAACTTTTAGGGGTTCTTCAATTTAAAACTGTCTTTAAGGTGCTTTAAGGGAAACTTTTAACAAAAGATTTTTAAATGAAAATGTTAATTGAAGCACCTTAAGCTTTACTGAAGGTTATTCCTCAGTTTCAAATTGAGAAAACCTCTAATAGTTCCTTAAAAAAAATAATCATTTTAAGAGTGTATGTGTTTTTGCTGAGTTTTTACTTTAAGACATTTGAATTTCAATCTGGCAGTGTATCTTTATATTGTGTTAGAATTTCATTGAAGAATGGACCAAAAGAAATGCTCCAAAATGATGTGGAACAAAATATATTTCCATTAAAATCGTCAAACTTTTTTTGTGTTTAACTATATGTTAGGGTTTATCGTAACAATCTGTTCCGATTGAGTGAATGACCTGAATGGCCAGAAGTTTGCCATGAATAGAAAACTGCCTGCATTTTATAACCCGAGAACATGTGGCAGTTTTCAGTAATAGCTGTAATTTCCTTCCCCTAAATCAAGGAGGTCATCTACGTGTGCTTATAGATGTGCATATGTGCAGCGCAATCGGCCTGATCTGTAAACGTGGCCTTTTTGTCAGAGCGCACGTCGAAAGCCGGCACAGACAGAGAGCGAGGCGAGGCGAGACGAGGCAGGAAACTCTTGATCTCCCCTCTCACCACATGGCCCATTGACTCCAGCCATAGCTGCGAGCTGCAGTCAGAGCGGCTGCAGATATATTATGAGCTAAGTGTTTACTTCACACATGACCAGCATAGACTGGTTCTGGCTTGTCCAAATAAGGCCAGAGCCACTGGGCTTCACGTCTGGGAAAGACTGGCATGGGAGAAAAAAAAGAGCCAGTGTCTTGAAGCAGTTGTTGATTTCCTCTGTCTTTCAGACGTTTGAGAACGGCTTTGTTTTGATTTTGCTCCCCGTTTGAAGTGGAGGGGAACTGAATGCCATGGTTATGAGAGTCGATCGTTTTCATATTCCGAGGTCGGCTCGTTCCAGAATTAGCTTCTGATGCCGGGCCGGCCGTCCGTCCTCGGGCTGCGGATGGGTGTCCTGACCTACATATCTCTTAAAGACAGGGCGAAATCTAAAGGCAGCAGCAATTATTGGGCTGATGTGTCTGCTGCTGCTGATGTGAGTCAGCCACTCGTATTATTATTTGCCTTTCTCCGAACTGAAGGAACCGATGAGGTCATGCTGGAGAGGGGATGGCTGGTTTCCGCTCAAATGCCACTCTTTATTAAAAGCCAGACTGCTTCCTCGGCTTCCCGAGGAACGAAAAGCTTGATTTCCTTTTTGAAGTTTGTTGAAAAAGGCTCCTCTTTGTTGCAGAACCCTCAGTACACCAGCACGGCCACATATGTCATCTATGCACACTTACTGAGGCAGATCGCGGCGCTGGCTGAAGCAGACCACCATTTCCTGATGCACTGGTTTAAGAAGTGAGTCTGAAACGTTCCCTTCTGTCGCCACCGTCTGCAGTCCAGCCTGCTTAAGGAAGCAATTCCCAAATTAAAACCATAACTACAAAACGACCATGATTATAAGGGGGATCTTTTATAGGACTGTTTATGTTTTCTTGCATAACCAACTCCAGTGGCTATTTCACCCTATTACAGATAATTACCTATAATAATGTTAATAATGAGAGAAAGTTTTCTATACTATGCTGTACTACACTGTATTTCAGATTTAAATGTAAATAAAGTTGTTTTTAGTTTATATATTTAGAGCCATTCTGGAGGTTTCTGCATATGCAGTTTCTTTTTTTTTTTACAATAAATGATTAAGAGCTTTGACTAATACAGGAAATATTTCTTGAGCTACACATACAGATGTAGTGTATAACGCAACATGCCAGACATCTGCAGATAATAGCATCCCACACATTTTTAATTGGGGATAGGTCTGGTGATGAGGCTGGCCACAGTCTTTATAAGGGCTCAATAATCTTTTAATTATTTTGTCGATATATTCGCTACTAATCATATAAAAGGGGGAAAAAAAGCAAAAAGGTTTCAGCATTTTATTTAATAAAACAAACTGTCTTTGTACTAATGTTGTAATTGTATAAGAAACATCACAACCTACCATTATTAAAAATATTAGTGTTTGGGGCTCTGAGTTGTCCAGCAGGCTGAGCGCTGCCACTATGATCGGGAGATTGTCGGTTCGAATCCTGTTCATGTAGCTTGCAATTGGCTACTGGAGCCCTGAGAGAGCACAATTGGCCTTGCTCTCTCTGGGTGGGTAGATGGCGCACTCTCTCCCAACATCCCTCCAAAGGGTGATGTCCGCAGTACAGGGCATCTGTGAGCTGATGTATCAGAAGCGAGTCGCTGCGCTTTCCTCCGAGTGCGCTGTGTTGCTACTCAGCAATGCTGCATCAGCAGCAGTTAGAAAAGAGGTGGTTGCTGACTTCACATGTATCGGAGGAGGCATGTGCTAGTCTTTACCTTCCTGGTGTTGGGGATCACTAGTAATAGGGAGTGTCCTAATAAGTGGGTTGGGTAATTGGCCATGTAAATTGGGGAGAAAATAGGAAAAAAAAAGTAAATAAATTTAAAAACATTATTAAAAAAAATTATATTAGTTTTAATCAATTATATTATTACATTAAGCATTAACCAAAGAGTTTCAATAATTGTATAATCATTATAACCATGTATGTAATGTAAATATACAATTGGCTGTGATTCTGTAACACTTCCACGCAGCATCAGAGTCAGAAAAGAATAGTTAGACCCACTGATTGCAGGACCTTATTAACGTAACATTAGGCTTCTGTGTGCAGTTATATTTTTGATGATGAGTGTATGTAGGTATGTTTTGTTGTTCTGATGTTCAGTGAAGGAATTGTGGGACACCTACAGGTCCTCAGGGTGTGTGAAGTTAACGCTAGAGACATGTCCTCTCTCAGACTATCTCAGAAGCGGTTCAAGCAGCTGGTGGAACGCCTACAGCTCTTCATCACCACACGGCTGTTCCCTGCCAAACCAGAGGAGCTGCCGCCCATGGCCAAGTGCTCATGGTGGATCCCGTCTGCCACTAAAGTTCTCTCGCTCCTCAGTGAGTACTGACGATGCATGATGTTGAGTAGCTTCAGTTAGTGGTGGGTATTTTAAGAAAACAGGGTTTTGCAAAATAATACAATCA
The DNA here is from genome assembly GCF_023375975.1 of Astyanax mexicanus. NCBI lineage: Eukaryota > Metazoa > Chordata > Actinopteri > Characiformes > Acestrorhamphidae > Astyanax > Astyanax mexicanus. The sequence goes on from NC_064422.1 coordinate 25,875,554, forward strand.
AATTCATTGTTTGAGATAAAAAAAACGAATATTTAAACTTTTTACATAGTTTGCGCCATCTTTTTTCACCCAATGTTTTCACCTTTGACCTATCACCTTTCTCTTTTTCATATTTTTCACTTGTAAAATGTCTTTTGACTAGGTTAAAATAATGACCTAATAATGATAATTAATTTGACATATTACCTCAAAAGTTTGAAAACATTAGTAGTACTGTGAAATATAGAAAATATAATCTTAAAAGCAAGATTCGACTTCAGTTTCTATATCACTATAGACCTCGAATAATGCAAAAAAAAAAAAATGATATTCATAAAGTTTAGAGTTCACAAATCAATATTTGGTGGAATAACCCTGGTTTATAATCACAGTTTTCATGCATCTTGGCATGTTCTCCTCCACCAGTCTTACACACTGCTTTTGGATAACTTTATGCCACTCCTGGTGCAAAAATTGAAGCAGTTCAGTTTGGTTTGATGGCTTGTGATCATCCATCTTCCTCTTGATTATATTCCAGAGGTTTTCAATTTGGTAAAATCAAAGAAACTCATCATTTTTAAGAGGTCTCTTATTTGTTTTTTTTTCCAGAGCTGTGTATTCTAATGCTTGTTTTCCCTATTAAAAATTAAAAATACATTTGTCAGTTTTTACAATGTATCTTAGTAAATTGAGTTGCTGCTTTGTTATACAAATCTCCCCAATCCATCAGCAACTGCCTATTTGATTTTATGAGCCCTAAAAGATTTTTTTTTTATATGGAGTCCATTTTTATTGCCAAAATAGGATTTACTATGGGGCAACACTCATAAGATATCTCTTACGTTTGAGTGCATTGTATTTTATTTCATTATTGGTACTTGACATCATAAATACTATCATGGCCACATGTCAGCAAACCCTCACATCAGTGTTCCATAATCTAGTGTTGGGCGTTTGTAGGAGAGTAGCATCTGTTACTACAGCAACACAACCTCCCTTATGGTACGTTTGATTTCAAAAGCAAGTGTAGAGAGTAGGTGTCTAAAAGCACAGGTACATATAGTGTATACCTTTTTATATTAGCTTCATCAGTCAAGTCTTGTTTAGATATTCATTTAAAGTGCTTGGTTTGCTTTGTAGGCAGCTGCTTAAAGGTGCTGATGACTTAACTACTGATTATTGGGACGAGATGAGAGGAGTCCGAGTATTTATTCAATTTTGATATTTTCATGACCTTGCCTGATCTAATGTTCTGATTGTGCAACAACAAGCTAATTAATAGCTTATTAGTTAAAAGTTTAAGACTTTTATAAATGTTTTCCGAGAGCTCAGCTCTCTTGGGGCGCCCAAAGTTTTAATTGGTGCTCCTGTCCTTTGTTGTGTTTTGTCCTCTTTTAACTTCATACCTGTTTTCCCTCTCTTCTCTTCTCAGATGCTGCAAACAGCATTTCTTCTCCTCCCATCATTCCTTTCTCCGATTTTTATAATCTCACACTGGACCACATTGACTTCATGGAAGACTACCAGACGTGGCAAGCGCATGGAAATTCCAACAGGTGTGGCACGAAAATATCATTCTTACCCCGCGCCATTCTGCACAATTTTCTCTCTGCCCACACGCACCCGAGCACTTTCCGCTCGAGATGTTTTCTTTAGTCTTTAGAAACTTGTGGAAAATAACGAGCATAGCAGCTCCCTCTTGTGTTTACCTTCAGCACCTGTGGAGACAGAATAAGACCTGCACACAGTCGTTAGCATAGACAAACTAAAGCTGAATCCAAACTTCTGGAGAGACATTTTCAGCAAATTGTTTCTTATAAGGTTAAGCACCATCAGGACTATAGCACTGGATTCTTCTGTGTTTAGACCGCACATCACTCTTAACAGTGATAAAGTTTAGGGGTGTGTCGTACCATAAGATTTGCACTAATATCAGTGTAATTTTTAGTCATTTTATTTTTAAAAAATCAGTTTCACGATAATGAGAAATTCTACATTTGAAAGCAGGTTTGTTTTGCTATTTACTATGGAGTTTTAAAAGTATTGTTGTATTGTTGTTTGTTTACACTTTTTATGCATGCACTAAATATTTTGCACTATGGTAAATTTAAGTTTCATTGCATTATGTTACTTTATTATTGTTTTGGTAAGTAACAATACATCTTGGTAAATAACTCATTTTACAAAATAGACAAATTCACAGATTGTTTTTGTTTCTCCTGAATGTTTAACAGTAAATCCTAAATAGTAAAATAAATTTATGTTTAAAATAGAAGCAAGGCTAAAATTACTTTATTGTGCTTTTTGTTCACTTGTCTGCTAGAAGGTTAAAATGTTCTCCATTTAATAAATATTTTTTGTAGCTAAATGAACGAAGTTCAACATATATAGCACATTTCTAGAAATCCAAGGATGCTTTACAATGTACACGTATTACACACAACCATTAATACTCAGCACTCAACACACACCGCTGAGAAGCGGCATCCAGTAGCGCACAGCGTACTCTCAACCGGAAACCACCCTCTACTTGGAGGACTGCATCCAGCACTACAGCATTTATCCAGGAGCGCCAATCCATATCTGGGCACACAGTCATACATACACATTTACACACACATACATATCACACACATACACACCAGATCAATTTGGAGTATTCAATTTTTCTAAGCAAACTTTACCTGCTCTCCATGTTTTTGGACTGTGGGAGGAAACCTACACAGACACGGACACGGAACATGGAAACTCCACCCAGAAATGGGAATTGAACCCAAATGTTCTTTGTAAAGCAAGACCAAAAACAATCACATTTGGACTATGTAAATTATTAAATCGTGACAAAACAAAAGACAGATTTAACCTGTTTTGGCAAAAAAAAATTTTTTTTGGTGATTTCTAATATGTCCAATCCAAGAAACATTAAGGAACCAGTTTTTAGTGTGAATGTGAGAAACCTGATGGATTAAGCAACACTGCTTATTGCATTGCATTGGAGTTTAGTCCAGTCAAGTTTAGTCCAGACTAACGTGCTGCTGTCCATCTGTTCAGGTTTACCTTCTGCCAATTTCCCTTTATTCTGTCCACGGTGGTGAAGAAGGCCATCATCCAGCGAGACTCAGAGCAGCAGATGATCAGCATGGCCAGGGTGAGCCTTCTACATACAGTTCTTCTTCTACTGTTAGCTGGAGTGTGGAGCTGCCTGAAAGTGCAGGGCACATTAGAGTGGAAACTAAAGAGTAAGACTGTTTAGCTCATACGGCTCTCGTGGGATTTGATGCTCGTTCAGTGGCTGTCTATACGACTGTCCTGAGACTGTAGTATTTATCTAAGCCTTCTGTGCCTGGAGACTTTTCAGTGAAGTGCTGTGATTCTCAAAAAACACAAGTTTTCCTCTGCTCTAGAAAAAAAGTCTCTCGAGGCTCCTGGAAGCAGTGGTACAAATCCATTAATCACACCGGAGATAACCCAATTTAAGTTAAGCAGGACTCACTATTACTCACTGTGAGAAAAAAAAAACACATTGACTTCTTTCACCAGTAATACAAATTGCAACCTAATGGGACATCATACATTTTACATATTTGAACTCACATGGAATCGATGTACATGTTTGAGTTATGCCTCACTCATTTTTCACTTTTGCTGCAGGGAAAGTCTTCTGATAACAGTCTTGTACAGGGTGGGGCTGCATAAGTGAGATGTTTCATTTTTTTTTTTTTTTTTTTTTTTTGGAGCTGTGAAATCCTCCCAGGCTCCCTCCCAAACATATGCGACCGGAGAGCATAGGCTAAGCAGACACGTGGCTGTCGGATGGAAGACAGTTCAGTCTGGCTGGAGTGTCCACAGTCATCTCCTTAAGAGCACCAGGGGAACAAACGTGCTCTCCTGTGTTCTCCTCATCAGCAGAACATAGTGACCTCACTGAAGCATTCAAAAACCATAGGAACTTAAGCTATACGTTACACCCAGTGCTGTAAAAGCAAGGCTACATTCACAGACAAGGAAAATATATTTACTACTCTGCATGGAGAGAGTAGCCTAAACACATACTCAAGTAAAAGTAGTGATGCAGCTCATTTAACCCCTTGAACACTATTATATATATATATTTTTTTTTTTAATTGTGAAATATTTTGTAACTCTTTGGTTTCATTTTAACTTGTGGTGTCCCACATGGTTCTATTTTAGGACCAATAATGTAGTTATGAAAGTAAGGAAATTCTCTTTTTAGGATACCTTTAATTTCACAGGTGCCAAAGAATGTATTTATCGAGTATTTAGAATTTTTTACTTTGGTTAAGCCAGAGAAAATATTCAGATGTTTTTTAACAATCCTATTTACAACTCTGTTAATTTGCTTCAGAGTGAAACTCGTATTCCTTTTTTAGAATGCTAGTAAAACAATCAAACAAAAAAACTTTAACTGGCTGTTTTATATATGTCACTGAGGTAAACCCACAGAACCCAAATATTATAATATTATATTATTGTAACACTAAGGCTGCAACTTGACTATTTTAGTAGTTGTTTAGTAGTTTTTTTTTCTGCCGATTATTAGTCGATTGTTTAAAATTGCTTTTGTCGTCGCCTCCATGTGTTCTTCCTATTGATACGATCATGTTCTACTGCACCTTTACAGTTAAACTTTTAGGGCCATAGGCTGATTTTGGCAGACATTTTGATAGTGGACATATATACTTATTTTCCCTATGTTATTTTAAGGAAATTCTTGGACATATAAATATGTCTTCAGTGAACATATTGAAGGTCTCATTCCATAATTTTTTCTTTCATTTTAAAATGTCTAGTTGTGGTCTCTAGTATGAATGAATGCCATTTGAGTAATTTGTTGTGACAAAAAGGGCTCCAGTGTTTTTCTATAACCCTGCTTTAGATCACTGGATTAGTAGTCTCTGAAGAAAGACAGGATTTTGGCTCTTACTTATGAATATTCATACATGCAAACATATATCCTCTGATTGGCTAACAGCATTGCAGAAGAGAACGCCTACCGGTCTTCCCTCAGTCAATTTTACAGCTTTAAAACTATAAAGATATAGCACTGAATGCTAGGTAAAGTTAAACCTTAAACTTCGCTTAACACCAAACTCTCAGCATTGCAGCCCTGCGGGCGAAAGTTATCAGTTATCAGTGCCACGGGGCGAGCAGAGGGTGCTCGCCGCACTGACGCTCTCCCTGCAGCCGAGCGTCTCTTGGCGTATTTAAAATCCTTTAATTTTCCCAAAAATCGACAGTGTGCCTTATAATCCGGTCAGGCTGTAAGGAGCAGTTAAGCCGCTTCTCTGAAGTACAGTATTGTACTGGGGTTTCAGTGAAGTTTCTCCTGCATCAGGGCTGGAGCAGTATTAGCATTAGCTGCTAACCGTGCTAAATGCTAGCTCTTTCCCTTTTCAGAGCTGAGTATATCAGCCTGTAGTCTGCGTGTATACGTGCAGCTAAAATAAGCTTTGTGGGATGAAATGCTACCTGATTGTGCCCTGGCTTACCGGAATACTCAGGGTTCCTCAGTGTGGCGCTATTGGGCGCAATTACAAGTGCTAAATGCTGCTAACTGTGGTTACCATTTCTGCTCTCAGTGTGATGTACAGTTAACACACTGAAGACATGTAGCTGGTTGGATTATAACCTTGCCCTATTCGCCTTAATGGGTTTTCTGGCTTTCTGGAGTCTGGTAAACAGGAAAAAAAAGCTGATAGTTTCCTCTCAGATCAATTTTACCATCAGTTTGGTTCAGATGAGGTACTTTAATGTGTTTTCAAGAGAGCATATGATTAAGAAGGAGAGAAAAAAGGTAAAAGTTAACATTGACAAGCAGTTGCTTTTAGCTCAGTGTGGATCCCTGGTTGCCTCTTTATAAATTTTCAGCTCATTCAATTTGTCTGATTATTTAAAAAAAAATGAAAATAGATTAATCATGACACCCTCGAAAATATATTAAAGAGTGTGTGCTTATATAGTTTGTGGGAAATGGAATTTAAAAGAAAACCTCTTAAAATGAGCTCAAACTCTACAAATGAGCACCGGGTGACAGAATGTGCCATGGTGTGGCGTTATGTAAACAGGATTACAGCATGTGAACACTGATTAACTAAACACTTGTCTTTCTATTTCGGCTGCAGCAAACCCTGGTGGACAAGGTCTCTCGCAGACAGAGGGTGGATATGAGTCTGCTCTTTCTCAACATTAAAGTGAGGCGTCTGCAGCTGGTCAGTGACTCACTGGATGAGGTAATAGCACTCACTCCAAGTATGTGAACACGGAAACATGGACAGCGCCTGTCTGTTCCTTTCAGTTGTTACCACTAAGCTCTGAAGCACAGAGAAATATTTACAGAACTATAAGAGTAATGTAGTGGTTCTTGTATGTGTCTTTTTTTTTTTTTTTTCTTCATCCAAAGCAGAGCCATAGTCAACATTTGATTTTCTGAGCCTGAAAGAGGGTACTTTTGGCCAAGAGCGAGTATAGTCTGGTCTGGAAAGTTCTATGTCTGGCTATGGCCTAATTTGGAAAAATGGCCCCGCCATAAACGTGTTCTTTTTTCCCTCTTTTTTTTAATAGCTTTCGAGAAAGAGAGCAGACCTAAAGAAAAAGTTAAAAGTGACGTTTGTTGGGGAAGCAGGCTTGGACATGGGCGGACTCACAAAGGAGTGGTTTCTTCTCCTGATTCGACAGATTTTTCACACTGACTACGGTAAGATGGGCAGCAGGGACTGTTTTGGTCCTTGTGGCCGTCTGCCAAAAGCATGCTCAATCAAAGGCCACGTGATTTGTGTTTGTTTAGAAAGCCAAGACAACTCTAGTTCACCCACAGAAGCATTACTCACTCGTTTCTTATACAGCGTAACAGACTGCCCTGCTATAAAACCACAGGGACTCCATTTCCTATACTTTTGCCACATTGTATTCCTGATGGTGAATGTCTACAGCAGAGATTCAAACCACACGCCTGACTCATCTTGGATCTGAACACTTATGACTCGTGACTGGATTCAGACTTGTGATGACAAGAAAAGTCTAAGCAGAAATCTTTTTTTTTTTTTTTCCCCTTTTCTCCAATAACTTTGATTCTGCAGTGGAAATCTTTAGCCCACTCGCTGAACAGAAGGGCTGGGAAAGTAATTATATGAATATTTAGTGAATGAATATTCCTGAACACTGAAAAAATGGAAATTTTCTAATTGCTAATTTTGCGCTCAGTTCTTTGCTGTTGCTATTGCCAATTAAACCTATTGAAGTAAAACATAGTTTCAGTACTATCCTTATTTTAACATTCTATCACTAGACAAAGCTATTGTTCTTGGCTTATTTGTAGTATGTTACACGTGGATCACATTTTTCAGTTTTATAAATAAGATGCTATTTTTTTTTTTTTTTTGATAGGCCAAATAAGTTTAGGCTCTGTCAGAAATATATCTGAATATTCTGAAATTTTATCCATTCACACCAAAAGCAAAATGTTAAAACAGCCCTATATGATGATATGATATACAGCTCTGGAAAAAACACTCAAAAATGATTAATTTCTGTTACCAAATTGAAAACCTCTGGAATATAATCAAGAGAAGATGGTTTATCACAAGCCATCAAATCAAGCTGAACTGCTTGAATTTTTGCACCAGGAGTGGCATAAAGTTATCCAAAAGCAGTGTGTAAGACTGGTGGAGGAGAACATGCCAAGATGCATGAAAACTGTGATTAAAAACCAGGTTAATTTCACCAAAAACTTTATGAATATGAACTTGTTTTCTTTGCATTATTTGAGGTCTGAAGGCTCTGCATCTTTTTTTGTTTTTTCAGCCATTTCTCATTTTCTGCAAATAAACTAAATGACTATTTTTATTTGGAATTTGGGAGAAATTGTACGTAGTTTATAGAATAAAACAACATTGTTCATTTTACTCAAACATAAACCTATAAATAGCAACTGATTCAGAAACTGAAGTGGTCTCTCATTTTTTTCCAGAGCTGTATATCAGTGTATCCACTGTTGCACTGAAAGTTCTAACGCAAAGTAAATAAAAAAAATCTTTATTATGAGGGTTTCCCAGTGGTTCTGTTATGTATTTGTGTGATGCATGCTGGGTATTGTACTGAGAAAACACTGATGGACAGAGGCCCACTGGCAGCTGCAGGCTGGGAACTAAAATTGTGACGTTGCACAATTTGCTCTATAATCAGTGGCTTTTTTGATTAGTGTGTTGTCAGAAAATGGTGTGTAGCAGTCCAACAACAGCCACTGCAGGAAAAGTCACTTTTTTTAATCCTTTTCAAGTATTTCTAATTTAGAAATCTTCATTTAGTTTGATCTTTTATGCAGCTTTGATGAAATGTTTTTTTTTCTCTGTGTATCAATTACAGGCATGTTCACATATGTAAAGGACTCCCAGTGTCACTGGTTCAGCAGCTGGAAATGTGACAACTGCTCAGAGTTTCGTCTGGTTGGAGCTGTATCCTTTCATTTTCTGCAGAGGCTGGCCGTGTGGCTACTGAGAGGCTTGAGTAACCCATAAACATACAGTGAGGTTCCACTTGGAGGAAACATGCACTTTTTATTTGTGGAGACTGTAAAGGAGATGTGCTTATTTTACAGTATCAGTCTGCTGCTTTGAGAGTCACTGCTGAGCACTTTTACTGTTCACAAGCTTGGAATGAATGCAAATCATGTGTGTCTTAGAAAATATTATGTACAAAATGCATGGTAATCACTAGTTTATTGTATTTTCATTCATTTTAAAATGTCCAGTTGTGGTCTCTAGTATGAATGAATGCCATGTGAGCCTTTTTTTTGTAAAAAAAATAAATAAATAAATAAATAATAATAAAAGTGATCCGGTATAACCGTGCTTTTAGTCCCATGGAGGAGTGCGGAGGGGAGGAATAGGATTTTAGCTCTTGCTCATGAATATTCAGACATATCCCCTCTGATTGGATAACAGCCGAAAAACAGTTTGAAACGTTTTTAAAAATAAAGACATTTTTACACTAATAACAGAATTTGCAATGTCATATGTTACTTACAAACATGTGTAATGCCCTACTAAGTGCAGTTCAGCGCCTGACCCAGCCTAAGAGTCTCCGTAAAACGCCAAATCCACCGGAGATCCTATATAAGAGAAGTAGAGAAGTACTTCCAATAGAATAGGACTACAGCAAATAAACATGAACTTTTTGGGATTTTGCCCACTGCCAGGTGTAGGCTAAAAACAGAGCTGTGGATCAGTGGTACTGTGTTATCATAAGAGATTGAGCTCAATTCAACAGTTTTAGAAAGAGTTGGAAATAAATGAGTAGGAATAGTGATCATCCAACAACTTGATCCTCGCTGAGGTCTTCTACGTTCACTGAACAGTAGAGACAGTTAGTCCAGAAAAGCAGAATAAACTCTACATTTTTAATACTTTTTATTTCAGAAGAAACCATGAATAAGCTGTCCCAGTACTTTTTTCCATATAGTGTAGCCTACATTGCAGATCTTGTCATGTGCTAATCAGCCTTCTTCATTTTTACTTTCTGCTATCAGAGGTTCTAATCATCATCAGTGTTTCCTTGTTTTCCCTGGCACTATAGAAAATCTAACAAATGATTAATAATGACAAATGATTCCCAGTCATTAAATGGAGATGGAGTGTACTTCAGTGCTGTAATGAACTGACTAGGTCTTAAGTGCCTAACTGCACACGCTCATGAGGAATGATTGGCTGTGTGGCCTTGGCAGCGCAGTGCGTGCAGCGCTCCGTCCGAGCTAGAGAAGGAGACACAGTGGCAGCCAAGCTCTGCCATGTCCTGCCATTACCCCTCTAATCGTCCCCTCTGGCTCCGGCAGTCCAGCTTAGCCCACTCTCGCCTGCCAGTGCAGCAGTGCTCCTCTACTCTAAACAGCTCCAAATGCCCGTTTTCCAGCAGCCCGGAAGTAGTTGTGTCACATGAGCCTGGCAAATCGAGAATAGTCTCTTTTGTTTTGTCTCAACCAGGGACTGGCCTTGCGTCGTCTCTGCACTCGAGCCATCGCAAAGATTTTCCCTCCAACCGCTTAAATCCAGCTTATCCCGCTTACTCTTTCTTTTTCCACTGCTCCCTAACTCTCTCTCTCTTTCTCTCTGAGCATGTGTAGAGCACATGGAACAGTGCTTTCAGCTGCAGCTGTAAGCACTTAAGGAGCAGCGTCTTCACATTCTCCTCTAAATGTATTATACACCTGTTGGGCGTTCTCTCCTCACATCAGAAAGTGCTGCTGCTTTACTGAAAAGCCATTGTAATTGTGTCCACTGAGCAGCCGATATGTACAACTCTGTGCAATCGAGTTATTAAGGTATAGTGAAATGTGGACAAAGTGGGTAAATAATAATGCAAAGAAAACAAGTCATGAAGTTTTAAGAGTTCAGAAATCAATATTTAGTGGAATAACCCTGTTTTTTAATCACAGTTTTCATGCATCTTGGCATGTTCTCCTCCACCAGTCTTACACACTGCTTTTGGATAACTTTATGCCACTCCTGGTGCAAAAATTCAACAGTTCAGCTTGGTTTGATGGCTTGTAATCATCCATCGTCCTCATGATTATATTCCAGAGGTTTTTAATTTGGTAAAATCAAAGAAACTCATACTTTTTCGGTGGTCTTTTTTTTTTTTTTTTTTTTTTTTTCCCTTCAGAGCTGAAGTTGTATTAAATTGCTCCACTACGTATAGCCTCTCATATATTTCAGCACATTTTAACAATATTTAATTTTCTTTTTACCTGTTGTAACAAAATTATTTTGCCATTTTATCCAAAAACAGGGCACTCAGTCAGAGTGGTGCTTTGCTTTAGGGTTACTGTGTTGTTGTTGTTTTCTACAGCATAATCAGTGAATAAAACAGTTTAATCAGAAACAGGTATATTATAGGTATATTATATTTAATCTACATAAGATCTAAAATAGTTTATTGTATAAACGAGCTGAGATTTTGTGTTTATATTATTTGTCAATTGTGTTTTCTTAACATTGTATATCAGCTGATGGGTCTGGCCGTGTATAACAGCATCACCCTGGACATCCGATTCCCACCCTGCGTTTACAAGAAGCTGCTGACCCCTCCCATCATACCGTGTGACCCTGACGCCCCTGTCGGC